>NC_064578.1:2144677-2449274 GCF_937001465.1 Orcinus orca
CTTGGGGCCGGGGTGGGGTCTGTGATGTGATGAGGTGGGCAGCCTTTTGCTGGCCAGACTGCAGTCCCCCTTCTGGAAGGACTGCTGAGTCACCAACCTCTCCACGCCTGGGTTTCTCTCCCGGAGGTGGGGCAGAGCGCTGGCCGTGGAGGTGGGTGTCAGGGATTTGCTTCAAGGCCGTCCTGGGCAGCCCCAGCTGTGTCTTCGTTTCACAGAATCAGGAGGGGGTTAGGGGGGCCTTCGTGGAACCCTGACACCAGTGATGGTCTCATTTCCATGGGAACTCGCATCGTCTCCAGACTCTGAGTTTCTGCCACACCGTGGCCATAAACCAGGGTGTCCGGTTGTGAGTTTGAGCGATTAGGTTTCTAGAGCTTATCAGAACAGACATGGCAGGTTGCTATTTCATGCGGAGTGGAGTTGCCTAAAAATAGAGTAGTGGCTTCATTGGTGAGTGAGGGTGTTGACTGTGGAGAAGGGCCATGAAACCTCCACCGTGAAAGAAGGGTCAGGCTGCGAAGACAAGGCCAAGGCTGAGGCGTGCCTGCTCCACCCCCACCCGCACGTCTGTCTATTAATATTTCTGCTGCTTTATGACTTCTTGACTGTAATTTCCAGCAAACGTTTCTTGTTGCAGAGTACGGCGTTTGTGAAAACTTGCGGAAGCTGGAGATCACGGGCGTGTCTTGTCGAGACGTCTACGCGAAGTGTAAGTTAATCTGTCACCATCTTCTGTTAACTTGTTCCAGAAGCAGGTGCCCAGAGACATCAGCCACGGAAAATAAAAGTCCATGGCCCTCAGCCCACAGGTGTGTTCTCAGATACGCTTTAAGTTCAGTTTTGACGTTGTAGAGACAGCGCTGGTAGTAACAGCACTGACAAGGTCGGGGGCTCTCTTCTCCCTTTCTGAGTGAATCATGACCCTGATTTTGCAGCGCAGGTGGATGAAGGTGTCTTTCCTCTGGGGAACGTGGCTGCCCTGGAAACAACTCTGGTGTGCTTGGAGGTGCCCGTCTCTCTAGATCCCAGGCCCGCAGCCTGGTTGGAGACGTGGACACCAGGAGCAACTGTGACATGCAGCCGTGACAGCTGCCAGGGCTCCTCCCCGCCACCCTGACCGCACCAGCCCCGGCCCTTCCTTGGCTTGTTTCCTGCAGGCACGTTGAGTCTCCCAGCGCCCCCATTTCTTGTCCCCGCCCCTTTGCTTTCCAGAGTCGCCAGCAATGCTCCGTGATGCCTAGAGCCCCCGACCCCAAGCACCTCTCTGCTGGCCCTTCCTCAGGGCCCTTTGCGTGAGGCTGTGAGGGTGTCCGTTGGCACTGACATCACCCAGGGGCAGTGGGCACACCGTCGCGCGGGGAGCAGCCCGCCTGTCCCTGCCCGGCGGGGTGTGGCGTGTGTTAACACTCGGGGCTGGGTAGTAAAGGACGGGGAAAGAAGGATCACGATGGCCCACTCCTCTTTGGCCTGAGGTTGACCTGTTGACCTCTCTGAAAAGGACCTTAAGTGTTCATCTTAAAACCATCTTGGTAGATTTTGGCTTACACATTCTTTATTTTTTTTGTGGTATGCGGGCCTCTCACTGTTGCGGCCTCTCCCGTTGCGGAGCACAGGCTCCGGACGCGCAGGCTCAGCGGCCATGGCTCACGGGCCCAGCCGCAACGCGGCATGTGGGATCTTCCCGGACCGGGGCACGCACCCGTGTCCCCTGCATCGGCAGGCGGACTCTCAACCACCGCGCCACCAGGGAAGCCCTGGTTTACACATTCTTTTGAACTCTGCACCAGTTCTGCCCTGAATACCTAGACCAGATGATGCTTCTTACTTAAACACCGAGAGGCTGGGGACCGGGCTCCTGCTCGGAAAAACCTGTGATTCAGGATGGAGGGACTTCCTGGGGGCCAGGCTGCTGGGTGGGAGCCAGCGTGCTGGAGGCTTCCTTCCAGTGTCAGGGGCTTGCTCGTTGGTGTCGCTTGCTGTGTTCCCTCTTTTCAGTGGATTTGCTGCTCTCAGAGTCCCCCTGGGAGACGCCTCTCCTCCTGTGTCCCGCATCCCCCGCACAGGTAGAGTGTGGACTTCTGCGGAGCATCAGCTCTGTGGGGAGACAGCCCGGGGGGGCGCAGTTGGTCCCTGAATCTGGGCTGATTTCTTCATCCCTTCAGACTTCTCTCCACCTCGATCCCGTGGCCATTTGGGATGTTGGGTTGGCCAGTGTTCCTGGGTTAGAGTTTGCTCACGAGCGGGGAGATCTCCTGTTGGAGGCTCTAAGTTCTTCGTGGACCTTCCCCGGCCGCCCTGGGCATGTGTGGTTCTCGATGTTGGCGCTTGGCTGTGCCTTCGAGGCTGTTGCCCCCTCCCACCTTCTCTGGGAGCCCTGCGTGTCCCAGCCTCACCTCTGCCACCTCCCCGTATCCCCTTGTCCCCACTTGCCGAGGGGCTCGGGCTGCATCCTCAGCCACCCTCAGACGCCATCCCAACCTAGCGCCCCACCCCACCCCCGTGCCGCTGTCCTTGGTCCTGAAGCCCAGGGCAGGGCTGGTCTGCGCAAGGCCTCCCGCGCTTCCTTCCCTGTGCAGCTTCGCACTTTGGTTTCTTCTCTGGCCTCTGCTTCATGTCCCACCCACCCAAGAGCATGCGTGTCTCCAGGGGAAGTGGGTCTTGGGACCCGAGTGGTCACGTCTCGTGAAAATGTAATTCCTTCCTGTCTTGTGGTCTCAGTGGTCAGAACAGTGCCACTTTGAACCCTGCAGAGCCCGGAGTTCCAGGGCTGGAAAGGTGGTTGTGTCCCCTTCCCTCCCGTCCCGCCCTCCATCCTGGGGGTGCCCCCAGGGCCCCGCTCCACTCTCTGCTTCAGTGTTGCTCCCCAGCGTCTGTGTCTTAAGTCTCCCAGAGCAGAGAATCCAGGAGGCCGCCCTCGCTATGGGCGTCGTGTCCAAGTCAGAGGCACACTCCCCACAGGAGTCCCTGTGAGCGCACAGAAACGAGAGGTTCCTGGCTTTGGGGACGGTCAGCTGTTTCCATGAGGATCTAATATGAGAAGTCCTTATCATCTCACTGCTTTTTGAGTTTGTTAGGCCATTTGATGATATCATCTCAAAGCCACTTGAGTTCTGTCTAAGAGTTGTAAGCCCTCAAAATACTCCTGGAGGGAGGCAGGTGCTCGTACCTGCTAGGTGTTGGGGGCTGAAGCACCCAGAGGAGAACACGTGTGAGAATGAAGGCCTCCACAGAGCTCATCTCAGCTGTGGGCAGAGGGGTTGCCCGGGCCTTGGGGGCATCTGTCCTGTGGAGGGGACGTCTGGACACAGGTGGATGGGCAGGTGAGTAGGAGAGAGGGGGAGGTCCAGGTGGGCCAGGGAGAGGGGACAAGGGCCACGGTGAGGTCACCATGAGGCAAAGGAGGACGTCTGGAGACTTCTTTGACTGCTGGTTCTTAACCCCTTGAACATGGTTGCCAAATCCAGAGACTGATTCATATTATCTGTTATCAGCACCCCTGAGCGTTTGACCTGCCCCGGCCAAAGCGAGCTTCAGTTTTCATCTTCACAGTGCAGGAACTGTGTTTTTGTGAATTTGCTTTGAAGGCCTTATCCAGGAGAAAATCACTTAGCTTCTGGAATAGGTGGTAGAAGACAGTCGTCCCTAGTTCCTGCTTAGATGGTAGAGTCAGCTACCTCAGTCCAGGGGTGAAGGGGTCTGATTGAGTTAGGAGGCTGGCAAACACGGTCCTTTGTCAAAAACAAAACACACACGTGCAGCAGGTGAAGGACAATGCCAGGTGTGCAGCGGGACACAGGGTTCCCTACACAGCCACCCCAAATATCTGTGAGCTGCGACCTCTGCCCTCCCACCTCGGTGAGCCCCGCTGATTGTGGTGGGTGATGGGGAGAGAGCCCGGAGGGGGTCCCGAGCGGGCCGGCCATCATGAGTTCCTGGTGTGGATCACTGACTGACAGGAGCACCTGTCACCACAATTCCTTCTTGGCCAGACCTGCCTCCTTGGCAACCGCTTGGTTCTGGGGGTCGAGGATGTAGGGAAGCCTGTGATGTCGGTGAGGGACAGGCGTTGAGTCCTGTGAAAATGGTTTCTACAGTCGAGAAGGCAGAACCATCTTCAGCCCTTTCCCTGCTGTGTCTGTTCAGGTATAAACCCTCGTGTGAAGTCGGGCCGTTTCATGAAAATTCTTCCCGATTACGAGCACATGGAATACAGAGATGTTTACACCTGCCGTACGTATCTCCTGCTGGCTTCCGCTTTTGTGGGTGAGCAAGACCGAGAAGCTGCATGGATAGGGCCTCTCACTTACAGCACGAGGCAGCTTCGGCCCTGAGATCGAGCTGACCTCCTTGGCGTTTGCTGGTTTGCACTTTGCTGCAGCGTCCTCCGTGGCTTGGCACAACCAGGGTCACTCTTGAGCGGCGACTCCAGGGCAGCTGCACAGACGGGCTGGGTGTCCGCAGCAGCTTTGGGTTTTGGGGTTGTACCAAGCAAGATCACCATGTTGCTGTGCATTTTAAAATTTATCGCTTCTTGAGGCAGAGTGGAAGCCTCAAAACCTTCCTATTGCAAAATGGAACGTAAGCATTCACATCTGGGCTTTATTAGTCAGTCACGTTTGCACAGCATTTGTCAATTCAAAGTGTACATACACACACACGACAAAAGTGTGTAGAAACAGTGGATTACTTAGGTCCTGATTCCTCCTTCGATTGGCATTACTTGAGCTCTGGAGATTTTCTAAGCCACATTCCATAGGTGATGAATGCTGTCCCTGCCTTTTTTTTTTTTTTTTTTTTTGCGGTACGCGGGCCTCTCACTGCTGTGGCCTCTCCCGTTGCGGAGCACAGGCTCCGGACGCGCAGGCTCAGCGGCCATGGCTCACGGGCCCAGCTGCTCCGTGGCACGTGGGATCTTCCCAGACTGGGGCACGAACCTGTGTCCCCTGCATCGGCAGGCGGACTCTCAACCACTGCGCCACCAGGGAAGCCCGCTGTCCCTGCCTTTTATTGGGTTGAGCCGAGATGCACTGAAAGCTGTTTTTTTTTTCTTTAAGTTATTAATTTTATTTACTTATTTTTGGCTGCGTTGGGTCTTCGTTGCTGCACGCGGGCTTTCTCTAGTTGCAGCAAGCGGGGGCTACTCTTCATTGCAGTGCGCAGGCTTCTCATTGCGGTGGCTTCTCTTGTTGTGGAGCGTGGGCTCTAGGTGCGCGGCTTCAGTAGTTGCAGCACGTGGGCTCAGTAGTTGCAGCCTGCAGGCTCTAGGGTGCACAGGCTTCAGTTGTTGTGGCTCGTGGGCTTAGTTGCTCTACGGCATGTGGGATCTTCCCGGACCAGGGATCAAACCTGTGTCCCCTGCGTTGGCAGGTAGATTCTTAACCACTGAGCCACCAGGGAAGTCCCGAAAGCTGTTTTTATGTTTCAAGAAGCACAGGGACACCCTTCTGCTCTTTACTCCACCCCTCCGAGTGCTCCTCATGTCGGTGTTGCCACCGTGGGGCAGACCCACTCCTAGGTCTTAGAGGTGCATGGTTTCGGGACTTCCCTGGTAGTCCAGCGGTTAAGACTTCGCCTTCCAATGCAGGGGGCTTGGGTTCAATCCCTGGTCAGAGAGCTAAGATCCCACATGCCTAGTGGCCAAGAAACCCGAAACATAAAGCGGAAGCAATATTGTAACAAAGTTAATAAAGACTTTAAAACTGGTCCACATCAAAAATGATCTTTAAAAAAAAAAAAAAAAGAAGTGCCCAGTTTCTAACAAAACCTACTCAGAGTAGAGGGAATAGAGTCGTTTGTGGATCTCCTCCTAACCCCCATCAGACTCCAGCCACCTAGCTGCCATGTGCTTGGCTGGCCCCATTTTACTCGGGGTTATCCTGGGGTCCGGACAGCGCTGCCTGGGTGTGGGCAGCATGCTTTGGGGGCGTGTCTGGGCTAACAAACCCACCTTGTGTGTCACCCAGGCCCTGGGGGGATGGGTGTGGGAGCGATCACCACAAGTGTGGGGCTGGGCCGGCTGGCTATGAGGACACAAGTTCCGTTCTTTTCCCTGCCATCTCAGCAGTAGGCTCTCTAGAACATTTTGTCATGGACTGGGCTGCTCTCCCTGCTTAGCAGTCAGTGAGCCCTGGTGCCTTCTCCAGCCCCACAGGAGAGACGGTGACGTAGCGGGTATTGATGAGAACAGCGGATCAATGACACTGGCTGTGCTGACGGGAACTGGGTGCCGCGGGATTTTCGATACAAGCAGACAAGCACTTAGAGGTCCATTATGTCACACCGCTGTCACAGACTTCTTCTGGAACAGCAGCCCATCTGGAACTTAATACCATGGGACTAGTGTGGAATTCTGACCCACCTCTGGGGGTGGCCAGGACCTAGGAAGCACCTAGAGTTTTTTTGGGGGGTGTTCTTTTTGTCCCCAAGCGGTGGGCAGAAGCTTCCTGCAGCTGATGAGGACGAGTTCTGCGTCCAGACTTCCTACCATGCTTCTCGGAGACCACGTCCGACGAGAGCCACATGCCGTGATGCCCCCCAGCTGCTTGTAGCTGTATTGCAGACTTGTTTTAATTGGGGACTACTGTCCCATTGAGGTGTGAGTGTAGTTATAAAAATACAGTAGAAAACTTGAAAGATCTAGAAAACATAATGAAAATAACCAGTTGTCAGCATTGGTTGCCTTTCTCTGTGGACTGGTCTGTTACCTGGATGGTCTCCTAAAACATCAGTGAAAAACTTACGTGCGTGAACAAAAAACCAGTTTCAACTGAATTTGAAACCTCTGTACGCCCAGGTGTTCTGTGTTCCAGCGTCCTAGCGTGTCCTAACCGAGGGCAGCTCGGAATTCATCCTCTGACGCTCACCAAAGCTCCAGAGACGTGTGCTGTGATGACTGGCTTGTAAGGAACAAGGCCCTGGGGCTGTTCCTCATCCACTTGTGCTCTTCCTAGAGCCGTGGGCCTCGTGTCCCCTCGTCCTCTGAAGTCCTCTGGGCCACGTTCCCTTGGACCCAAGAGATGATATCTCCCCACAGCCTTGTGGCCCAGATCAGCTGCTCTTGGTGTGTGTATGTAGCTTCCTGATGGTCTTGATAATCCATGTCTGTAAGGCGTCGGGAGTGTCCTAGGGGGTATATTGCCTTTACGATGGGTCTAACACGTGTGTGTATGTGCTAATCGATGGTGACTGTCCGAGTGCACTTTGAACTTAAAAATAACGTCGTGTACCTGTAGGGCTCTGGGTTTTGAGGTTCACACCCAGCATCTTAGCAGTGCTTCAGATTGCTCGAGTAGATATGAGGGATTTGGTGGAAACCGCCCCCCTCCACTGGTGAGGAGACAGACAGACCACTTTTAATCCTCAGGTGCAGATAACACAGGGTAGAGTCTTTGGAGGGGAAGGACCAGTCTGCCAACTGGAGCTAAGAGCACATTGCAGGATGGTTACTGAGGAAGGAAGGAGACCATTGGTAAGAATAAAACAGAAGGGGGCTCCTGGAAAGGGCAGTGGGGCACCAACGGTATGTACGTCTGAGAGAGGAGAGACCCTCTGCTACTTACGTGTCTATGGAATGTTTCTCCTGATTTTGTTCTGTGTATTGATTTTGTATCCTGCAATGTTACTGAATTCATTTATTAGCTCTAATAGCTTTTTGGTGGTGTCCTTAGGATTTTCTCTATATAGTATCATGTCATCTGCAAATAGTGACTGTCTTACTTCTTTTTCAATTTGAGTACCTTTTATTTCTTTTTCTTGCCTAATTGCTCTGGCTAGGACTTCCAATCCTACATTGAATGAAAGTGGGGAGAGTGGGCATCCTTGTCTTTCAAAAGATTTCAGCTTTTCATTTTGAGTGTGATACTGGCTGTGGGTTTGTCATACATGGCCTTTACCGTGTTGAGGTACATTCTCTCCATACCCGTTTATCATAAATGGATGTTGAATTTTGTCAGAAGCCTTTTCTGCATGGATTGAGATGGTCATGTGATTTTTTAGCCTTCATTTTGTAAATGTGGTGTAGTACACTGATTGATTAGTGGATGTTGCACATCCTTGCATCCCTGGGATAAATCCCACTTGGTCATGGTTTATGATCCATTTTGGTTTGCCGATATTTTGTTGAGGGTTTTTGCATCTATGTTCATCAGGAATATTGGCCTGTAATTTTGTTTTATCGTGCTGTCTGTGTCTGGTTTTAGTATCAGGGTAATGCCGGCCTCATAGAATGAGTTTGGAAGTGTTCCCTCCTCTGATTTTATTCTAATTACCAGAAGCTTCTAGCAAGTGGTGGGAGATACCATTAGTTGCATGTATGATTTGGCTTTGGGCAAGAAACCTCAGTTCTGCAGCGACAGATGTGGTGATTCAAGAATGATGTTATGGCCTT
Organism: Orcinus orca; assembly: GCF_937001465.1. NCBI lineage: Eukaryota > Metazoa > Chordata > Mammalia > Artiodactyla > Delphinidae > Orcinus > Orcinus orca. The sequence continues at coordinate 2,153,064 of NC_064578.1, forward strand.
GCTGGGTGGTGGGCCGCTGTCCCGAGTGTGGTGGGCAATGACAGCTGCTGGTAGGACAGCGGGGAAGCGACTGCTCAGTATCAGAGCATGCTGTGCAAGGAGAGCTGGATCTTTCAGGTTGGGTGTTGTCCAGTGTATCGGAGTTTCCCACTTGGCCTGTTAAGTGACCCTTCCTGTTGGCAGATGAGAACCCTGCCTAGGACTCTTTTCCTGTTAGCTCCTGAGCTGAGCCACCCCTTAGCCATCTTGGACTGTTGTTCCTATTTTGGGGAATAGGAGGGTTGTGTTAGAGCCAGGGATGGTTTTCTGAACACAACTATGCTGACCTCGGGGATCAATGGTTGGAAGAGTCTCTGAGCTGGTGTTCGTTCTGGAAGGCCCAAGTCCTGCTTCGTGGGGCTCAGAGCAGGAGTGTTGTCGTTATTCTGACTGAGTTTAAGTGTGGTTCTCTGGTGTTTGGGTCCCCTTGCCCACGAATGCCTGTCTTCTGTGGTCTCCTAAGAGCTGGGCCCTTTCAGCACACCTGTCTCTGACAGGAAAGCACCCGAAGGGTCTGACCCAGTCCACTTGCTGTCCTAGGTCCCAAGCCCGCCGTCTGCACCTGAGCCGGTGTCATTGGGACTTAATCCCGTTTACTCTCCTGCATGGTCAGTGGTTGTTTGGAAACAGCGTCGGGAGGACTTGTTGAGCTGGAATCTTCTTCCAGGCGAGGAGCCCTGGGGTGTGGTCAGCGCCTGGGCCAGGAGGTGCTGTGGATTCTGTCTTAAGCCCGCAGGCCCCTTGTGTGCCCTAGGCAGGGTCCGGGTGCGGGTCAGAGGAGAGCACAGGGGCCGGTGCCTGAGCTCATCGTGCTCCGTACCTCCTGTGGTGGTGACGCCTTAGAGCTGCCCTGCCCGGCAGGCCCCGGGCACACAAGGTCGCTGTGGGGACAGGCTGCCCTCCCACTCCTGACACCTAGAGTTTCATGTGACTCAAGTGGACTCCTTCTGTCTGAGTGCTGCCTGGACTTGCTGAGTCTTTCAGGTCACTTCTGCCAGACTAACTGAGACTTCTTAAAGAACACGTTATAGAACACAGGTGTCACGTGGCCTGAGGAAACCCTGTGCCTCACGGTCCACATGACGACGTTGGTCTCTGACCTCCCCTCGGATTGTCCTGGGTGGGCCCAGGCTGGGCGAGCCAGCGTCGGGTCAGCGGGGGCGAGGGGCACACCTGAGTCTTCTAATGGGCACAGAGCTTAAAATCCAGAGACAGTTGCTGCTCTAAGCGCACATGGGAGGCTGAACTTCTATTTCAAAGAGATGTTGCTTTTAAAGCAAAACAAGGAACTCCCCTTCGGGAATTGCTGAGTCTGGGGCACATTCTTTGAACAGTCTTTCCAGGGGCTTCGAGATCAGATTGATTGATCTCGGAAAGAGCCAGACGTTGTCAGCAGTCAAGTTGGGAGATGAGGGGAGGGGAGACAAGAGAAGACCATGCTGTATGGGCCCATTTAATTTTTTATCCACTATTTTATCGTGAAATTTTAAAAACACACAGAAAAGTAGAAAGAATTGTGCAGTGAACACCCATTTACCCGATTCCATAGCACCCTGCTCCACTTCACTCCCACACACCCGCCCCTCCGTCCATCCTGTTTTGCGATGCATTTCAAGGTAACTGGCAGCCATCAGTCAATTTCACCCCTAAACACCTGAGTGTGTGTTGCACTGTCTGAGTTCAGTATTTGTTTATGGCTCCTGACCCTGCTTATTATTGCTTGTTTAACAAACACAAAACCCATCAGGGTATGGCCATAAAATAACCACTGACTTTAATGTGTGTCTTGTAAACCGACTCAGAGGATTGCACGCGGCATGAGTGGCAGGCGCCGTGCAGACCACCGAGGCTCATTTAGAGAAGTGTGTCTTTAGGCTGAAACCTAGGGAACGGTTGGTATTTTCCCACCAGCCGTCGGCATGCCCTGCAGGCTTGGGATGGTTCTGGCCTCATGTTCCTCTTCTCTGTTCCCCAGACCAAGTGGTGGCTGGAGAACTGCTGTCTGGGCTCAGGTCCCTCTGGGCTCTGCTGCTTGCTCTTCCTTCCTGAAGTCGGTTGTGATGATGCAGCTCCAGCACTTGGAGACCGTCCATGGCTCCCACTGAGTATTAGCCAGGGCTTTCAGACACACAACCAATTTCTTCATGTATAAAGAGATTATTATAAGGAATTAGATCGCACAGCTATGGAGGCTGACAAGTCCCAGGATCTCCAGTCAGCAGGCTGGAGACCCACAGGAGCTGGTGGTGTAGTTCCAGTCCGAAATCCGGCAGCCTCCAGACCCAGGAAGAGCCCATGTTTCAGTTCGAATCCAGAGGCGGGAAAAGACCAATGTCCCAGCTCAACGCAGTCGGGCAGGAGAAAATTCCCCTGTGTTTGTGGGAGGGTTAGCCTTTTTGTCCTCTTCAGGAAGAGCCCATGATTTAGTTAGAGTTCGAAGTTAGAAAAGGCTGATATCCCAGCCTGCAGCCAGGCAGCAGGAGTGTCTCCTTACTGGTGGGAGCACCAGCCTTCTTCTGCTCGGGCCTTCAACTGATTGGACAAGGCCCACCACACTAGGGGGGGCAATCTGCTTTCTCTGTCCACAGATTTAAATGTTAATCTCATCCGGGAACACAGACATACCAGAATAATGTTTGACTATGAATGTCTGGCCCCCCCATGGCCAAGTCCAGTTGACATATAAACTTTACCACCACACACTGGCTGCAGAGAGACCCCAGACCCTGAAGCTGGCAGGCAGGGCCCTGCATGAGCTGGTTGTCTTCTTTGTGCAGTTTGCTCATTCTTTCACTTGTTCACTGTTCACTCAACAAATACACATGCAGAGGAAATGGAAGCGAAGGACTCTTCCCAGGGCATTTACTGTGCTGGCCATGGCCGTGCAGTGGGGTCTCAGGTCGGCGTCAGGTGCCCTTTTCTCCCGTTGCCCTCAGTGAATATACATGCGCTGCTTTTGAAATAAGGGGGAATGTGTGTGTGTGTGTGTGTGTGTGTGTGTGTGTGTGTGTGTGTGTGTGTTTAAAAGAAAGACAGATGATCCAATTAAATCTTACTCTACAGCCCCATGATGTTTTGGACTCTGCCCCTGGTAAAGAGTCCCACATCTCCTCCGTTGTGTAGACTGATGGGAGGGGAGGTTCATTGCTTCACAAGGGCGCCCACTGCACGTCCTTCGAGGCAGCAGTTCCTTGTCATTGGAGCTGATACGCAGAGGCTGGGTTTCAAAATGACCCAGTTGTCTGTTACATTTTTACCCTTAGCATGATTTAGACACTTGTAATATTTGCTTGAATCCACATTTGTTTGCAAGGCTCTGTTACGAGCCTCCGTGAGGGATTTCTTCACACGTCCCTCCTCTTCCTCACGCCCTTTCCTCCGATTATTGACTGTAAAGTGAAGATCAGCTGGCTCTGATGAAGTCCTGTCCTCTCTCTCCCTGTAGTGCTTCACCGATACAGACACATTTTGGGACTGTGGCAGCCAGATATCGGGCCGTATGGAGGACTGCTGAACGTGGTGGTAAGTCCCAGAGTGTCGGGCCTGGGTTCTTGCGGACGGGACTGCGTCCTCCCTCCAAGGGGCAGGCCAGTTGTTCACAAAGACTCATTGGGCCAGGTTTTATTTTCCTAGCGAGCAGAGATTCATTTTAAGTAGCTCTTGGCTTCTGCCACACCCACGAACTTCGTGGTGACGGGATGCCTTCCCCGGTCCCTGCCTCTTGGACACTCAGGGCCATCGGCCTTCACACCCCCGGGGCACTCCAGTGTTGGCTTGTGCACTGGTTCGTTGCCCTAAATCGGGTCTGCAGGCTAAAAGAAAAGGAGGCCATGTGGGGCCCTCGGAGGCTGGCCCTAGACAGAAAGCCCACGCCAGGCCCGCCCCACCCGGGGACCAAGTGGCATAGGCTTGGTGTCATGGCAGGTGTCTGTCCCTTCTCTTCAGGCTTGCGCCCTGAGGTCTACAAGCAGCATTTTAACTTTACTTTATTCAGCCTTTATAGCTGGTCTCAGCAGGAGGGGCTGTTTGATACAAGCTCCTTGGTCGTAGCCAGGAGAAGAGTCTTCTGGTTTTAATTTTTATATGCTTCTAGGTCACTTGCCTAGAAGCATATAATAGCTGCTCATTTTTGGGTCCATTTGAGAAACTCAGATCTGACTTTTCTTGGGCTTAACTGGTGTCGGTGTCTAGCAGGATGCAGCCCTTGCCGGTGCTCTTGCCAGGCACGAGTGGTGCCTCTGGGACAGAAGCCGGGACCTGAGTGGGGCCATTGTACTTGCTGAGCTCTGGGCAGGGGCCTGGCCTCGATGTTGCCGCAGCTGATGGTGCAGGGAAAACACAGCCAGGTGCCCTTTGGCCGGCGCCGCACACGCGCTTGGCAGGCCAGAAGCCAAGTCCAGGGGACTGGCCGCAGCTCGTGTCACGGCTCACGGGTCTGCCTCGCTGTGGCCTTTGGGGCCCCCAGGGAGCCTCATTGTGGCCTCCCCCGAGCCTGGTTCACGTAGGCCACGGGGTGACTGGTTACTTCGTCACTCTGTATTTTGCTCACCAGGTGGGGTTTGGGCAGGGATAAATATTGCTTCATATTTTTTATAATTTGGTGGAAACATCTGTTAAGAAACTTGCTTTATATTTGTTCTGTTTAATATCACTGGGGAAGCCTTGCTTTTAGAACATTCTCACAGGGGCCAAGACAGACAGCTCCCAGCGTGGGCAGGTTCTTTCCTTTCTTTTAGTCGGGGAGGGTGATAATTGTTTGTCTTACTGGCAGTGAGTAATAGAGTTAAAAAAAAAAAAAAAAGGCTTCTGAAAGCAGGGATAATTAGGGGAAAATGGAGCCTATGACAGAACACCGCCAATTGGCTCTTGTCTCAGATGGTTAGCGATTAAGTTCTCTCCTCTGTCGCTAGAGCCGGAAGCTGTGGACCCAGGCTCCGCCAGGAAGGCAGGAGCGACTGCTGGGCCATCCCCAGTGGGCTACAGAGGCCACCCCCTCCCCTCCACTGAGAACGTGCCTGGAGACTGCCCCCTCCTTTGACCTGATCACCACTTTTATCATTTGCCATTTTGAACACATACAAGGGTAGTGGGAATGGCTGGGTGAACGCCCACAGACGCCCACCTCCTGGACTCAGAGGTTGGCCGTAGTGCGCCAGGTTCACGGTGTCTGTCTCTGCCCCTTTGCCTTTTCTTTTCCGTACTTTAAAGCAGATCCCAGGCCCGTGTCAGTTCATGTCTGTACTTCAGTGTGGATCTCTAACCATGTGGGTGTTTCGCACGTTCCCACACATGTGAGGTCCTGACCACGCCTCACAGCAGTGGCAGTAGTTCCTGGATTACCTGAGGCCCAGTCCACGCTCGAGGCTCCCTGACGGTCTCAGAACGGCCTTCGACAGCTGGCTTGTTCACGAGGATCTAAGCAGGCCCTCGCGCTGCCTGCTTTGTTTTGCCTCCTGAGTCTCTTCTGTGGAAAGCAGCACTCCCGTTTTCCTCTGGTCAGTTGCCCTACTGGGTGTCGCACTTTCTGGATCATTCCTGCTTCTTTCTTATGTCTTTTAGCTTGTGCTCCCGGCACCTACCCACCCCCACTTCATAGCTGGAAGTTCTCTCTAAAAGGTTTGCTCGGATTTGGGGCTAACCACTATATTTTCTATTAAAACATTTAGTTACTTTTTCAGCTTTATTTAGGTATAATTGACAAAACTGTAAGATATATAAAACGTACATTGTGGTGATCTGATTTGATGTACAAGTACACCGTGGAAGGATTCTCCCGTCTAGTTAATTAACGTACCCATCTCCTCACATTTTTATTTTTTTTTTGAGGGGTGGGGAGAGCACTGAGTTCTATTTCTTAGTGGATTTCAGTGATATAGCAGCGTTATCAACTTTAGTCACCATGTTTCATGTTGCATAAACCACTTTTCGATTAACACACACTGGTGGGCGGGGCCGTGCTCGTCCTGCTGCGCTAGATGGGGCCCCAGGGTCCCCGCGGGACCGGAGTGTGAAGACAGGAATGGTCCTCGTGGTGATCTGGGGGGTGCGAATGCTGAGCCTCCGCCTCCCCCTCAGCTGTGTGTGGACCTCTGCACAGGTGGATGGCTTGTTCATCATTGGCTGGATGTACCTGCCTCCCCACGACCCTCATGTGGACGACCCGATGCGGTTCAAGCCCTTGTTCCGAATCCACCTGATGGAGAGGAAGTCGGCCACGGTGGAGTGCATGTACGGCCACAGGGGGCCCCACAATGGCCACGTCCAGGTGAGCACGCAGGGCAGCGTGTGCAGGTAAGGGGCTGGGTCTCCTCGCTTCGTCCCGGGCCTGCTGCCAGCTGTTTGCCAGGGTCTTCCCAGCTGTGCACACGCCCATGCCGGCCAGCAGGACCGGGAAGCGGGCCCTGGCCTGGCCCTTCTGTGCGCTATGCCGCTGTCGCTCCTCAGAGATTCACTTGCCGGAGCCTCCCCTGATTCTGCCTCTGGTTAGAGCCAATTGTCCTTCCAAGCGAGATTCCTCACTGTTCCTTTTTCTCCTCTTCGCAAGGGCATCAACTTGGAACCAGACGTTCTGCTCTCGGATGTGGGCCTGGCAGGTGGCCAGCCCGAGAGCAAGCCTGTTCTCTATCTCAGTAGGAGAGCGCCAGCCCCTCTGTGCTGCTCTCGGACCCCCTGGGGGACAGCGACGCCTGGCCCCCTGGGAGGGAAGCGTGTGCTCAGGGGGGTTCCAGCCTTCCTTCTTAGAGCAGCCGCGATCTGGTGGCCTCTTGGGGTCCTGTAGATGAGTGGGATGCGTGGGTGCGGGAGGGACTGGTGCACGCCTGCTCTGGTGGGGGTTAGGGGCTGACTCGTTACCCTTTCTCCTTGTTGTGGACACTCAAGATCGTGAAGAAGGACGAGTTCTCCACCAAGTGCAACCAGACGGACCACCACAGGATGTCTGGTGGGAGGCAGGAGGTGAGGCCGGACCCTCCTGTCCTGCGGGGCAGCTGAGAGGGTGGGTGGTTTGAAGGGAGGGCTGCCTCCTGGGCTCATGCTGGCGCTGTGGGCGTGTGTGCTGGGCCCAGGTTCTGAGTCCCCACCACCCCCAGGATGAACGGGCCGAGTAGAAATAGTTCTCTACCTGGTTCTCCGTCGCCCCTTTGACAACAGGCCCGTGGGCGGTGGGGTCTCTTCCTGGATGTGAATTGCAGGGAGACCAGAGGCCTTTATTGGCGTGAACCCCGTGGTGGAGGTTCCCAGGTCACAGCCATGTGGTGGGTGAGCCTGCGTGAGTGTCTTCGGGTTTCCTTTCTGCACGAGTAATCTCACGTCGCCTTTGAGTTTTAGTTACACCACCATCTCGAAACATTCTTAGGAGAACCTCAGACTTTTAAATGCAGGATGCTTGTTGCATTTATTTGTCGGGTGCATCTCTTAGCGTTTCTGAGTCTGCTGGGTCCCTGGTAGCCAGGGGTCTGCGGGGAGACAGCGCAGATGGAGAGTACACACGTGCTGCTTGGAATCTGTTGAGGGTAAACGAGGCCCTTGTTTTCCCGAACGCATGGTATGTGAAGGTGACGGTAATGACGTGCTTCCTTCCCTAATAACACTGTCATTCAGTCTCACATACAACCACATACACATCAGTGGCTGTTCCAAGTCCACTTTTAAGTGAAACACGTCAACAGCATATTTTCCAAGAATAGAACCTCCTCAGCTGTTGAGACCTTAAAAGGGCCATGTAATGGATTTCTGGAAATACTCTGGGATCAGAGAAAGTTCCTGCGAGCCAACTGCCGTGTGCGGCCTCACCAATTTGGAGACGGAATGGTATTTTTTCTCATTATGAAGGTAATAACATGCTCCTTGTGGAAACTAGAAAAACACCTAGAAGTTAAGGTGAGAATAAAATGCTTTGTTGGAATCCTGACTTTGGTGGTTAATTTGCATTTCTCTTCTGTCTGAGGCTAGGATTAGTGTCCTGTGGGTCCTTTTCTGTGAAATCTGTGTTCATACCCTTTGCCTGGTTCTGTTTGGTGTTGTTATGTTTCTAATTGATTTGTAGGAGTTTTCATCCTGTGAGGAAGTGAACCCTTCAAGATACGAGATGCAAATATTTTTTCCTCCTTCATTCTTTTGTCTTTTGGTTTGAAATGAGGTATGTTTTCACTTGTAGAATTTAGTTTTTAATTTTTATATTTGCAGTTGTATCTGTCTTTTCCTTTTTTTTTGGCCACACTGTGTGGCTTGCGGGATCTTAGCTCCCCGACCAGGGATCAAACCTGGGCTCTGGGCAGTGAAAGCGCAAACTCCTAACCACTGGACCGCCAGGGAGTTCCCCTTCCTGAATAGCTTCTTAGTTTTTTTTTTTTTTTGCGGTATGTGGGCCTCTCACTGTTGTGGCCTCTCCCGTTGCGGAGCACAGGCTCCGGACACGCAGGCTCAGCAGCCATGGCTCACGGGCCCAGCCGCTCCGCGGCATGTGGGATCTTCCCGGACCGGGGCTCGAACCCGTGTCCCCTGCATCGGCAGGCGGACTCTCAACCACTGCGCCACCAGGGAAGCCCGTGAATAGCTTCTTAGTTTGATGTCATCTTAAAATCCTTTCCCCACTTTGAAATTATACTTACAGACGCGCTCGTGTTTTCATTTTCACGCGTTTGTTTCCCACATTTATCGCTGGTTCTGTGGGTTTATTCTGTAGAGTGAGCTTCAGCCCGCCTTGGCTGTAGTGCAGGTACCTCTCAGTCACCCCAGCACTGGTGCTGAGTGATGCAGGTTTTCTCTACGATTCAAAATGCCATCTTTGTCCTGTGCTGCCATTTGAATTTGATTTTCTTCAGGTAGATCGTGCACGTTTGTTGTAAAGCGTCTGGTCTTTCGTTGCTGCTGTAAATGGACTCTTGGCTCTCGTATCTTTCAGCTGGTGACTTTATATATAAAAGCTATTGCACGCCACCCGTCTTACTGCCTCTTCTCTTTCATTTATGAGCATCTTTGAGTTGATTACCTTGAGTTTTCCAGGATAATACTGATTATCTGCAAATAATGACATTTCCTTCTTCCTTGACCCCTTGTGGTGAGGACAGCACCCTTGTCTAGTGGTGGGTGTGGTTCACATGGTCCTGTCACGAGGCAGCAAGGTGGCCTTGGGGTCAAGATATACGTTATTATGCTAGGGATGGAGCTGTTTATTCGTGTTTTATTAAGAGGGCTTTGTTTTAATTGAGAAATGATGTTGAATTTACCAGTTTGTTTTAGCATCTGTGGAAACCATCAGGTGATTTTTTTCCCCCTTAATCTAGTAATGTGATGACCTATGTTAATAGATTTCTAACCACTTTGAAGTCGTGAAAAGAGAGCTTGTTTGATCGTGGGGCACAGTTCTCTCTGCTCCTGGATGCTCTTTGATCCTGTTTTATTTAGGACTTCTGCATTGATGAACGGGCTTGGTCTAACATTTTTTGTGCTGTCTTTGGCTTTAGGAGCAGTCTTTTGCTGGCTTCTAGAACTGGGGAGCCTTTCTTTTCTCTCTAGGCCTGGGAATCATTTAACAGTGGACTTGGAACTCCTGCCGGTCTGGGGTGGGGAGATGCCGCACGTCTGCAGGCAGTGCAGAGGCTGGGCTGCCTGAGGTGCCGAGGGATGCATCCTAGAGTCATGGGGGCAGGGGGGCTTGCTGTGTGAGGCACAGTCACTCTGTCCATCTCAGTTGCCCGGGGCCACTTTGCTGGCTCCTTGTGCCGTCTCCTGTCTCCCTCCCTCTTGCCCTCCAAGGGGGGAGCTGGGGGACTGGGGGACGGGTTCTCCCATGGATTCCTGTGTCAGCCTGAAACATCTTCACTCTGTAGCTGAGTCTTTCAGACCCAGAGCGTGGCTTCAGGCTCCAGGGAGAGAGGAGGAGCCGTGAGGTGGGCACTGCCGTGTGTCCTGACAGCTCTGAAGAAGAGGTGAAAGTCTCGGCCCCGGATTCCGGGCTGCTCTGTGCTCTGATGGTTGATAGTCACTTAAAATTCTGGGCCACAAGGGTGCTTCCCAAGGGAATGGAGGACTCCTGGGGGCCTAGGAGGGTAGGAAGGTGAACGGGCCTTGCTTATCACTGTCTCCAGGCAGAAGGCTGTCCTTGGTACCGTGGAGAGATGTGGAGGTGCCCGCCCCAGCCCCTGCAGGCCGTGCTGGCTGTGATCCCTTCGTCAACACCCAAGGCCAGCTCTGCATAAGCTGCATCCTGAGGCTGCCAACCGCCCCATTCCCCATCCCAGGCCCCAGTTCTGGCACTTCTGCCAGCTTTGTGCACCTTCCAAGGCCACGTCCTGCGGCGGGATCTGGCCCCTCAGGACTGGGGTGTCCTGCTTGCTCCTTACGTGCCCCTCCTGGGGGCCCTCCCTGTGCTGCTCAAACTGCAGCTTCATCTCCTGGGCCTTTGAGAGCAGCTCAGGCCTTCGCCCGCCCAGACCCCAGCAGTGCGTCTGCTCTCTGGCTCCCGCTGCAGACGCTGCCTGCTCTTCTTCCTGGCTCTTCCCTCCCTGCCCACGCCCGTCCAGGCCCTGCAGCCTGAGGCTTCTGGAAATCGGGGTGGGGGGGCGCTGTGAGGGGGAGCAGAGGTAGGGAAGGGCGTGTGGCCTGGCCCTACCTGCAGTTGCTCGGCCCTGCAGAAGGCTCTGGCGCTGGACTCCCCTCAGTTGCACACAAGTGGCTTTTATTTTGCTTTCCTTTGTCTTATGTACTTTCTCGCCACATTCCTAAAATGATACCTCGTCATCATCAGATCCGAAATCCTCAGAATCGGGAGGGAAAAGAGTGCTGACAAGGAGCGGCCTCCGTGCCCGTCCTCCATCATCCCTTCAAGTTTCCTTCAGCCTTCGTGATGTCATTGCAGTCTAACTATCTAATTTGGATAGTTTTTCTATTTTTTTTTAGCTTAACCGTTATTCCAGAAACATTTCCCAGTCTCATTAGAATTCTTTACGAACTTTTTTTTTTTTTTTTTTGGCCATGCTGCGCAGCCTGCAGGATCTTAGTTCCCTGACCAGGGATTGAACCCATGCCCCCTGCGTTGGAAGTGTGGAATCTTAACCACTGGACCACCAGGAAAGTCCCTACAAACTTTATTTTTAATGCAGCGTTCCATCTGTCATCTGCTGCGCTGTAATGACTGTAGGTGTGTGACCATCCTGCAGTTGGACTTGGGGTTTGTGGTCAGATATTCCCCTGTTACCCTCCTGACCATGTGACTCAGTGACTTAGCCTCTGGGAGCCTCAGCCCTTGTCTGTAAAATGGGGCCATGAGATTACCTGCGGTGCCGAGTGATTCTGGAGGGTTGAGTAAGACACTGAATGACTCAGTGCCAGAGCTGGTCGGAGCTGCCCAGGAGAGATGCCTGGCATTATTACTGTGACCCACTGCCTGAACTCTGCAAAAACGTTGTGGTTTTGGATTGTACAGAAATGGAATTGGGTAAAAGGCCCTGAAGATATTCCAGATTCTCTTTACGTGCTGTCAGTTTGCTGGTCCCCCTTTACAGCCCACCAGGGCACGTGAGCCCCCTGCCTCACCACGTTCCTGCCAGCCTTGGCATTGGCCCCGGCAGAGATGAGACCGGTTAGCACGTGGCCTTTGGTTAGGTTTAATTCTGCCACCTGCTAGCTGGGTGGCTCTGGAAAGGTCTGTTGACTTTTCCAAGCCCCAAACCTCTGTAGAACAGGGAAGATGTTAGCACCCAGCTCCTAGGCCGCTGTGCAGAGTGAAGCAGTGATGGGGCGGTGTTGGCCGTGGTGGACGAGCCCTGGGTCCATAGTGGACTTAGTCTTGTCTGATATGTTCTAGGCCCCAGTGTTTTTCCTTGTGGATACATATCTGGTAAGATAATTTCATAGTAAGCATATTTGTTCTGAGTAATTGGGTCTGCTTGGTATTCTTAATGACTGACCTTCTCATGCAAAGTAAATAAGATTATGATTGTTCACAGGCCAGCTTCATGGTATTTAGCTCAAGTCTGATTATGCACCATGGCAACACTGAAATCACTACATTCTTTTACTTCCATTTTTATCTGTTATTTCTCTATTTGATTTTTTTTTTAAGGGCCTACCCTTCATGAGTTAAGCCACTTAAGTGGAAGATTTTGATTTGGGTGAAGTCTAATTTGTCAAGTTTTTTCCTTAGTGGTTATTGTTTTCTGTCTTAAAAAACTTTGCTTACCCTCCGGTTGCAAAGAGAGTATCTCTCTCTCTCTCTCTCTCTCTTCTTTTTAGAAGTTTGGTAGCTTCACTTTACTTTTCGGTCTGTGACCCATCTTGAATGGTTCCTGTGTGTGGTGTGAGGTGGGGATCGGGGCTCCTTTGCTCCCTGTGGTTGTGCAGTTGTTCAAGCACCATTTGTGTAAAAGACTTTCTTTCCCTGGGAGGTGGCTTGGATGCTGTGATTGAAAGTCCACTCCTGAGACACACGTGAGTGTTTCCAGGCTCTCTCTCTCTCTTTTTTTTTTTGGCTGCACAGCTTGCGGCATCTCAGTTCCCCAACCAGGCCATGGCAGCAAAAGCCCGGAATCGTAACCACTTGGCCACCAGGGAGCTCCCTCCAGGCTCTGTCTTTAGTTCTGCCCTCTTGCTCAGGTACCATCTCAGTTACTGTCGTCTTGTAGTGGGTCACAGTGCACGCTAGTGTACATCCTCCAACCTTGTTCTTTTGCAAGATTGCTCTGGATGTTCCAAACGAATTCCAGAATCAGCTTGTCAGTTTCTACAGAAAGCATGGTGGGATTACGATTGGCCTGATGTTGAGTCTGTAGATCAGTCTGGAGACAGTTGCTGACCCAATACCAAGTCTCCCGGTTCGCAGGTGCCTCTGCTCTGTAGGCCTCTTCCCCCGCCTTTCAGCAGCATCTAGTGGTTTTCGGAGTAAAGGTATCACACGTTTTGTAATGTTTATTCCTAAGTCCTATGTCTTTTGAGGCTGTTGTAAGTAGGATTTTTAAGTTTTTTTTTTACTTTCCAGTTTTGTGCTGCTAGTATACAAAAATTCAGTTAATTTTATACATTGACCTTGTAGTTCTAATAGTTGTTTATTTCAGTCACTAGTAATTTCTCTTCTTTGCCAGGGTTTGGGCAGTAACATATTAAAGCAATTGACAGATTGTAGCTTTTTTTTTTCTTTTTGTAAATTGCTTTTGCTTCTGTTTGTAGAGCTAATTCTAGATATTCATTAGAAACACTCTGTTGAGTTAGGATCCCAGAGCTGTGGATTAGTTATGTTAGGTGTACAGAATGAAACTGTTAAGCACTAAATATCCTTCATTGTTCGATTCCGTAATGAATTATTGGGCTTTGCGGATGAGGTATTCATAAAAGTTTTCTTTTTACAAATATACTTACTGAACATAACCGTGAAGGCACATTTTATTTTACTTCATTAAAAAATTTTTATTGAAGTATAGTTGATTTACAATGTGGTGTTATTTCCTGCTGTACAAAGTGAATCAGTTATACATATGCATATATCCACACTTTTTAAAATTCTTTTCCCATATAGATTATTACAGAGTATTGAGTAGAGTTCCCTGTGCTGTACAAGTAGGTCCTTATTACTTATCTATTTTATATATAGTAGTGTGTATATGTCAATCCCAGTGAAGGCACTTTTTTTTTTTTTTTTTTTTTGGGGTACGTGGGCCTCTCACTGTTGTGGCCTCTCCCGTTGCGGAGCACAGGCTCCGGACGCGCAGGCTCAGTGGCCATGGCTCACCGGCCCAGCCGCATGTGGGATCCTTCCGGACTGGGGCACAAACCCGTGTCCCCTGCATCGGCAGGCGGACTCTCAACCACTGCGCCACTAGGGAAGCCCTGAAGGCACATTTTAAAAAGGAAAATCCACCCACACTCTCTGCCCCGCCTGTCCCTGTCCTGTTCCTCATTGGTGGCTGCAGAAGGCAATTCTGCTGACTTGGCCGGCACGGGGGTCTGCTGTGCCCACTCCCCCAGAAACCTGAGAACCAGGCTCAGTGTAGACGCCACCTGTGTGGGTGGCACAGAAGCGAGGCTTGCCCAGCTGCCTCCTAGGCGCTCTCGACATGGGCTGCGGCCCCATCCTCCCCGAAGGACCCCCACGGTCCCTGTGCTTCCTTCCTGTTGAAGTCGGGCGGGGGAAGTGGGGACCAGAGCCCCTGGTGCCATGCCTCAACAGGAAGGGAGGCCAGGAGCTGGGAGACCAAACACACAGCAGCCCCCCCTCCCTCCTGCCCGGCCTCTGTCTTCATCCCATGCACTCAGCATCACAGCCTCTCCGAGCCCTAGTGTTGTGGCGGTTTTCGTGACCTGTGTTCTCTCGAAGGAATTCCGCACGTGGCTGAGGGAAGAATGGGGGCGGACGCTGGAGGATATTTTCCACGAGCACATGCAGGAGCTCATCCTGATGAAGTTCATCTACACCAGTCAGTACGAGTAAGTGCAGCCCCTCGCTGGGTGTGAGCGGCCTCTGTCTCAGGTACTGTGAACACGGTCTCCCGGTGGGTGCTGTGTGCACAGTCCCTCTCTGCGTACTGTGAACATGGTCTTTTTCTCAGGGTACTGTGAGCACACTCCCTGGCCCACCTCGGTGTCTGTTTTCTGTCTGTTGGACTATCATCACCCACCAGCTGTGTGCTGTCACGGGCCTGGCCTGTGTGTTAGAGCCTCATAGTTGCTTTCCCATGTCTACCTGGAGGGCCTCTTAGCCTCCCTGCTGCCGTGCCCTCTGCCCCCGGACCCTGTCGCATGGCCCCTGTTTAGCCCCTTTGCAGTCTCAGGGGTCCCTGCCCCGGGGTGATGGAGAAGGTGTGAGGTGTGCTGTGCACATGTTGGGGAGCATAGCTCAGGAACGAGGGGTGCCCCTAGTGGGGAGCTAACCCTGGCTGCCCTGGGCCACCCTGCCCAGCCCGCCCTATGCAGCATGGCCGGAGGTGCATGAGCTCTGTACTCCTGCCCCTGCTCCCGTGCGGCTCTGTGGCCGAGCTCTCATGCTGCCCGCTCCCCCTGCAGCAACTGCCTGACCTACCGCCGCATCTACCTCCCGCCCAGCCACCCGGACGACCTGATCAGGCCTGGCCTCTTCAAGGGCACCTACGGCAGCCACGGCCTGGAGATCGTCATGCTCAGCTTCCACGGGAAGCACGCCAGGGGCACGAAGATCACGGTGAGTCCAGGGGCTGCCCTGGCAGGCCCAGCACCGTGTGGACTGCATCACGTCGGCGTGGCGTAGTGTGACTCGGGCCGCACCCTGGCTGCTCAGTGTGGGCCCCGGACCGTGGCACTGCTTCCCCGGGGAGCTTGCTGGGAACGCAGGCCCCACCCAGACCTGCTGATCCAGGGCCTGCCTTCCATAGGATCCCCCGGCGATTCTGAATGTTTCCAAGGCAGCCTTACCACACGGCTCTCAGCCCTGGCCACACCCTGGATCCCTGGGGAGGTGGAGGAGACACTGATGCTGGGGCCCCATCCCAGAGATTCTGATTTAATGGGGGTGGGCCGGGTGAGGGGCTCCAGGAGCTCCCTGGGTGACCCTGAGGTGTGGCCATGGTGGACACCCTCTGCATTAGCACTCCGGTCCCCGTGGCCCGTCCTGGCCTCAGCAGCTCGGGAACGCAGTGGGAGGATTTCTGAGCTGAGTGGGGGTCCCGACGACAGGCCCTCTGTCACCCGCTCTAGGGGCTGCTGTCCACGTGCTCGCCTGTCGCTGTGCAGGTGTGGTGGGGGGGAGTCTCTGTGGAGACGCAGAGCAGGCCTCTTCCTGGTCCTCACAGGGCACTGCTCGCAGCTCCGTTGGCCGGGCTCCCTGTGGACGAGGGCCTGGGACCAGGCCGTGGGGCCTGGGCGTTCTCCCAGGTTCATGCTGGGGAGCTTTCGTGTTCCAGGCAGACAGTCTGGGCTGTGTTTCCGGCCTGTCCCCCGTCTGACCGGGGAGGGTCCATGGACCTCTCTAGGCCACGCATCTCTTCAGCTGTCACGCAGGCTGGCTCCCACCTGAGGTCTTTGGGTGCAGATGTGCCTGCGGGCCCTCCCAGGGTCACTCGTGGGTGCTGTTGTTCCGTGTCCTCAGAGGTCCTTCACAGAAGGCTGCCTGCGCTGGGTGCTGCTTTGTAAGGGCTTCTAGGATCTTCTGACTTGTAAGGGGTTGCCGCCAAATCAGTAGGAAGGCTGAGCGAGCGCCCTCGGCCGGAGGTGTGACCGGGGCTGGAGGCCGTGGTCTCTGAGCCTGCTGACGGCCGCCCGCTGGCTCCGCAGGGTGACCCCAACATCCCTGCCGGGCAGCAGACAGTAGAGATCGACCTCAGGCACCGCATCCACCTGCCCGACATTGAGAGCCTCCGCGACTTTAACGAGCTCTCGCGCATCGTCCTGGAGGTACGCGAGCAGGTGCGCCAGGAGCAGCAGCAGGAAGGTGGGCCCGAGGACGCCGCGGGCCTCGGCCGGCAGAGCCCCCAGCCCTGCGCGGAGCCACCCGCCGAGCAGGCCAAGGGGCCCGGGGATGGAGGGGCCGAGGCCGCGGCTGAGCCGCCCGCCCAGTCGGGGCAGGGGCAGCCGTTTGTGCTGCCAGTGGGCGTGAGCTCGAGGAACGAGGATTATCCCCGGACCTGCAGGATGTGGTAAGGATGCCGCGGGGCGGGCAAGACGGGGCTTCCCGGAGGGGACTCTGCCCGGCCGGCAGGGAGGTGGCCTGGGGTGGGGCCGACCCCGCGCTGGGGGCCCTGCACTGGTGGGGAAGCTCTGCCTACTTGGGCCGGGTCCCAGCTCGGGCCGAGCAGACTGTGAGGCTCCTGTCCCCTCACCCCTCTGGGGGCCTCAGCTGCCAGGCAGGGGGCCTCCTCCCCAACATCTCTCACTGCACAGCCGCTGAGATCAAAGGTAGACAGGCAGACAGGTGAGACGTCGGGCAGCACTGAAAGCAGGTCGTGGCGTCCCTCCCCACGCCTCCCCTGGAAAGCCTGCTCGCGGCGTCCTGGACGGCCTTGCAGGGAAGGCCTGTCCTGGGGTCTCACCGCCTCCTCATTTTTTCGTGTGGTTTCTCCCCGGCTCTAACAGCCTCCCCACAGAGGCCGTGGGCCCCGGTCTGGGACAGGGCCTGCCCGCTGCTGCTAGCTCCTCACTTGGCGTGCTGTTTGCACGGTCCTGTCTTAGAGATGCACGCCCTGCCCCGGTCCCCTGCACTCCAGGGCTGTTTAGTTTAACTACAGAGAATAAAATGAAAATTCAGGCCCTCGGGCACACTGGCCACATTTCAAGTGTTCAGTAGCCACTCGTGTGTTGGACAGTGCAGGTCTAGAACATTCCATCGCCATAGAGAGTTCTCATGGACAGTCACCTCGGGGTTCATTGAGGGAGGAACCTGTCAGTCTCCTGGCAGATTATCACAGCCGACTTTTCTCTGCCTTTGTCACGTTACGTGTGAAGGTTTCTTTCTTTACCTCTGGGCCATCTGTGTGCCCGCAGTGGTCTCCTAGGCTTTTCACATGTAGGCGGGCGCACGCCGAGCTCCCCAAAGGGAATTAAGGCGTCTGCGTGGACTTGATGGAAAAAAATTCATTACATTTTCTTCGTGTTAATACAGTTGTGATAAAAGATGCTGAATTTGGGTTTTCTGGAGGGATATGTACACATAGCGAATGTGTGAATTTTTGAAAGGTCATAAAGGAAAAGGCTTTGTTATCCCTGGGAAACTTGACAACTTGCAGCATCTCAGGGCCAGCTCAGAGCCCTCTGGCAGCGCTGGCCTGGAAGCTCTGGCCCAGCCCCCGGCTGTGTCATGGGATGGTCCTCCACCCGGTGCTAAACATCAGGGGCTCGGCCAGGAGGGGCGCATGCGTTCTCTGGCACTGCCACAGTGCCTGCGCAACACACGTCTCTGTGTATCTAAGCTTGGTGCACCCCCCCGAAACTCTCTGAGCCATGGGCCCTCAGGCGCAGGGCTGCTGTCCCCCTCCCGCCAGGCAGAGCCTCAGCATGGTGGGCAGAGGTGGGCGTCCCAGGCACCATTCCACGCATTGGGAGGTTCAGGCCAGCCCCTAACTCCTCGTCACCTGTTCTTTGCAAGAAAGAAATAAACATATTACAGCCTGAGTCTCAAAACTTGGCTATAATGGGTATTTGAAAGTTCTGCTTCTGGTTAATGTCAGTTGCATGCCAATAAATCATTATCGATTCCATTTGAGTTGTTCATATGTGGACCTAACTGTCCCGGGGATTGCGATTTCTGTTACCTGGGTCTGCATCATAAAGACATGTACTTTGGGATAGAGAATACGAGGTGGGGCTTCCTGGGACCCTCGTCCTTTCGTTGGGTGAGCTGGTAGAGAGAGCGCAGTGGTCGGCGGGGTGAGCCCGACTGTGTGGGGTGAACGCCGGCTTCCCCAAAGGCGCAGGGCCCCACCTCTGTGCAGAGCTGCTGGCAGATGGTGGAAGTGGCCTGGAGGTGGAATGGAGAATGTTCCAGAACGTCCAGGACCACGGGTGATGGGCTTGGGCCAGCAGGCGCCTTCGAGGCCCCGCTCATCCCCTCTCCCCGCGCTTTCCCTCTTGTCCTTGTTCAGTTTCTACGGCACGGGCCTCATCGCCGGCCACGGCTTCACCAGCCCCGAGCGCACCCCTGGGGTCTTCGTCCTGTTCGACGAGGATCGCTTTGGGTTCATCTGGCTGGAGTTGAAGTCCTTCAGCCTGTACAGCAGGGTCCAGGCCGCCTTCCGGAATGCGGACGCCCCGTCCCCACAGGCCTTCGAGGAAATGCTCAAGAACATCCAGTCCCTCGCCTCCTGATGGCCCACTGCCCCGCGGCGGGCGGCCCGGGCTGGGAGGGCAGCAGTGTGCGCTCAGGAGACGCGGCCTCTGACCGGAACACCCACCTCCTCGTAGGAGCCTCTGCGCGGCCTCCCCAGACGCTTTCCGTGGATGCCCACATATCTGCCAGTAGCAATGGGAAAGCTGAGCATGTCTGAAACAAACAACAGAACCAGAACAAACCGCCTTAGAGGACGGGCTGCAGGGCACGTAGGTGACTGAACTGGAGTAGTTGGCCATTTTCTAGGGAAAACAAAATCCTCCTCCAGGGAGGTTCACAACGCAACAGAGTCTGTTGCCTCCAGCCGATAGAAGGGGTCATGGGTGAGGTGTGTGGGCTCCACCATCCCCTCTGCAGGAAGTGAGCCAGAGGGCCTTGGTGCCTTCGACACAGCCTGGGCAGGTGGGGCACTGTGTGTGGAATAAGGGCTCCAGGGAGTCGGGCTTGGGACCTACTTCTCTACCGACTTGCTTGGATTTTGGACAAAGGCATTTCACCCTGATCTCAGTTTCCAAATCAGTGGAATGGGGCCAGTGATACGGGTCACTAGGGAACGCCACTGCAGGCCTTCCAGCAGCTCGGAGGCCCTGCAAGCACCGCCCGACCCCGGTCCCTGCGGTGCGGTGTGCCTGCCCGGCCTCTCAGGCTCTAGAGCCTAGACCTTCACTGCAGCAGTTCAGACAGGCATTCACTTAGTTCACGCCTTGCCCCTGCCCCGCACTCACTGCTGTCAGACCCTGAGCTGCAGCCGCTGGTCTCAGAACCAGGACAGGGCACCCTCTGAGATGACCTGCGTCTGTTCCTCCTGCTTGCTTTACACAGGTGCCGCTCTGAGAGGGGCGAAGCAGCAGAAGGGGTTGTGCCAGGTGAGCGTGACGTCCCTTTGCGGGGGGTGGGGGGCTTTCTGGACGCTGCACGTAGGGAGCGCACTTTGGAGACCAGGACCCTCAGGGAGCCTCCAGCATGCAGACCCTCCCGCTGGCATCGTCCCTGTGTCACGTTGACCCCTTCATTTGGGGACCCCTGTGAGCTCGCTCTGATCTTGCTGTCTCCTGAAGAGCGGAGCCCCACGTGCCTGTGCACAGACCTGCTGGAGTTCTGTTCAGCCCTCCCTCCAGGCTGCACCTGCCTACCAGGGCATGTGGCTTCCCGGGGTGGACGGACTCTGTTCCTTCCCAGTTGCTCGTCCTTGTCGGCTGGACTGCGCTGAGCCCTCACACTGGGGGCGGGGGCCCCAGGGAAGGGGCAGCTTTGTGGTGCCTTTATGTAGAGACCAACCTGAGGTGTCCCATGAAACGTGGCCTGTGTCTCGTGATAGCGTTCTCCCTGACCAGCCCTTTTCTAAAACAACCACCCCCCACCACCCCTGCTTCAGCACATTTGGCGACCCTGGCCTTCCTTTGCTCCCAGAATCACAGAAGCAGCAAGCTCTGTGCATGGCCTTGAAGCGCAGGCTGGGCCTCCCCGGAGGCTCCGTGGGGCTGCCCTGGGCATGCCGGGCACTGTCGGCCGTCTCGTCCGAGGCACGTAGGCCCCCCTCCCAGACCCTTCCAGCAGGACCCGGGGTCGGGTGGGAACGTGGTCCCAGCTCCCGCGTCTCTCGAAGGACTGAGCCTCAGAGCCTGAGGCCGCTCCCTCCCTCTCACAACGTGGCTGTTCTTCTCTCGTGCCAAGCATGGCCGTCCCCAACGGTGACGACTGGCCGCAAAGCCTTGAGGACCGTGAAAACGGAGGACAGCTGGGCTAGGCTGTTCCTCTCTAGATTTCATCATTGTTTAAATAAAATCAAGAAAATGCGTATTTTACCCAGAGCCAAGGGACCGTCTCCCTCTGAGGCCCCCAGTGTTGCAAAGCGCACACAGATCGAAGACGAGCACTTCTGATTAAAAACCAGTCTCAAACCAAATGCCGTTCTGCCTCTAGTGTCTGGCCTACGCATGGTTTCCACTAACAGTGACTAAAATAACCCTGGTCTCTTGGCCGCGTTCACGTTGGCCTCTGTCTGGTGTCAGGCGGGGCCCCTGGGCCTGTGGGTGGGGTCTGTCTGGCTGGCAGTGGCCGGGGTGACGCCAGGCAGGTCAGCAGCAATGAAGGGTGAGGGCTTGTCATCCGCACAGCCGGTCATGCAGAGGTCCCCCAGTGTGACCCGTGCTCAGCCAGCTCTTGATGTCAGTAGGTGAGGTGTAGGGACAGTGGCGGTTCTGTGCACAAAGCCGGCACTGGCCGCCCCCTTCCTGGCAGACGGTCAACCGGCTCAGGAGGGGAGCTTCCAACCAGTTAACTTGTAGGCGAGGATTCAAAAAGGCTGACGTCGTTGTCCGAGGCCTCAAGGCAACCGGGCTTTTGAAAAAGCAGGTTCCAGTGGTGCACTCGACCCAGGTTAGGGGCTGGCAGCGTCCACGTGGGGCTTGATCTGGGGGTGGTGGGTGGACCTCGGAGGGTCTTTAGATGTTTCCCATGGTTGGCACCGCCTTCACTGCCACTTTGCTGCCGTGAGGTTGGGGAAGGAAGCTCAGGTGCACCTCTGTGTACCTGGGCGGGCTCCACGCTCTGCTAGTCGATTGGAAATGATGTGATTGGAGATGTCAGACACGGGTCACTGGCGATTTTCCCTGTTGGGGCTGAGCGTTTTTTGCTGTGAGGCTGTGGGAAATGACCTTACTTTTTGGCCGTGGGACGTGGGCCTGGCCCCTCCTCCAATACAGTCCAGCTCACTATGGCTGGTGCTCACAGCCACAGCCGCCCTGCTCTGCCCCTTGCCCCCTCCTGCCCCGACACCAGGCTGCTCAGTGCCAGGTGCCTGCGTCCCTGGCCAACGCGGAGGGCGGGAGAGTGCACAGCGGTCTAACTAGCTACATTCCCGCTTCCTGCAGAACAAGCGCAGGGGTGCAGTTGTCCTGCCAGACTTTCTAACTGAGTTGTTTCCAGATGACCAGACCCCTCCCTCAGCCAGCTGCCCTCTCGGCCTGACACCTTCAGGGCTGGTTGCAGTGTGCGGGTTGCCCAGGTTGCACAGCTGCTGCTGTGAGGACACTTCAGTGCTTGTGAGCTGAGCTGAAGAGGATCAGAAACCTGCTCAGCCCTTTGTCATTCGGGGAATTTCCTAAGCTCCTTGTGACCACGGTGTCTCGAGTGTAGACTGGGAGCACCTGACTGTGACTCAGTAGCCATGTTCTTTTGGATACTTTCAAGAAGGCCTACGGGAATGTTCTCATATAACCCTCACCTGCCTTGAGGATAAGATGACCCAATTCATGGTCCATCCCAGTGTTAACGTAGGCCAACTTCTCTGTCTTTACTTTTGGGAGAAGATCTGAAGTGTAATTTGTATGTTCTCAGAACAATTTAGAGACAGGAGAAAGCCACAATGCCGTCAGTTTGCCTGATGCCGTGCATGGGAACCATACGGAGCGGTGTCGTTTACAGCTGGGTGGCCTGCAGGCCAGCCTTCCGTGGGGCCAAGGTGACCAGCAGTGGCACCTGAGGCTCGGACAGAAAGGCAGCCCCTCTTCTGGGTCCTTTCTGTGCTCGCCGGGAGACCAGCCAGAGCACGTGAAGGGATCAGAACATTTTGCTTTTTTAGCTTAATTCAGTACTTTTGGTGGTTGTTTGAGATCATACAGTCCGCTTGGAGAAGAAAAACTTTCATCCTGTGTGATCTTGAAACCCCACCCCGTGAGTGAGAAAGACAAGAGTGGAGATGGAAAGAGTTGTGGTCGCTCTCAGGCATCCGCTCGGGCTTGCCAGGTGCGGCTGGGGCAGGGCCAGAACCCGAGGAAGCAGCTGCCGTGAGCCTGGGCCCCGGCTTGTGACCCGGACACGACAACCATGCGGGGTTGTTTCTCCATAAAGCAGCTTCTGAAATCTTATTGTGTGCTTTGTAATTTATTCCTTTCGGGATGTGGTTCGGATGGAGGCTGGAGCCCTAAGCAACATGGCCTATGGACGTGGACAGGGGACGATCGTGGGAGGGGGCTGCGGGTCGAGGGAGGGGACTGGGGCACGGGTGGGGGGCCTCCCCAGGGGCCTGCACTTTTCACACTTGATTTTGACAAAACTTTGATTTTCCCAGTTATGGAATGGAGTGGTGAGTGACCCCCGGGGAACCCAGACAACCGTGGGTCCCTGGATTCCTCCCTTTCACCCAGCAGACATGTGTCCCCCTCCCCAGCAAGGCAGCCCTGAGGGCAGGGCCGAAGTGGGTTTTCTTAGTCTGAAGTCTAAGTAAGTTGCTGTTTCTGAGAACAGAAGGGCAGGATAGACAGGGCAGGGCATGTGCTCAGCGGCTGGGCATACAGCTGAGGAGCTCATTTATGTATTATTTTAACCCGTTTACAAAAGTAATATTCTTGTGAAAAATTCAAATGTTTTATGTAGGAAGTGAAAGTACCTCATGTTCCCATCCAGCTGGGCCTGGAGCCCTGAGAAGGGTTGGGGCTAGGTCCCCTCCCCCATCCCTGCAGGCACCGTGCTCGCCCTTCCCCGCGGCAGGAGGCTGCATTGGTGGCCCTGGGGAGTGTGCTCCCCTCCGGCCCGGCGTCCCTGTGACCGGGTCCCTTTGTAGCCCGCCCTCTAGTGGGCACGTAGAGTCGCTGCACGCTGTGTGACCCCAGCCAGCAAGGTGAAAACAACAAAGAAAGAAAATACGCCACTTGGGTAAAGTTTTCAGACCTTTCCCCCCACTTTGACTTGAAAATCCATGAGTGATGGAAGGCCGCCTTTCAGGAAACTTGGGGAGGGGAGGGCTGGCAGCTCTGCCCCGCCCTGGGATGAACAGGTGCTTCTCCGGGAGCGGACTCGGAAGGAGGCAGCCGGTCACCCAGGACACCCACGAGGGGCCCTAGAGGCGGACCTGAGAAGCAGACCTGAGGTCCACCCGACGGCCCTGCTCTCGTGGCACGCACGCGCACCCTCAGCCTAGGCCGAGCCCCAGACACAAGATCTTTTAGGGGAAACCAGCCCCGCTGCTGCCTAGGCCCCTAGAGCTTCTCAGTCCCCAAGCCCGGCTGCTTGCTTGGGGCGGGGCTTCTCCACCAGTCATGAGGTCTCCACGTTTAGGGGCCAGGTGATTCTGTGCTGGGCCACCCCGCTTGCTGTAGCGGCTGAGCTGCATCCCTGGCCTCCCCCATCATGACAACCAAAAACGTCTCCAGATGCGGCCATAGTCCCCTGGGGACTGTCACCTGGTGGAGAACCCCTGGGTATGTACCTGCACCTCCATGCCCCAAGCAGGGTGCCAAGTGTTGGGGACACAGCAGTGAACGGGTGGCAGGGTCTCAGTCCTGCACAGGTCACAGAACAGAACATCCCCCAAATGGGCTCAGGTAGCCTCCGCTTGACTCTTGGGTGCTGTATCAGGTGATGATCTGTCTCCAGTGCAATGAGGGGTCAAGGCTGAGATGGAAGCTGGTGCAGGTGGTCATGTGGTACCTGGCCTGCAGGGCCCAGATGGTGGGCGAGGTGCTGTGTCCTCACCTATCTCCCTCTCTACCCAGGAGGACGTCACTCCCAGAACCTCAGCAGTGGCCCAGGAACGGGGTGTCTGCAAAGCTCCAGAGCCGTGGGCTCCTCCCTGGTACCGGCCCCGTCCTCGGCACATTTCCCCGGCTCCTGGTGGGCAGGAGTGGGCGACGGCTGTTGTGGCAACAGCAACACTGCCTGCCACTCGAGCTGGCGGCTTGGCTTCCCGAAGGGTGGGCAGGGTGAAGCTCAGCGCCACCAGGTCCTCAGCAGGAGGGAGATGCCTGCCCAGCCCTGGCATGCTGAACTGTGATCTCTGGGGAGAGGGGTTGAGCAGTCGAGTTTTGCAAACCCCCCAAAGGATTCTGATGTTGCACAAATATCTCCTTTTCCAAAATCTTTTGGGAAGAGGATTCCAGAGAAAATACCTCAAGGAACATGATTTTAAACACACAGCTGTTCTTGGCACTGTAGTGGGAATCACTGGACTGTCCTTTTTTATTTCATGGTTAGGTTTTTTGAGTTATAAATTATGTCAATTTTTAGCGTAAGTAAATTTCTTTAAGTTGACCAACACATAGAGCTGTGAACAGGCACCGCAGTCGAGATCCAGAATGTTCCATCTTCCTCAGAATCCCTGGTGCTGCCCTTTCATAGCCGGTGCCCCGCTCCGAAACCACTCATCTCTTCTCCATCCCTAGTTTTGCCTTTTTTAGAATGTCAAACTGAATTGCATAGTATGTAGCTTTTTAGTCTGGTTTCTTTCATCAGCAGTTTCTCAGTCTTTTATTCATTATCATCTCCCTCCAAGGAGCCTTTTTAGACATTTTTTTTCCCTAATACTCCCCATGACAATTTAACGCCACAGATAGTTTATATGTACTGTATGCATTTGTGTGGGTCTGTGTGCGTGTGTGAGCCCAGGTGGATGGCCCCACTGCCATAGAATGTCTCTCCTGTTCCCAGCGTTCCACAGTTCTATTGGAAGGCAAGCTCCCATGGGGCGCCATGGGTGCAGGGAACATGGTGCCAAGGCCTCTCCTAGAGGACACTTCAGTGATCTCGGGGAAGGCGCTAGGACGGGCCCCTTGGTACCTCGGAGGTGGGGGTGAGACAGTGACAGAGGCACTTGAAAACGAACAGACTCTCCTAGCCTGGTGGCCTGGCTCGGCTGTGCCGTTTCATAGCCCTCTGACAACAGTGAGGAGGAGGATGACAGTGGTCCTGTGTCCCCCAGCAGATTGCAGGAGCTCGCAGTGAAGAAGGGAAGGGAAGCCGAGACGCTGATATCACAGCCACCGAAGAGAGAAGTCTAGGTGTCTCGGTCAGTGAGGGTGACGATGAAGCCTATGGTCCTACGAGGAAAGGGTAAGGTTTGGGGCAGCAGAGTTGACATCATGCTGTCCACCGGTGGGAACCTGTCACATCATGCAGGGCCCCCATCCGGGTAAAAAGTGAGTCCTGTGTCCAGGGCCATGACGACAGTGGCACCTGGTGTGATCTTGACCAAAACCGCTGTGCGGCTTGGGCTGGGAAGACACTTGAGTGCTCAACGTCAGAGAGACCCAAAAAGTTATGAGACATGAGAACTTAAGAATTACAGTTCCTATTTAGATTTTATTTGAAAATCATGATTTCAGTTAATCCGTAGGATTTAGGTTTGTGGAACTCCTATGCCTGTCACAGGTCAGTTAGGCAAGGCTATCTTGAAATAAGCCAACCTCAAAACAAAAGCACAACTTTTTGGTTCTTTTCTGGGTTACCAGTAATACGTACTTTTTTTTTTTTTTGCGGTTTGCGGGCCTCTCACTGTCGTGGCCTCTCCCGTTGCAGAGCACAGGCTCCGGACGCGCAGGCTCAGCAGCCATGGCTCACAGGCCCAGCCGCTCTGTGGCATGTGGGATCCTCCCGGGACCGGGGCACGAACCCGTGTCCCCTGCATTGGCAGGCGGACTCTCAACCACTGCGCCACCCGGGAAGCCCCAATACATACTTTTTAAGGAACGTTCTCGAAGACACAGATATAGACACGTGTGAGAGTGGGAAGTGGCTGTCCTCCAGCTGCTGGACGAGCCAGCACTGTGTGTGTGTGTTTTTGTCTGTGTCCTCTAGTGGACATAAGCTCTCACTCTCTTGGGTGTATACCCGGGGGGGGGGGGGGGGCGGGGAACTGCTTGGCCATAGGGTATTCACACGTTTAGGCTTTGTAAATACTGCCCAACAGTTTGCCTATATGGTTGTATCCATTTTGTGAGTAATGTATGAGGGTTCCAGCTGCCACATCCTCTACAAACTTGGTACCGTAAGTCCTTTTAACTATTTTTGGTGGGGATGGGGACGGTGATGAGTCACTCTTGACATGAGATGGCAAGTCCAAGGGGTGAGGGCCAGACTTTCTAGGGGGGCACAAACCTGTCTTCTATGCTACCACGATGTTCCAGTGGGCTCAGGAGGAGAATGCAAGGAAGCCAAGGGCCCTCCAAGGCTGGCAGAGACAAGACAGCCATAAATAAAATGCTAGGCTAATGGTGAGATTCCTGGATAATTTTGTCATTAGCTATTAAGAGACCAGTGGTGACATTATTTATAGACACACATGCGGTGGGGGGGTGGTGGTGTCTGAAATAATTAGCAGCTAATATGGTGGGGTGCTGCCCAGTCAGCATCGGTGTTGGCCCGGAGAGCCTGCGTGGGGGTACTGGCTGGAAGCTCAGCCCTGTTTACACTTCATGAACTTACCAGTTAATAAAGGAGCCAAGAATCCTGAGCAGTGCCCGGGAACTCCTGTTTGTCCATGGCTAGAACGCAGCACGTGGAGATGTGCCCCCCCCCCCAAAAAAAGAAAAAAAGCAAAACAAACACTGAGAAGTCTGTTTCCAAGAAATACTTTTTTTTTTTTTTTGCCCCACGGTGTGGCTCGCTGGATCTCAGTTCCCCGATCAGGGATTGAAGCCGGGCCAAGGCATTGAAAGCTCGGAATCCTAACCACTAGGTCAGCAGGGAACTCCCATGCTTCCAAGAAATACAAATCTGATCTTGTGATAAAGATCACAGAGAGGCAGAAAACATTCAATTTTACTAAAATGTGAAGACAAGCATCGTGTCTTCATTTCGGAAACTGCCCAGAGCGCACACGTGCGAGGGGGAGGAAGGAGAGATCAACGGGTACAGAAACGGGCCGAGAGTTCAGAACCGCACGGCATCTCTGGATGTCAGTTGTTTTGAATTCCACGGCCTTCGAACCCCCAGGTTGCTTAAGAAACACACATTCTCTAAAGTCACAATTTGAGCCCGATTCAGCCAGTGACTTGCGGGGCGCCCGGTTAAATCTGAGTGTCAGAGAAACAACGACTTCAACTACAAGTACGTCCCGGGTCCTGCGTGGGACACACTCCTACCGAGATGCTCCCCGGTATCCGGAATAGGCCCTGGGCCGGCACCGCGCCCCTGCGGCCTCGGGGGGCGGGTCCCACCTCTTTCTCTCCTTCCAGGGGACAGAGACCCCGGCTAGTGTGCCCCGCGGCCCCGCACGCCCGTCCTTCGGAAATGGTGAGTGGGCATTCCCGGGAGTGAGGGGGTGGTTCTTCCGGGGCCGACGCCCATCCAGGCCAGGGCCACAACCGACACGCGGTCAACCGCGCCGGCCCGACCTCCGCTCAGTCCCCGAGCGGAGCCCCGCCCCGCCCCGCCGACCTCGCCCTGCTGACCCCGAGGCCCGTGGCGCCAGGGCCCAATCAGCTGCCAGGTAAGTGCCTAGAAGGTAGCGTCTGATTGGCTGAATGAGGGCCAGTCAGCGGCGTGCGCAGAGGGCCGTCGCCGGAAGAGCCTGGCCTCTGAGGGGCGGGGGTGGCGGAAGAGGAGGGACCTTGGGGGTCGGAGGAGGCCCCGGGGAGGGACAGGGCGCGGAGAGGCGGACGGTCTGAGGGAGGAGTGACACGCCTGGGCCAGTCCCCGCTTTCGTCACCGCCGTTATCATGAGCTTCGTCACCTCCCTCTCCACGACTTAGAGTCGCGGCGGGCGCTTCCGGGAGCCCTCGGGTGTCCGTTCGGTCTGTCAGCGCGCACTCACCCCGAGCGCGTCATGACAGGCAAGTGACCCCTCAGTCCTAAACTCTGGGCCACCACTCCACACCTGGGGGCCCGGCACCCGAGTCACCCGGGGAACCTGGACCCCGAGTCACCTGAGGGAAGCCGGACCCCGAGTCACCTGAGGGAACCCGGCACCCGAGTCACCTGAGGGAAGCCGGACCCCGAGTCACCCGGGGAAGCCGGACCCCGAGTCACCCGGGGAACCCGGACCCCGAGTCACCTGAGGGAAGCCGGACCCCGAGTCACCCGGGGAACCCGGACCCCGAGTCACCTGAGGGAAACCGGACCCCGAGTCACCCGGGGAAGCCGGACCCCGAGTCACCTGAGGAAGCCTAACCCCGAGTCACCCGGGGAGCCCGGACCCCGAGTCACCTGGGGAAGCCGGACCCCGAGTCACCTGAGGGAAGCCGGACCCCGAGTCACCCGGGGAACCCGGCACCCGAGTCACCTGAGGGAAGCCGGACCCCGAGTCACCCGGGGAAGCCCCAGCACCCCGAAATCACCCTGTCCCATCGAAGCTTGTACCAGGTAGGCAGGACAGACGCCATACCTACATCATGTAAGCCCGGAAGGGCAATTCAGCGTTTCACCTGAGGTTGTCAGGAGTAAGTCGTCAGGAATGGATGTGTCCACATGCTCAGGGACGGTGGTCAAGCACTGTTTGTCTCCATCTTCGGCTTTGCTTTCTTCCCCTCCTGGAGGCAAAATGCCCACCAAGACGTCCGGAGGCTTACGGCCTCAACAGAAAAGGACATTCCCTTTCCCAGTAATTTTAACAAAGTCCCAGAATGGGTTTCATTGGGTTGACTTGGGTTATAATACAATTCTGAGGCAGCCTCTGAAACTAGCTGGCTTCACCTTCTTGGCTGGGGTTGCGGCCCGCCGCAAGGAAACAGCAGTGCTGTCATGAGCGTTTGGGGGCCTGGGTGCTGTGCAGGGCAGCGTCCCACATCCTGTGTTGTCAGGGATCAGCTGGGGCAGTTGAGCTCAGTGACCTGAAGCTATTGCTGTAGTGAGATAGCAATAATGGTGATTACGATGATGGTCTCACGTTTACCATTTCCATGTTACACATCGCTCTCAGGGAAGCTGGTCTTTGCTTTGTGTTGGCTTTATGCCCACTGGACACTCTCCATACAGTGGCCAACATTCTAGCAACTTGTTTTGGGGAGAATGGGAAGAGTAACAGAGTCTATGCAGCCCCAAATGCTTTGTCGTCCCAGAGACAAAGCACCCAGGTTTTTATACTGCAAGGAATTTCCTTAGATGTAGAGCTTTGACGATATTGTCCTTCAGTATTCCAAGTATGCTCAGGGTGTCTGTTAAAGCATCATATGTGTTGTGGTTGGCAGCTCCACGTCCTGGAAAATTCTCACCAGGTTGGAATGTTCCTGTCTTTCCCAAAGGGCCTAGCACGGGTTTAGCTCTAGTGTGCCTGGAGCACATAGGTTTGGGGATGTAGGATTCCACAATAGCTTGACATCTGGGAACCCCCAGACCTTAGCATGTGAGTGTGCACATACCTGCTTCTATTGTCACCCCCTGCACCCTCTTAGGCTCAGAATGATAACCCCTTCCACTCCTGGGGTTTAATGGTATGGGCCAAGCTGGCCCAGGCCCTCACCCTAGTACTCCTGCTCCCAATTTACACAAAGCTCAGAACTTTCTAAGCCTTCCTGTTCTTTTCTAGGGAAAGAAGCACATTTCAAACTTTTGGGGAAGAAGTGTGTTCCATAGATCATTCGGTAAGGAAAGCAAATCTCAACTACTTTGCCCCAACTCTGACACGCCCCTGTGGGGTGGGGAGAGCAGAGAATGTGGGTCCAGAAGCAGCATCTCACGAGAGGGTGTGTCAGGGGAGTCCGTGGTTTCAGGGACCATGCAAGCCCCCAAATCTCTATGTAGGGTCACCCACTGCCTCCCCCACCGCTCAATTCTTCATGACAGGGATTCAGGAGGCCTGGGAGAACCAATGTTGCCCCTTAAAGTATCTGCTCTGGGCATCAGCTCCATCTGCCCCTGGAGAGGATGACTTTTCCTCTGCTCCTGCCTGTGGGTGTGGTGGGGTCACATGGGATGGTTGTGGAAGCCTTTGCAAACATAAAGCACTGTGTGCAGATTGACACGGATTACCACAAAAAGAGCAATCATTCCCCCCCAACCCCGCTAGGGTTGGTTGTACTTCCCCATTTTTAGGGGGGAAATCCAAGACTTGCTCATGGTAATGTGGCTGTAAGTGGTTGCACATCCCAGCATACCTGGTCTGCAGGCTCTGGTGGTCCCCCTCTAAGTGACTTTGGAGGGCCTCAGGGCAGGCCGAGATAGCCTGCCTCTTTGTGAGCTTCGGGAGCTGAGGCTCCTGTCCCTGCGCCTGCCCCTGGATGCCCTGTCTTGACCTTGCTCCCTCTGAGCATGGATTTACTCTTTCAGAGAGTACCTTGGCTCACATCACTAACGCAGCATCACATTCAATTCTCTTTTTTCTGCCTCTTGTTCAGATGTGCCCTGTCCCCAGCTCTGTTCACCGAGAGCCCATCTGCTGTGAGTGTCAGGCCAAATTTGGGGGCCGCCTGCCGGTGCGCAGGGCTGAGGCAGTGCTGCCTTACTGGGTCCCTCTGTCCTTGAGACCCCGAAAGCAGGTAGGTGACTTGAATCAAGGGTTCAGATTTATGGAGATACAATTGGCATATGATAAATGGCACATACGTAAAATGTAGTGTTTGATAAATCGTGACATATGCACACATCTGTGAAACCACCTCTACAATTGTGACGATGTACAGTCATCTCTAGGCATTCAAAGGGGATTGGTTCCAGGACCCCTGTGGATATCAAAATCCAGGGTGCTCAAGTCCCTTGTATAAAATGGAGTAGTGAGGTACATGTGCACAACCCTAAAAGGTTTCCTTGTGCCCTTTTGAAATTCCACTCAACCCTCTCTTCCTCAGGCTACCGTGGGTCTGTTTCTGTCACTAGAGATTCATTTGCATTTCCTTGAATGTTATATAAATGGAAGGCAGCTATGCTCACCACTGTCCACCAACTCACACTATATAAATGGAATCATCTAGTATGTACTCTTTTTGTCTGGCTTCTTTTACTCAGCATAATTATTTTTCAGATTCATCCACGTGGTTGCGTGCATTGATAGTTCATTACTTTTTACTGCTGAGTAGTATCGTTATACGGATAGACCACAGTTTATCCATTCATCCAGTGAAGGGTGTGTGGATCATTTCCAGCTTTTTCTGTTTTGTCCAACAAATAAAACTGCTGTGAACATTTGTGTACAAGTCTTTGTGTGAACATGCCTTCATTTTTCTTGTACAAGTACCTAGTTTTTTCTTGGGCAAGTACCTAGGAAAGGCATTGCTGCATCATATGGTAGGTATCTGTTTAACTTTTTAAGAAACTGTCAACTGTATTCCAAAGTGGTTGTACCATTTCACAGTCTCTCCAACAATGTATAAAGTTCCGGTTCCTTCACATCTTCACTAACACTTGGTTTGGTCAGTCTTAAATTTTGGCCATCTTAATAGGTGTGTATCTCATTGTGTGTGTGTGTTTTTTTTTGGCCGCACAGCTTGCGGGGTCTCAGTTCCCCGATCAGGGATTGAACCCATACCCTTGGCAGTGAAAACGCGGAGTCCCCACCACTGGACCACCAGGGAATTCCCTCTCATTGAGGTTTTAACTTGTATTTCCACAGTGACTCATGATGTTGAGCATCTCGTCATATATTTTTGCCATCTGCATATCTTACTTGATATGTCTTTTTTGCCCCTTTAAAAAACTTGGGTTGCTTTTTTTAGATTAGTGAGTTTTGAGAGTTTTTTATATATCTGAATACAAGTTCTTTACCAGATATTTAATTTGCAAGTGTTTTTTTCCACTTCTTTGGCTTGTCTTTTAATCCTCTTATCACTATCTTTCAAAGGGCAGAAGTTTTAAATTTTGATGAAGTCCAATTTATCAATTTAATCTTTCCTGGATCTTGTTTAGGTGTGCCTGTCCCCAGCACAACAATGGATCATGCTTTCTATGCATTTCTAAGAAAGCTTTGCCAACCCAAGGTCAGAAAGGTTTCTTCTATGCCTTCTTCTCGAATTTTTATAGTTTACTGTTTATATTTAGGTCTGTGGTCCATTTTAAGTCAGTTTTTGTATATGGCATGAGGTATGGACTGAAGTTCATTTTTTGTACATGGATGTCCAGTTGTTCTAATACCACGTATCATAAAGCTCATCCTTTCTCCACTGACTTGCCTTTACACCTTTGTCAAAAACCAATTGTCCATATACACGTGGGTCTGTTTCTGTTGCGGTATTCTGTTCGCTGATCTGATTGTCTATCCTCATACCAGTACTACACTAACTTGATTACTGTGGCTTTATAATTATAAAAAGTCTGGAAATCAGGTAGTGTTAGCTCTCCAACATTGTTTTTCTTTTTCACAGTTGGTTATTGTAGGCTCTTGGCATTTCCACTTGAATTTTAGAATCAGTTTGTCAATTTTTTACAAAAATGTCCTACTGGGATTTTGATTGGGATTGTCTGTAGATCAGTTTGAAGAAATTGTCTTCTTAGCCATATTGAGTCTTCTGATCCATGAACATGGTAATTTCTATATTTATTTAGGTTTCTTTAATATTTCTCAGCAGTATTCTGCAGTTCTTAGTGTACAGGTCTTGCACATCTTTTGTCAGTTTTATTTATAAGTATTTCATATTTTTGATGACATTGTTCTTAAAAGTCAGTTTATGTTTGCCCATTGCTAATATTTAGAAATACCATTTATTTTTGTATTTTGATCTTGTATCCCACAATATTGTTAAACTCATTCTGGTAGCTGTTTTTGTAGATTCCATCAGAATTTCTGCATGGAAGATTATGTTATTTCCAGATTGAGATGGTTTTATTTCTTCCTTTCCAATCTGTATGCCTTTTATTTATTTTTCTTGTCTGATACACGATAGAACTTCTAGTAAACTATTGAAGTGGAGTGGGGAAGACAGACATCCTTTTTTTCCCCTGATCTTAGAGGATACGTTTGAGTTTTCACCATTAAGTATGATGTTAGCTGTGGGTTTGGATGCCCTTTATCAGGCTGAGGAAGGTCCCTTCTATTGCTAGTTTGCTGAGAGCTTTTACAGAAATGAGCGTTGGATTTTGCCTGTGTCTATTGAAGTCGTTTTATAGTTTTCCTTTAAGGGTTTGTTAATGTGATGAATTACATTGATTGGTTTTCAAAAGTTAAACCAACCTTTCAAACCCATTTAATTATGATGTATTAATCCTGGCATCGTAGAATCAGTTGGGAAGTATTCTTGCATTTTCAGGAAGACTTTGTGTAGGATTGGTATTATTTCTTCATTGTGTGTTTGGTAGAATTTGCTGGTGAAGCCACCTGGGCCTATAGCTTCCTTTGTGGGGAGGTTTTCAAGTACAAATGTAATTTCTGTCGTAGATACAGAGCTATTTAGTTTATCTATTTCTTCATGAGTGAGCTTTAGTAGTTTATACCTTTCAAGGACTTTGTCCATTATATCAGTGTTGTTGAATTTATTGGCATAATGTTGTTCATAATATTTCCTTATTGCCCTTTTAATATCAGTAGACTCTGTAGTGATTGTAGAATGTGGAATCTCTCGTTTCTTGTTTTTTAATAGACTCTCAAAGGGGTCAGTGTATCAAGATGACTAAGTCATATTGTTCTAGGCAGAGGTGATAGCCTCAGTCCCTCCTGTTGGTCATTGTATCATTTGAAAGTTGGGCAGAGTAAGTATTATCATCTCCCTTTAGCAGATGGGCAAACTGAGGTCCAGAGAGGGACGGGGGCTTGTCCAAGATCACCCACTCAGTCCATAGCAGATCAGGGATTAGAATCTAGGTCTCTGGCTCGGATTCCAGCACTCTCCCCACTGAGTTTTGTTGCTGGGTGTCAGGGGTAAGGGTGGAAGGAATATAGAAGTCAAGGTGCCCAGCACATCTCACCAGGGTGACTGCCCAGCCTCCCAGCTGGTCTCCTTGCCTACATCCTTTCTAACTCTGACTGTCCATTTTCTGATCTGTAGCTGGTGAGCTTTTAAAACCATATATCTGGTCCTGTCACTACCCCGTGGAGACCCATTTCCCTCAGAATATGGACCAAACTCCCTGACACAACTCTTGGGGTCCTTCTTGACCTTGCCCCTGCCTGGATATCCAGTCCCCTTTCCGCTTGCTCCTCAGGCTCCTGTTCCATCAGCAGGGAAGTATTAGGTGCAAGAAACAGAAAACTGACCCACAGTGGGTTCAACCAGGGTCTTTGGTAGAGAGAGGGTTCTTCTAGGATTGGTTTTTTGGCTTTATGATGTCTTCAGGGTCCCAGATTCTCTTCATCCTTCCACTCAGAGTGTTTGTGCTGTCATTTCTAGTGTTTTTAGATGGTGGCCACGGGTCTGTTTTACACTGTGTTACACATGGCAGAAAGTGAGTCTTTCGGAGTCTTCCAAAGGCTTACTCTCCCACTCTCTCTTTCTTCTCAGGTATAAAACATTCTCAGAAGCCCCGGTTGACTCTCCCCCCCAACCCCACAACCAAGACTCTTTGCTGGCAAAGTGGGACTGGCTGATCCCTGGGGCCTGGCCGCTTTGCCCCATGAGCAAAATTGGTTTCTTTTTAATTTATTTATATTTTATTCATTTATTTTTGACTGCATTGGGTCTTTGTTGCTGCACACGTGCTTTCTCTAGTTGCGGCGAGCAGGGGCTACCCTTTCTTGCGGTGCACGGGCTTCTCATTGCGGTGGCTTCTCTTGTTGCGGAGCACGGGCTCTAGGCGCGCCGGTTTCAGTAGTTGTGGCACGTGGGCTTCAGTAGTTGTGGCTCGTGGGCTCTAGAGCGCAGGCTCAGTAGTTGTAGTGCACGGGCTTAGTTGCTTTGCGGCACGTGGGATCTTCCCAGACCGGGGCTCAAACCCGTATCCCCTGCATTGGCAGGCAGATTCTCAACCACTGTGCCACCAGGGAAGCCCCCCCCCCCCGCCACCTTTTAAAAAAATGTAAATGGTAGCATACGGTGCTGCATTTCCCACTTAATATCGTGTCTCTATGCTCATTCTGTGTCAGGACAGACAGGTCTGCCTCATTCTTTCCAAAGGCCACCCATTCCCTCTGTTCCCACGTCCATTATTTATTGTCCCTTATTATAGGCATTCAGGCTATTTGGTCACTACAGCCAGTGCTGTACTGACTGTTCTTGAGCAAATGCTCATGTGTCCTCCTGGGATACAGTCCCAGGAGTGCAATTGCTGGACCAAAGACTATCCATTTTAGACTCTGACCAATGTTGTCAGGATTCTGGCAGAGCCCTCTCTCTAGCCGAGAATGCTGAGGCTCAGAGAGGCTAAACGTTGTGCCTAAGGGTTGTTCCTGGAGGCTGCCAGGCTCAGGACAGAGCCAGGCCTCCCAACTCCCACCCATGTGTCCCGCCACAGTACCACACAGATGCCCCACTGCAGAGATGCAGGTGGTGGCTCGTGAGGGTGCCAGCCACTCCTGGGAATATCATGGAATGGGGACCTGTTCCCTCAGCTGGGCTGTTGGGGTGTGCTGTGGGCGGGGCACAGGAGAGGTGCTCTCCAGGGCCCTGTCCCCGAGGCTGAGGTTGTCTGGGGCGTGGCTCTACCCCGCTTTGGACCTTCTCTTCCCTTCCTCTGTTAGATCCAAAAGATGGTCTGGTTTTACGTACCCCAAACCACCAAGGCATGCCCCTGCCCATGCCACCACTCTGGGGGCCGCCTCCCGCTGCCTAGGGATCAGGCTGTGATGCCCTACTGGGGCCCCAGGTCCTGAGGTCTCACAAGAAGGTAAGAGGGAGGCTCGCATGGCAGCGAGGCCTGAAAGTGAGAGGCGGGCTAAGGAGGGACCCAGAGATGAGGGAAAGGGTGCTGGGTTCTTTCCCCACAGTGGTCTCCATTGATGTCTGGGGGCCCTCTGGAAGCTGTGGCCTAGGGCAGCAGAGTGCAGGAGGCAAGTGGTACTCAGGGCAGGCCCAGGCCAGGTGTCCTGGTGGTGTTGGGAAGGGTGGGGTGCACTGCTTTCTGATGAGGGTGCCATCAGAAAGGTGACAAAGGTGACAGCAGTCACCTTTCCAGCCATGTCTTCTGTCCCCTTCTCCTCTCCTGCCTTCTCCTCCCTCTTCCCTCTTCTCCACCTCCCTCACCTCCCTCCCTCTTCCTTCCCACCCCTCCTCCCTCTCCTTGCCTCCTCTCCCCCTCGGCTCTCTCCGCCTGTCTGAGCATTCTGCACTTGTAGCCCCAGCCTGGCAGGCCTGGAGGGAGGGTGCTGGGGAAGGACCACTGCTCGAGTGTCTGTCCTTGCTCTTTGGCTCTGTCTGGTACCTCCACAGCTCTGGGTTCCAGGCCAGCAACTGTGGTGGGAGATGGTCAGCCAGGTCCAGCCCAACTCAGCTCCAGGGCCACTTCTCTCCCTTGCTTTCTGAGCAAGCTTTTCTGGAGTGAGAGGCTTCCTTCTGCCTTCACCCACATTCCAGCTGCTGGTTTTCTGTCATCAAGTAGCATACTGCCCCAGAATTAAGACCCAGAGGCTTTTTAAAAGGAGAACACAACTTGCATTCTGAGCTGGCCGTGGACCCCTTCCAGGGGGTTTCCAGGCCAAATCACTGGGACCCCTTCTTGGTGGATCACTGGGGCTGACAATGCTTGCCCACATCCTTATCTTTTATCTTAGGTGGTGAAAAGGCAGCAGAGTTTTAAAGGCATCCCAGGTAACTCATTGCTCACATGTCTCATCCCTTCCCTGTCCCCAAGGAAGGCGGGGGTCTCATGAACATCATGATGGGGTGGGGGAGACTTCTGTCATCCCCAGATGGGTGTAACACAAAGAAGACCACAGACTGGCGCACACACCACTTCTCCCACCCCTACCCTCACCAGGCATCACTGATCATCCCCCATGTTTTCCCAGTGAACCCAGAGAAGACTCAGACTCTACCAGTTATCAACATTGGCTCTCAGGAAGAAACCAATTTGCAACCTGGGGTTAGGTGGTATCTGAAGTGTTTTTTAAGCTCTACTCTTCTATAATTCATGATATGGTATGTGTATGTATGTGTTGTGTATAAATATGTATTTATGATATAGTATATATGTTTGTATGTTGATGTATTCCTACTTTCATATATTCATGACACGTTATATGTTCATGGCACCACATTTATGCATATATTCATCATACAGTATATTCATACGTTCATATGTTCATGACAGGCATAGCACATACTCGCATGTTCATATGTTCACAGTGCAGTGTAGTCATGAAAAGGTGTGTTCGCATATCCATATATCTGCGGCATGATGTATGCATGTACTCACATGCTCAGTCATGGTGCACCAGGAGGTGGTGTCTCCACCCGCACCTTTACTTTCTTTGTCTCTAAAATGAGCGGAGGTGCTCTCCCTTGCAGATAGCCGACACGTGTGCTTTCTCTGCATTGCATGTGAGCAAAGGAGTGGACGATTTGTTGGCTCAGATCACACCCTCCCCTTTTCGTGCTGGGGCCAGAGGGCATAGTGAGTCCCCTCGATGGACTCTGTGAAGGAGGGACTAGACGGGTACCGAGAGGTTGGATGTCTGACATGGGGTTCCTGTGATGTGCAGGTGATTTGAGAGGCCCGCCCAGGGGCACTCAGCTAAGGGGGAGAGTGCTTGGGAAACGAGCAGCCACTATCCCACACGCCTACCTCTTCATGCAGAAGATACCTAGTTTTTTCTTGATTATAAAAGTAGCACAGTTAGGAGGAGCACGAATTGTCACGGCCTTTGGCGGGAGGTTTGGAGGTATCGATCAAATTTTATAACGTGCACAATCTTTAATCCAACAAGCCCACATCTGGGTAATACGTGTAGACACTCCACGCATGTCTGTCTGCGGCAGTGATTTCCTTGGCAAAAAACTGGAAGCAACCTAAGTGTCTCTCAGTTGGAGGATGGACATGAATGGGGGTGCATTTGAAATGTGGCACCAGCTGCCTAGAGTTCGCAACTGTTAGGGATGATGAAATGGACTCCCACGCACATTGCAGTGTAGGAAAAGAAGTCATTGTAGCCCAGGCAATAGGACTCCATTAATGTCAGTTTTAAAAATGAAAGCTCTGATGGTGCTTAGGTGAAGGCTGTTATCATTTGTCTCAGCTGACAGTCACAGGTAACCCCTGTGGGTGGGGAAGGGGGCAGGTCAGGCCCAGCAAAGAGAGGCTCTTGGTGGGGTGCATGATGAGCAAAACAGGTAGCAATACGTTGCCTCAAGCTTCAGGTGGAAGAGCCAGAAATCACTTTATCAAAAACAAAAAACAAACAAAAACGAAAAAACAAAAAACAGGCAGGAGAACGAGAACCACCTGAGAAAGTACTCTTCTCACCCTATAATCACCGATTTATGGGCTTATTTTTATTGGTTGTTTTTGGCTTTGAACACTCTGCATCTTTAAGAAAGTCTAAAAGTTCAGTCAGTTTATTGTTGAATAATGCATCCACTGATACGTTGTTAAAAACTAGTATTAATTTTTACTCCAGCCATTGTTTTATAGTTCAGGTGATTTATGTTAATGTTTCAAGCCTCAAACCCATTCAAGCCAGAAGGTGTTCATAGGACAGGAGTGAGAGAGCGAGTCTCACTGCTGCCAGGAAGATAGGGATCCTTCTTTCCTTGAGCTGAGCTTTGTACAGAGTGATTAAAAATATGGGATGGTTCCCTTGGCCTCAAATCCAGCTGATTTCCATTTTAAAGAGAAAATCTGTGTTTCTGATCTTGTATTTTCCTTGTAAATAGAGGGCTCATGTGCTTTTCCTCTTTATGCTTTTGTGGTAGAATTTTTTATAAGGAAAATATACTTTATATTGAGCGCATTTTATATTAGTATAATTAGAGTGTACATTTTATAGTAGTAACATATTAATTGTGTAATAAAGTAAATAAGAGATATAACATCAAGAGGGTCACATGTGACAAAAGCAGGTCTTGAAAAAGCTAAAGAGCATCAAGGAGATGGAGATGTTTGAATTCAGTTTGTGGATGTGGTTGTTGTTAACTTCTTATTACGGGAAATTTCAAATACTCCACTAAAGCCCAAGTTCCCGTCTCTCTTCTATAGCCATGATCAGCTCCTGGTAGATGTGGTTTCATATGTGCTTCACCCACTCCATCCCCACCTCCAAAAAAAAAAAAAAAAATGAAAAAAATGAAAAAGAAAAAGATTAATGTGGAGCATATCCCAGCTAACTACCATATCATTTCATTCATAAATATTTCAGTAGGCAGCTCTAAAAGATAAAGACTCCGAAAACACAGCCACGAGGCCCCGCAATCACCCTAGAAACAAACAAACAGCAGTGCTCTCCTCATCTCAGTGGGCACACCCCTGGGCTGTGACCTGCCTTGTTGGGACACCTGGTTTCCTTGCCCTGGGTTCCAGAGGGCTCTCTCATGGGTGCAGACTTGAGAGCATCCTGTCCCCACACCCCGCTGAGGCCTGACTCTTTTTCTCTGCCTAGAAGTCCCCCTGGACGTGTGCTCTGGGTACAACCACTGGAGAATCTGTGATGGTGAAGGGCGCCGTCTCCTCAAGTGGCAGCAGCTCCAGGCCCTTCACCAGGCTGCGCCGCTGTCCCCAGGGCAGCCAGCAAGCCTCCCGGCCTCCCTCCTGCCCCTCAGCCTCAGCCTCCTGATCGTCCTCCAGGCCCTCCTGAGTGTCATCGTGGCCCTCCGGTGAGCAGGTGCGGGTGGGGCAGTGGTGGCCTTGGGCTCATCTCACTCCCAGGGTTTAGTTGAGTTGAGGATGTGGGAGAACTTGGTTGTTGCTCAGCAGAGGGTGAGAGATGAGCACGGCCGTGATTCCTGTTATGTTGTTACCATTGTCTGGACTCTTGCTCACACCTGACACAGGTATCTTCTTCCAGAAAATGCAAGGGAAGAGCAATCCAGATACGCCAGGGCCAGGGCTGATGGTGGGGAGGTGGGGTGTCTTGGGACCACCCACTTTTCTTTCCTCCCCTCTTCCCTGTTCCCAAGTTCCCAAATTCCCCTGCCCCCAAAAGACCATTGGTTCCAGTTTCTGCAGATTTCTGTTGTGTTGGGGTTGGAAGTGGATTTTAAGCCAGCTCGACTAGCCAGCCTTCTGAGGTCTGAGCACATCGCACCCTCGGGGGACCTGCTGCCTCTCCCCTCTCCCCCAGCCCAGCCCCAACCATCAAGGCTCCATATTGAAAAGCCCTTTCTCTGGCCTCGGACCCACTGTCCTTGCCCAGGCCTGTGTTTCTCACCTGGAACCCCACTCAGTCCCCCACCACCACCCAGGAAGCCTCCAGGGCGACTTCAGTTTCAAGACAGGGTGTCCCCTTACCTGGTTGTTTGCTTTAGTTTTCTTGGAAAAAGCTCTCCTCCTCCATCTCTAAACTCCGCTGCCCCAGTTTACCCATCTCCCCAACCATTACCCCCATCCACCCCCTTCTTTCTGTTTCTTTTATCACACGTGTATGTAAATACGTGCAAACACACACACACAGGTATGTAAATATGCAAATACATATCAACATGTAAATGTGCACAATTAGAATTTACATATATTGACTGGTTTGCTTTTTGTCTATCTCCTCCACACAGTTGTAAGGGGAATGTTCTAGAAAGTGTCCAGTATCTGAAAACAGTTTCAGATGTCTTCTGCCCAGTTTTCTAGTTGTTCAGACGGGAAGGTAGCCCTGTCTTTGTCCCACCATCTTGTCTGGAAGTGGAAGTTCCTCTCTCAGCATCCTGCTTGTCCACTCTCCTAGTATTGGGCACTCCCTGCGGTCACATACGATGTTGTGATGCACATCTGCGTACAAGTGCTTATATGGACCTGGGTTGCAACTTCTCTAGGGCGAGTGCCCCCAGGAAGGGGCCGGGCGGGGGTCCGTCAGCTTTGCGTGATCTGTGAACCTTAGTGGGGCAGCATTGTGAGATTTCCTTCTTTTTTTTTTTTTTTAAGTTTCATCTTTCTGTCTGTGTTTGCCATCTCAATGTCAAATTTAGTTGGACTCCCTGGTTCCCACTCTGGGAAGAGCAAAGAAAGAAACTTGTCTGTAGATGGTCTGTGTTAAGTAGTTGGTCCAGGTGGGCCAAAGGAAAATTGCTAATGCTTTGATAAGACGTGTTTGCTTCAGAGCCAGGATCTTAGGGCAGAGGTCAGGCACCAATCACCTGTTTAGGAGAAATATCTTACCTGCCTGAGGTGTATGTGGGGTGCCCTGTGAGATCCCCCAAAGCACACACCCAGCCTATCTCAGGAGAGGCTGCTGGCCCATCTGCTGGCCTGGCAGAGACTTGCTAGAACTTCAGAGACCTCAGGAGATCAGGTGAGCTCTGAACTGCCCGACAGGGAGCCCTGAAGAGTAGTGATGAGTCAAGCACTTGCCTTTGTGGCTGGACTTGCCGTAGCCTTCGTTTTATTTGATTCCTTCCACAGTTCTGCAAAGCTGGGATTCTCCTCGGAGTTCCAGAAGGGAGAGTGGGCTCTGGGGGTTGAGTGCGTCGCCTCAGGTCCCACAGCTGGAAAGTGAGCCAGCCAAGGCTGCACCCTGTTTTCTGCCTGGGCTCCTCAGGGACCAAGCGTACATCCCGCTCTGTGGTGGGGTTTCCTTCACCCTCCATCCCTCGGAGGTTCCCCAAACAGGCCCTGCAAGGGCAATGTGGTTTCAGTTTGGGGAGCAGTTCCTAGTAATTGCCTTTCTCTTTGCTTTCTAGCCAGTTGGTTTAGGTTTGAAGTTGGAATCAACAGCTACTGTCAAGAACATCAACACAAATGTTAGTCATACTTAAGGTCTTTAACAAAAGCCATCACATCAGGAAGAGTCTGTAATAGCCACCGTTTTCTCAGATCATATAATTCACATCCAAGAGTCAATCCAAATTATTTATCATCAGGTGATTCTTAGTTGTAGTGGAGTTGTGTGAATGCGGGTGGGATTCCATTATGAATACAGTCAATAAATGTTATTTGTGAAACTCTTAAAGTGGCTACTTTAAAAATGATAACCTGTGATTTTCCTTTGTGAAGGTGGGACTTGTTCTTCACCTTTGTGCCCCTGTGGAAGGGGGCCCATCACTGAGTCTCTCTTCCCTTTGCAAGGACAGCAGATCCTCTGGATGAGGATCCTGAAATGGTTTTAGCACCTGTTTCATGTGGGTCTCACTTTAAGTAACATAAAATTGCATGTAATTTGAATTTTTAAAAACTGAAATATCATTCACATACCATAAAATGCACCTTTTTACTGTGTATGATTTAGTGGGTTTTGCTGTATTTACAAGGTTGTGCAATCATCACTACTATCTAATTCCAGACCTTTTTTGCCCCCAAAAGAAACCCTATACCTATTAAGCACTCACTCCCCCTTCCCTTCTCTCCCCACCCCTGGAAACCAGTAACCTACTTTCTCACTTTTCCGACTCTGGACATTTCATATAAATGGAATCATATAATATGTGTCCTTTGTGTCTGGCTTTCTTTTGTTTGGCATAATGTTTTCAAGGCTCACCCACATTGTAGCATGTGTCAGTGCTTCATTATTCCTTTTTGTTTTTGGCTGCGTTGCGGCATGTGGGATCTTAGTTTCCCGACCAGGGATTGAACCAACGCCCCCTGCAGTGGAAGCGCAGAGTTTTAACCACTGGACCACCCAGGAAGTCTGCTTCATTCCTTTTTATGGCTGAATAATATTGTATTTTAGGGACATGCCACATCTTGTTTATCCATTCATCAGTTGGTGGACATTGTTTTGTTTCTACTTTTTTGGCTATTATGAATAATGCTGCTGTGAACATTTGTTTACAGATTTTTGTGTCAACATGTTTTCATTCCTCTCGGGTATGTACCTAGGAGTGTTGAGCCATAGGTAACTCTCTTTAATGTTTTGAAGAGCTGCCTCAATTTTCCATGGTGGAAAACTGTACACCATTTTGTATTTCATATTCCCACCAGCAAGGTATAAACTTTCTGGTTTCTCTGTGTCCTTGCCAACACTTGTTATTATACGTTGTTTTGATTTTAGCCATCCTTGTGGGTGTGAAATGGTATCTCATTGTGATTTTTTTTTTTTTTTTTTTTTTGCGGTACGTGGGCCTCTCACTGCCGTGACCTCTCCCGTTGCGGAGCACAGGCTCCGGACGCGCAGGCTCAGCAGCCATGGCTCACGGGCCCAGCTGCTCCGCGGCATGTGGAATCTTCCCAGACCGGGGCACGAACCCGCGTCCCCTGCATCGGCAGGCGGACTCCCAACCACTGCGCCACCAGGGAAGCCCTGATTTTTTTTTTTTTTTGCGGTACGCGGGCTTCTCACTGTTGTGGCCTCTCCCGTTGCGGAGCACAGGCTCCGGACGCGCAGGCTCAGCGGCCATGGCTCACGGGCCCAGCTGCTCCGCGGCAGGTGGGATCCTCCCGGACCGGGGCACAAACCCGCGTCCCCTGCATCGGCAGGTGGACTCTCAACCACTGAGCC
The DNA here is from genome assembly GCF_937001465.1 of Orcinus orca. Classification (NCBI taxonomy): domain Eukaryota; kingdom Metazoa; phylum Chordata; class Mammalia; order Artiodactyla; family Delphinidae; genus Orcinus; species Orcinus orca. The sequence continues at coordinate 2,196,971 of NC_064578.1, forward strand.
ACCAGGGAAGCCCTTTCATTGTGATTTTGATTTGCATTTCCCTAATGGCTAATGACACTGAACGTATTTTCATGTGCTTATTGGCCATTTGTATAGCTTCTTTGGAGAAATGTCTGTTCAAACCAATTGCGTATATTTTGATTGGTTATCTCTTTCTTTGTGTCACTGTTGAGTTTGTGTTCTGTATATATTCTAGATATTAGATCTTTATCAGATAGATCTTCTGCAAATATTTTCTCCTCTTCTGCTGGTTGCCTTTTCACTTGCTTGATGATATCCTTTGAAGTCCAAAAGGTTTTAATTTTGGTGAAATCCAATTTTCAATTATTTCTTAGGTTGCTTGTGCTTTAGGATATATGGTCATATCTAAGAAATCATTGCCTAATCCAAGGTCACAAAGATTTACTCATGTTTTCTCCCTAAAGATTTATAGTTTAGCTCTGACATTTAGGTCTTTGACGTATTTTGAGTTAATTTTTGTATATGGTGTGAAGGTAGGGGTCGGGGTTCATTCTTTTGCATGTGGATATCCAGTTGTCCCGTATAACATTCCTGAAGTGATAAAATTATAGAAATAGAGAACAAAGTAGTGGTTACCAGGGATTCAGGAGAGGGTGAGGTGGGAGGGATGTGGGTGTGACTATACAAGAGCAACATGAAGCATCCTCGAGGTGAAAGAAATATCCTCTCTCTTGACTTTATCAATGTTCTGCTTTGAGATTGTATTATAGTTTTGCAAGACTATAGTTGGGGAAAACTGGAAAGGGTGACATGGGATCTCTCTTTCATGTAAATCTACAAATATCTCAAAAGTTTAATTTAAAAAACAGTACAGTTTGCTTTGGAAAATTTTGAGAATAGAGAAACATGTGATATACAGATTTTAAAAGTACTAAATTATGTACTTTTACTCCTGGGACCTCATTTAATTCTTCCAATTCTCACATTTAATTCTTGGAAGCTGAGATAATTATTGTTATCCTGTTTTTGAAAAAGGGGAAACTGTTGTCCCAGAGAGGGTCTTTTGTGGCTGCACAGGACCACCCATGGCCACATGGGGTCACATGGGACTACAAGGGACCACACAAGACCACACAGAACCAGGATCTATCCCATAACCCTGTTTCTTTTAAATGCTGATACCTTCCTAGCCTATATCTCAGCTTCACTATTGCTGGAAGTTTTGCAGATAGCAATTCTTTCCAAAATGCATTCCACGGAACATTCACTATGTTTGGTGCTCTTAGAGGGTTCCATTGTCAAATATGTTTGGGAGTGTGTACTGTAGACGTGTGTCTGAAGAGACCTGTGCACGCAGGGCAGTGCCATGAGTGCTGGTTGTGCGGTGACTCCTGTCTGCTATTTCTGTGACACAGGTGTATTGATGTTTCTCAGAGTGCCTCTATGATGCGACCCTACCACACAGCAGTGAAAGGGCCTCCCTTCCCCATACCTGCACCAGGCATTCCTCCTCTTTTAAATCTCTGCCAGCCTGAGAGGTAAAGCATGCTGTTGCTGTGTCATTTTAATTGGCATTGTTTAATTGAGCCGTGAGCAGCTCCTTACAAGTTTGCGGGTGTTTGCACTGCCTCTGCTGGAAGTGGTCTGTCCATAGCCTTTGTCATCCCGTGTGGTTCCAGCTGAGGACAGCTGACAATGCCAGTCAACATACTAAAAACAAAACAAAACAAGACAAAAGAGCGAGGCATCTTTAACTGGAATGTCCTTGGACTTGCACCAGTAATGGGGGCTGAGGTCATGGCCAAGGGCATGTGTGAAGCATGGAAAGTTAGCCAGGCATAAAACTCAGCACATGCTGACTTGTGTGGGTCCCTGAGTCACTAACATTTATGAGCTGGGACGGCAATGCCCCAACCCTCATGGGCCTCCAGTTGTCATCAGTGGACAAAATTGGGGACCGAGATGTGCCATTTCGTAGACATTGCTTTCTTCTCAAGCAGGTCTGACTCGACAGAAAGTGAAAGACAATAAAATACATGTAAGCAAAGAGATGGTCAGGTGGTGACAGTGCTAGGAAGAAAGGCGAAGCAGAAAAAGGACGGGTGGTGATTGGGTTGGGGGCCTCTCTGAAGAGGAGACCCTGGGCAGAGGATTGAATGGGGCGAGTGTGGGGACAGAGTGCCAGAGGAGTGGCAGGTGCGAAGGCTCTGAGGGTGGACATGCAGGGAGTGTGAAGAAGTTCAGGAGCCCAGTGTGGCTAGAGTGGAGAATGAAGTGGACTGTGGTCAGGAATGGAGGTCTGGAGGTCAGCTCAGGTCCAGTCCCGAGGCCTTGGCATCATGGGAGGGACTTAGGGTTTATTCTGACTTGGGAAAACCCTTTGGAAGCTCCTTGACTGAGTGGCCCCAGGTTGGATACTAACTCGCTCCCTCTGGTGGCCATACTGAGAACTGGCTGAGGAGAGGTGGCCTTGCGACCTGGGATGGTGGGAACGAGCCTGAGATACTGGTGGATTGGCTGGGGTGGGAGAGCAGGGGGGAAGGAGTGGGAGTGGTGGGCACTGCAGAGGAGCCACGTGGAGGTGTTGGCGTGGCTGTTAGAACCGAGTCTGCGTGGAAGGGTGAGGTCTGGGCTAGAGGTGTAAATCCGAGTTCCCAGCTGGCTTGTTTTGGAGCCCTGCGGCTGGATGCAATCACCTGGGGAGTGGGTGTGGGTGTGGGTGGGGAGGATGGAGACTGAAGCAGAAGGGGGGCTGGCTGCAGTGGGTCCTGCCACCTGCATGTTCCGGGTCATCCAGGGCACCAGCAAACGGGACGTTCTCTACCACTGGGATTTTTGGATGGCAGAAAGTTGAGAATACACACCATGCAGAAAGACTGTGATCTGGTCACTAAAATGATACTTAGGTATTCCTACATGATTGAACATGTGCTATAGCAATAAAAATGGGTTCTGGTGTCATTACCACCACCCCCCCCCCCCCAGCCACCACTTCCTCCCTCTTCTCCTCTCCCATTTCCTCATTTCCTCTCCTTCCTTCTCCTGCCTCCCTCTTACCCACCTTTCTCCTCCCCCCTCCCCCAAGTCTTGTCTCCGGGTCATCTTTCTGCCATCAGTGATCATGTACTAGAGGCTCTCTACAGCCTAGGAGGGCCAGCTTCGGGATCCCACAGTCTGTGTTCTTCTGGTGCAGAACCTTGGAGGACCTCCTCCTCGCCACTCCCACCACTGAGGAGTTGTCAGGGTGCTCTGTGGCTCCATAGTCTAAACATGCTAAATTCAAACCCAGCCTTTATCTCTCACTAATAGTGTGGCCCTGGGCAAGTTTCCTAAGTGTCTGTACCTCAGTTTCCCGGGGGTAAGATGGGTTTACAGATATCTACATCATACAGTTTGGGGAAGGATTAGGTAATGTGGTAAGTTTAAAGTGTCTGTGATATGATAAATATTCAACCTGCTGACCTCTCTTCTGGTTCCTGGTCATTTCAAACATGCACTCTGAGCTGGGTGGTCTGGTTTGAATCCTAGTTCTACAGCTTACTGTGTGTTTGGTCTGTGCCTTGGTTTCCTCATCTATAAAATGGAGATAACAATAGTTCTACCTCATAAGGTGCTGTGGCCGTTAAATGAATTAATAATTATAAAGCAGTTTAAACAGTTCCTGACAGATAAGTGCCAAGGAATTATTTGTTAAATAAAAACAACTGTCATGATAAAAATGCTCAACAAATGAGGAATAGAAGGAAACTATCTCAACATAGTAAAATCCATATATAAAAACCCCACAGCTAACACCATACTCAGTGGTGAAAGATTGAAAGCTTTTTCTCTAAGATCAGGAGCAAGGCAAGGATGCCCGCTTTCACCACTTTATTCAACATGTACTGGAAGTGGTAGCCAGAGCAACTAGGCAAGAAAGAGAAACAAAAGCCATTCAAATTGGAAAGGAAGAATTAAAATGATCTCTCTTCACAGATCATATGATCTTATATGTAGGAAATCCTAAAGATTTCACAGAATTGTTAGAATTAATAAATGATCTCAGCAAAGTAGCAGGATGCAAAGTCAATACACAAAAATCACTTGCATTTCTGTACACAAACTATGAACAATCCCCAAAGGAAAGTAATAAAACAATTCCATTTACAGTACCACCAAAAAATAAAATATTTAGGAATAAAGCTAACCAAGGAGGTGAAAGACGTGTGTACTGACAACCAAAGCCATTGGTGAGAGAAGTTAAAGAAGACACGAGTAATTGAAAAGACACCCATGTTCATGGACTGGAGGGCTTCATATTCCTTAGATGCCAGCACTACCCAAAGTGACCCACAGATCCAACACAACCCCTATCAAAGTGCCAGTGATGTCTTTTGCAGAAATGGAAAAGCACATCCCAAATTTCATATGGAATCTCAAGGGTCCTCACATAGTTTCAGCTGGTGAAGTTGAAAGTGTTCTTGATATAGATGGTGGTGATAATATCACATTACGCATGTATTTAATACCACTGAAGTATATACTTAAAGGTGGCAAAGGTGGTAAATTTTGTGCATTTTACCACAATAAAAAAATAATTGAAAACAGAACCTGAATCATTGGTATTTATCATTGGTGTAGATCATTTGCTTTTTGTGCTCACAGCTGTTCTTAACTCTGAGTGCTGTGGTTTGTGTCTCATGCAGCCTTGGGGACCTGTGGGCTGGGATCCGAGACAGATCATGTTGGTGGAATCAGCTAATCTCCAGGGCAGGGGGATCCTGTTGACTTGCTCTCTGTGTTTTACGAGGTGCCTACTATGTGCTGGGGGATGTGCCAGCCACTCGTGTGGTTCCAGCGCCTAGTGTGAGGCCTCGTAATTGGCTTCAAATGGAGCTTGCGGTGTTCCTGAGCCGCTTAACGACCTTGGGTAATGAGGTGTGTCAGGCTCAATATTTGTTTAATGCTTTATTCATGGGCACAAAACAGTGGTAACATTAACTTCAGGGGAACTTTAATGTTGTGTGTGTTTGGGTGAAGTCCCCAGCTCCTGACCCTGAAGGTCCTAGATCTGTTGGGGCCATGTAAACTGTTTTACCTCACTTACGAGAAAGAGAAAAGAGGTGCTGCTTTTCCTCGGGAAAAGACGAAGTATTTCACAGCCAAAGCTTGTTCTCCTGTGGAACATTTGCACAGACTGCAGAAAGCAAACACATGGACATTTCCAATACTTCTTCTAAGGGAAGGAGTTGGACTTGTCACAACCAGTACAGTGGGCCTATTCCTCCATTTGCTAATCTGTTCGTTCATCAATCCACCCATCCACCCATCACAGGCTGAGGCCTGCTCTATTCCACCAGTCCTGGGGTCAGTGTGTGTGTCCAGCCAGCCAGTGGGTGAGGCCAGTGATTTCACCTTTCTGAGTTCCCTTTTCTTCACTTGCCAAGTGAGGCTGTGTTGGTGACAGGTTTAGCCCAATGCCTGGCCTAGAGCAAGCAAACCTTCAATACATGTAGCCAAGTTACAGCCATGATCAATAATAATAAAAATGTACTCTGAAATAGACAATTTTCACCCCACTTTACACAGGAGGAAACTGAGGTAGAGTGCTCTGGTTCTGTTCCCTCTCAGAGCACAGATGTGAAATGTGCAGGAGCCTCACCAGGCTGGACCCCTGGAACTGCTCCTCGCTACTTGAGTTGTTGTGACTTCTAGATCCCTGGGCGTCCCTGAGGGCCTGGCTTCCAAGGGCTCGCCTGAGAGGAAGCCACAGGTTGTAATTTCCTACCTCTGGACACAGTGAAAAGATTAAAAACAAAAAGATTATCACTTCATTTATTTTCCTATTAAAATAGCTGCTTTCCTTCCCACTCTCCTCAAAGCACTCCAAAGTTTGCTTGGGGTTTTCAAGCTTCTCTCTGGTTTCTGTACTCCCAGGTGAGAGAGAAGCTGATTATGACCCGGTGGGTTGGGCACAGGTGGCCCCTGTTTATGCAATCCCAAATTCTTCCTTCTTAAATAAAATTTAAGACCATCTGAAAACGACCTGCAGGGGTGACCTCTTGGCTTTGATTCTTGGTTGAGTTTCTGAAATGCATATGAGGCCGAGCCTGCTAATGTGCTGAAATAATTACCCTCGCTCAAGGGAGGTGTTAATGCCTGAGGTATATGCCTGCCAGTTGTGTTGCAGCTAGTGAGAAGCAGTGTCAACCTTTCCCATTTACTGTCAAGTCGCAGCCTTCTCATTCTTTTCAGGATTGCTTTCGGTCCTAATTGATGGCAGCCACTTGACCATGCCCCGGAGGATGACATAGGCACCCCCATCTGTGCTCCCAGACGTTGTCCTTGGGAACAAACCTCAGGTCGTGACAGCCAGCCTCCATGATGCCCAGTGGTTCCACCTCCTGGAATTCACATCCTTGTGAATCCCCACCACCACCACTGCCCTTCTTCCTCCATCTCTCTGTCTCTTTGTCTCTCTGTCTTTCTGTCTGTCTCTCTGTCTCTCTCCCTGCCCTCTCCCCTTCTCTCTTGGATCCTTTCCTTTGTGGAAGCTGGCGGCCATGTCCTGAGCAACCCTATGGAGAGGCCACATGGTAAGGAACCTCAGCCTCAAAAGCCACTTGAGTGAACCTGGCTGAAGATCCTTCTGCTCCTGTAGAGCCTTTATGACTGCAGCCTTGGCCATCTACTTGGTTGATTCTTCCTGCAGGAAAGTATCTTGGATCTAGTAAGAGTTGGAGATGTTCACTCAGTTAATACCCACCTATCAGGTGGGAAGATGATCATGAATGTGCTCAGGAATGTAGGATGTGAGAAGATGCTTCTATGAAATGAGCTAGACAGCCTTCTTTGCTGCAATTACTAATGATTACATCAGAACGTTTTGCTTTTCTGTGGTGGGAAAGAGGAAGGGAAGTGAACTGATATTTTCTGAGTGCCAACAATGGTGATAGCTACTATTCACTGTTTCCCACCTCTACCTGTTCCACAGGCTTTTTACATGCATGGTCTTAATCCAGCCTTCCTTTAACAGGTGAGGTAATGGAGGCGCTCAGAGAGGTATAGTGATTTGCCCAAGGTCACACAGCTGGTCACTGAGTGAGTGTGGGTTCAACCCAGGGATGTCTCCTTCCAAAGGGGTGAGTAGTGAATGGAACAGATGTGAAGGGACAGAGCCTCAGAGCTTGAAGGCACTGAGGTTCTATAGACTGTGATCATGTTATCAAACAAAGAAAAATTGAGACCTACAGACTGACAAAATTTTTTTCTCAGATGTATGAATTTATGAGAAAAAAATCTTAAAAGATAGTCAAATAAATTGTTTGTTTTGAAGAGTATTCCATGAAGGGAAACCAAAAATTATACAGGAAGGTTTATACCTATCAGTGTTAGTCGGTATCATATCTGAATGTTGGAAATTGGGAAGATCCTAGAAAATCGGGCACTTACGGTTGTCATGGTTACATGACATGGTTATTCCAGGTTAGCTCTGGGGATTGAAGCTTTGGTCACCTTGTCTTCCAGGTGAAGCAGCTAGCTGGGTTCCAGGTCCTGGCTATTCCTGTGTCAGTCAGACTAATTTTTAAGTAAAGTTTTAATTTTGTAATAACTTTAGATTTGCCAAAACTAAGGAACATTGCTCTTAAGTAAACTGTAGATGGTATTCAAATTTCACCAACTTTCCCATTAATGTCCTGGGACTCAATTCCGGATATCTTACTGCATTTCTCATACTTTTTGAGTGAACCTGGATTTGCTTTTAAAACCTTGGACCCTGAGCTAAAGTTCTGCTGGCTAATCAGGAATCCATTCAGCCTGTCCCTTAACAGATGGCAGCCCAATTACTTCTTACAATTTAAGCCCATTGCCTCTAGTGGCATGGACGTCTCAGTGGGTAGATATATTTCATCTCCTGGGCCAATTCTGATCTGTTGTGGGTCTGAGTGGTGTGTCAAGAATGAGGAGGAGACTGCATCTGAGTTCTGTGATCAACTAGCAATGTCTGTTGCAGGAATGGGAGTAGAGAGGGGTGATGATGCATGCTGCGTATCTGCCTTCAGTCCCAGAATGTTTCGCATTTGAGCATTCTACCCCCATGTCCAGGAGGGGAATCTGTGTTTGAATGTTGGATTATGGAGTGGGGTGTTGCTACCATCTAGGCACACTTAGCTATAGGGTGGTCATAGTGGTGATGGTGATGATGATGATGTAAACATAGCTAGGTACCATTTATTGAATGCTTCATATGTCGCAGACACTGTATTAACTGTGCCACATGAATATTGCACTTATTCCTTAGAACAGCTCTGAGGTAGGTCACAGTTGTCATTCCCATTTTACAGGTGACAAAACTAAGATAAGGGACTTTTTCTCGCTCCCGCAGCTGTAAGTTTCCTTTTTTTAAAAAAAATTAATTAATTAATTAGTTTTTGGCTGTGTTGGGTCTTTGTTGCTGCACACGGGCTTTCTCTAGTCGGGGCAAGCAGGGGCTACTCTTTGTTGCAGTGCGCTGGCTTCTCATTGTGGTGGCTTCTCTTGTTGTGGAGCACAGGCTCTAGGCACATGGGCTTCAGTAGTTGTGGCATGCGGGCTCAGTAGTTGTGGCTCATGGGCTCTAGAGCGCAGGCTCAGTAGTTGTGTTGCACGGGCTTAGTTGCTCCGCAGCATGTGGGATCTTCCCGGACCAGGGCTTGAACCCGTGTCCCCTGCATTGGCAGGCAGATTCTTAACCACTGCACCACCAGGGAAGTCTCTGTAAGTTTCCTTTTAGAGGAGTCACTGTTTTTCAGCAAGGCAGGGGTTTGCCAAGTGCTGTCCACTCAGAGGTTCACTGTCTCATGCCACACGTCACACCCTTCTCCTAATTTGTTAGTGTTCACCAGATCAAGTAATCCGTATTGGGTTCTGGCAACCACAGCATTCTGTGAGATTTATTCAGAGGCATTTGGGGCTAGAGCAGGATTGAGTGCAATTTCACAGAGGTGACAAATAGGGAGAACCAAGATCTACATACCCAGGAGAATTTCTGCAGGATTCAGGAGTTCAGAAACTGTTTCCTTAAATGGGTAATGTATATCTGTGCCAGTGATGCAAATTAAAATTTGGAGTTTCAAAGGAAAAATTTCCATCCCCCTAAAGGAAGTCTTTCATTGATTGCAAGAATAGATTTTTTTTCTATTGGTAGGTAAAGTCCTCAGTCATCTGAGACCTACGACCTGTGAAACCCCATCTGCCACAGGCTTTTCCGGCCCCCACCCCAGCCAGACTGGTCCCCTAGTTTTTATTTCCAGCTTCCTTTACTTTGCTCCTCTCACTCTGTCTGCCAGGAGAGCCCTCCCTACCTGCGCTTCTCCCTTTCAGAGTCCCTTTCTTGTGGATGCTGCTCCTCTTCCCTGTGCCCCTCTCCCTGCTGTGTCCCGCCTGGAAGCCTCTGGAGGGCAGTATTGTGTGCGATGTTCTCAGTGCTTGGCCCAGGGCTTGGGGAAGAGGTGGTGCAGGAAGGTTCGTACACGAATCAGTGTCTCTTAAAAAGTGACCACATCTGTAGCCAAGAGGAATCTTGTATCTTCCAGCTACGTCTTCAGAATTGCAGGAGCTCCTTAGGCAATATTTGTGGCCAGAGCAATGATTAAAGCATCCCTTGTTTATCATACTTTTGCTGCACTGTGGGCTGAACACATGCCGTCTTATCTCACCCCCTCTGAAGTCCTCTGGCCGGGGTGGGGGGGGTGGGGGTGGGGTGGAGGGTTGGGGAGTTTCCCCCTTTTATCGAGGAGCTTATGGAAACTGAAGTTATTTGCCCAAGGCTGCACAGCTGTCAGGAATTGTTGCTGATACTTAAACCCGGCAGCCGCCCAGAGCGCAGGCTCCCAACCTGGAAGGATCGTTAGGGTTGAGGAAGATGGTGGGGCCAGGATGTAGGGTTTGGGGCAGCCTCCTCCCCACCACCTCACTCTGTCTCCTACTGCCCGCCTGGGATCATCAGCCCAGGCTGTTCTGTGTGCTCGTCTCCTGGTTACCTTCTCCCTCTTGCTGGAGAGTTGCAGCTGCATGTTCCTTAAAATGCTATCATGAAGACAAAATAAAAATTAGTTACCTAAAGCTTTGCAGAATCTTCAAAATGTATTAACACTGTTCCACCCAACACAAATCACTTTAAATGTTATAAATAAATAAACAAAATTTTGGTAAATTGTTAAATTTGGTAAATTCTGAAAGTTAAGTTGGTCATTGAGCAAACCGATTCTTTGGGGGAAGAGGCGTGAGGCGGTTTTGAGCCCAGTCAGGGCTGCTGCTAACCCATGCAGTGGGCGATTGGGCTTGATTCTGTCGGGGATTTCCGAGGAAGTATGTAGAATGAGCCTAGCGATTGTTCACTGAGCCCGAAGGGGTGAGTGTTTACCCACTGGCTCTGATCTCTCGTTGGTGGAGGGCAGTCCCACAGGGTGATATGTCTTTGGCTCTTCCATGACAGGACGGGCTTCTGGAGGCAGTAGGCAGAGAAGCTGGGCAGAAAGCAAGGCACGCACAGTGCAGTGAAGTACACTACTGCTGGACTGCATCTGTGCACAGCTGGCTGCTGCAGAAGAATGGTGCAGAATGGTGGGCTGGGAAGATAGCCTACGGGGCATGGAACATCCAATATGTCAGCCTCAAAGATATGCTGGCTCCACCCAGACATGCCCTGGGCTTTCACATCACCTCCTTTCCTCAAGCAGTTCCCCCTTCTAAGTTGAGTCACGTTTCTCCCATGCAAAATGGAAAATGGGTCATTCCTTTGACCAACATCCCATTTAGAGATCATTCTGTAGGCTTTACTTGCTGCTCTTAGCCTAGGATTTGGACCCAAAACCTAATGCAAATTGTTATTCCATTAGGGATTTATTAGATTCACAGCAGTATTATCTAATATTAGATTCATAGTAATATTTACATGTCAAGGGCAGATTGGAGAATGTTTTGGCTGGTTTGCTGTAGAGTTTGTGTGTGGTTTATACATTCATCTTCAAACCAGCCAGACTTCTTAGGGTCTTCCCAAGGTCAGACACAGAAGTGCCGATGCCCATCACAAGGTAAATGTGCGTTACAGATGTTGGGGGGATTACAGAATTCCTTTTCTCAGCATAAGCTGTTTGTGGTTCTCTCTGTTCCTTTCTCTAGGTAAGTTTATTTTTCCTGACTGCCATTACTGACTAAACTCTGTCTGCCTCACTTACAAGCTCCTGGGAGGTGGGGAGTTTCTGGAGGTGGAATTGATTATAGATTATATTACAGACCAGGACTTGAAGACACAGAGCTGGTTGGCAGTTAACCCACTTCCTTGTGAGCCCCAAGTAGGAAGTCTACATTCAACTTTTTGGGGGTCTCTGCTTTGGCAGAAATCCTAACTCTGTCGTGTAATGAATGGGATATATGCTACTGAACATTCACGCATTCATTCAACACTTACTACATGTCAGGGCTGGGCTCCATACTGCACACATGTGATCTCATTTAGGTCTCTTCATAACCCTGTGAGGTGGGCAGTGTCCTCATTTTACAGATGTGGTTGGTTTGGTCAAAGAGATGTGAGTAAAAATTTCCTGCAACCCCAACCGTGGTGTTACTTTTCTCATACATTTTATTCTACAGATGCTATGAACTCTACAATACATTGTTATTATATCGTTAAACAGTTAATGATATTTTATTGGCTGTCCTAGGGTTTAGAGTATACATCTTTAATTTTTCACAGTCTACTTTCAAATAATATATCACTTCATGTCTGGTGTGAGAACTTTGTAACAGTTTACTCCCAATTTCTCCCATCTTTTGTGCTATTCTTATCACCTGTTACTTTTACATAGGCTATAAGTCCACAATCCTTTGCTTCTATTTTTGCTTTAAACAATCTTAAAAAGTTACTTAAAAGGTCTTTTATATTTACCTTCATTTATACAGTTTCCAGAGCTCTTCATTTCTCTCTGTAGATCTATGATTCTGTCTTGTTTCATATTCCTTCCACCTGAAAAACTGAACTTTAGTGTCTTGTAGCACAAATCTGCTGATAATTCATTATCTCAGATTTTGTTTTTCTGAAAAAATTTTAAATTTTGCTTTCAATTATGAAAGGTACTTTTTCCTGGGGGTAGAATTCTGTGTTGACAGTTATTTTTTTTCTCAGCACTTTTATGATGCCACTTCACTGTTCTCTGTGTTGTATAGTTTCTGATGAGAAGTTTGCTGTCGTTCTTACATTTCCTTAATTCCTTAATTTCTCTGGCCTGCCTTTAAGATTTTCTCTTTGTCTTTCAGTATTTTGAATACGATGTGTCTGTTTTTATTTATTTATTTTTAATAATCCTGCTAGAAGTCCTGTGATCTTTTTGGATTTGTGACAATGTATTTTATTACTTTTGTAAAATTCTCAGCCATTACTTCAGATATATCTTCTACACCATCACGTCTCTCTTTTTCCCTCTGGGATTTCAGTTACATGTATATTAGATTATTTATCTTGTCCCAAGTGTATTTAAAGCCCCTCATTGTCATCACCCTCTTCCTCCCTCTCTTTTTCTTTCTCCCTTTCTCCCCCTTCTCTTCCTGCTCCTTTCTCTCTTCCTTCCTCTTTGTTTTACAGTTTGGATAATTTCTATTGACCTAGCTTCAGGGATCCTTTCCTCAGCTGTATTGCATCTACTGATGGTCTCAGTGAGGGCATTCTCTGTCTCTGTTACCATGTGTGTTCTCTCATGAGACTCACCTCTGTTTTCATTCTCCCAGGCATGACTCTCTTGAACTGAGATTGCTTGCATATTTCTTCTCTTTTGTGTATAAGGTAGGAGGATAAATCTGGTGCTTATTACTCTATCATTGCCAGACCATCCTTTTACTTCAGATATGTCCATGTCTTTATATTTAAAGTTTATTTCTTGTAGACAGCATGTCACTAGTTTCCTACTTAACTTGGATCGGCAGATAGAGTGTGTTTTTTCTGAATCTAGGCCAACATTGAGAATAATATCAGGTATAGTCTGTGTCCATGTAGTCACAGAGATGAGGACTTGATGTCCTCATCTCTAAGGGGTGATATATGGGTAGTACCCTGACTGTAGACTTTGGGATCATACACACCTGGCTTTACATCCCAGTTGGCCAGATTCCTTAGCCTCTCTGAGCCCTGGTTTCCTCATGTATAAAGAGGAATAACAGATGATTGTATTAGGGACTAAGTGCGATGACCCTGTCTCTCTCTCTGTCCCCTTTACCACAAGGCCTGGTACGCAGTAGATGCTTATTAAATGCTTTTGAATGAATGGGTGCTTTCTTGAGTTCTGCTGGCTCATTAAAATAAATAAATAAATAGCTGCAAACCATTCATTCCATTCCTTAAGATCCTATATCTGGAAAATGATTCTTGCCCTGACCACCAATTTCACTGCCTCCCCTCATTCAATACAATGTTTGCTTTCTCCCAAGAAGATTTTCCAAATTAATTGGAATACATTGATTTGTGCAGTTGCCATCCCACAAAATGCCATTTGTACTTTGATTTTTCTCTCAATATAAACATTCAATTTAAGAGACCTATTAGAAAGGAGCTTGATTTAGGAGTCAGGAACACAGACATTTCTTGCCAGCTTGGTTGCCGTATGACCTTGGACAAACCGTTTAACCTTTTCTGAGCCTTAGTTTCCTTGTCTGTAAAAGAGGGATAAGTGGCTGAAGATAAGTGTGAGAACCAGACATAGAATTGGTCTCAGATATTAAGTATCCTCCATTTTCTCTCCTACCTTTTACTCCCCCATCACCTGTTCCTTCCTGTGAGTTCACTAGATGTAGGCAGGGGCTCCAGCCAACTTTAAAGGGTACCCAGTGAGGACAGGTAGGGGGATGTGAAGGATTCTTTTTCTGGTCCTCACTTGGCACTAGCTGTTGCTTTTGGTCTCCTCCTCCATGCCCAGCTAAACCTTTAAGTCAGTTGTTCTGTTTGCCCTGAATCCTGAAAAGAGTACCATATCAGCTTTGGAATACACAAGAATTGCAAAATTTTGCCTCTCCATAAGATAGTCTCTTTTTAGAGTCGAGCTCTTGGGGTGGGGAAAGGACTTTGCCAGTGGTTCATGGGCCCCTCCTCTGCCCAGTCTCCAAGTTCTAGGTCAAGTGGACAAACCTCATCTACCTGGCACTGCCTTCAGAGGGAGGCAGCCCTTCCCAAGGCCCTGGGCAGTGCAGGGAAGGGAGTGGCAGAGGAGAGGAGGACTTCTTGTCCATTTCTTGATACAGTGAACAGATCATCTGTTACCTTGTGACTCAAAGTGTGGTCCATGGACCAGAGCAGTGGCATCCCTGGTGCTTCTTAGAAACACAGAAACAACCTCACCCCGGACCCATGGAAGCAGAATCTGCAACTTAACAGACCCAGGTGATTCGTATGCACGTTAAAGTTTGAGAGACACTGTCTGCATGATCAATGAGGAAAAGTCGGGGCAGCAGAAGCATCAGGTGTGTGCAGTAAGCAGCATTTGGTGCAGACGATGGAGCTGTCAGATGGAAAGGGCAGGAGGTTCATGGGGGCCTGTGCAGAGGCAACTTGAGCTGGGGATGTCTCCATACCCTACAGGGCTTCAGTCCAGAAGAGGGCCACCTCCTATTGCTCCCCTAGGTACGGGGTTGTCTCTTCACTTCTTGATAGTGTATTTTGAAACTTTAAAATTTTAATCAAGTCCAATTTATCTAATTTTTTTCTTTTATTGCTTGTGCTTTTGATGTCACATCTAAGGACCCACTGGAAATTCCAATGTCATGAAGGTTTAGCCCTATGTTTTCTTTTAAGAGCTTAAAGTTTAGCTCTTACATTGAGCTTCTTGATCCATTTGAGTTAATTTTTGTGTGTGGTGTGAGGTAGGGGTCCAGCTTCATTCTTTTGCATGTGAACAGGCTTTGATTTCCTTGTTCAAAGGATCTCTCTAACTACTGTGTGGAGAAAAGTTGGGGGCAAGAAGGAATCAGGGAGACTAATTTCCCACTGTTACGTGGTAATCTGTCTCTGAGAAAAGGTATACTGCAGTGCCAACCAATAAAGTTAGAGGAAATGGTTAGAAACTCACCACTGGACAGCCATCATAGCCATAATTGATTCAGGCAAGAATCATTACTGGATGCTAATGTAAAGTTTTCTTGAGTAACAGAGTATCTATGTGGTCTCAAAGAACCTCCCCATGAGAAACTAATCACAAAGGGTAAAGAATGAACTTCATAGTGAAGAAGCCTGGCAGACACCCTCTTAATTAATCCGTGGCCAGGGGGTTGGGAACCCCTGCCTTATGCAGTCTTTCTTTCTGAACTACTCATACAAACAGCCACTTCTCTTGGGTATGTCCTGGGTGCCAGGTATTCTTAAATCTTCACATTGGCACTACTCTTATTTCCATTTTACAGATGAGGAAACTGAGGTTCAGAAAGAGGAAATCAGAGCCAAGTTTGAAAGTGGGTCTGTCCAGCTCTGCTCTTGAGCAGTTTGTCCCCCACAGCCCCCTGCATCTCATTCTCTTGTTCGTTTGTTTATCATCTGTCTTCCCAGGCTCAGCTCCTTGAGGGAAGGGCACTTGTTCTGTTCTGCTCACTGATGTATCCTGAGGAACTGGCTCAATGCCTGCCCCATAACAGGAACTCAGTAAATATCTCCTGAATGAAGGACCATCATGGGGCTTAGCACGCTTAATACTTGGGCATTGGGCTTGAACTTGAGCTCAAATCTGCTACTGAGAAGCTGTGTGATCTTGGATAAATTAATTAACTTCTCTGGAACACAGTTTCTGAATCTATGAAATACACATTGTGCTCCTGCCTCATAGGGGTTGTGGTGAAGATCTAATGCACCAAAGTGCTTATTGCAGTACCTGGCATTGTGTTAGATGCTCAGTCCATATTTACCGAACAAACGACTGAATGAAAGTTTCAAGTGGCCTCTGTCTCTGGCGGACCCGTCTCCTCCTATAACAGTGTTTATTGGGAGCAATATGGAGGGCCTTACCGGGAGACTTTAACTTACTGTAACAAACCATGTGGGACTGTTATCTATGTATTTATTTGTGTGTTTCCAGGGTTTTCTTCTACCCTGTGTGTGTTGGACTGGCGGGGACCCTGTCTGCCTTGTTCAGGCTGTACCCCTTGTTCAGGCTGTACCCCCAGCATGCCCACAGCTGTGGCTCAGGGCAGGCAGGCCTGCTTGCTGATTGACTCAGTTCATTTTGCTTCCTGACATATTTACTGGGGCTCCCCCTGTTCCAGGTCCTGTGCTGGACGCTAAGCGCTTGCCTTCCTGCCCTCGATTTGTTCCCTGGGGCCCCCAACCTGGCCCATGGTCGGGGCTCGCTTGGCCCGGTTGCCTTCCCCCAAAGCCTGCCTTTGGCTGCTCTCCCAGTCCCGGGAAGCCCTGTGTCCTCTGGCTTATGTGCCCGTTTGGTGCTTGACCTTTGAAATAGGCTGCTGGGCAGTCCTGGAAGCTCCTGTGTTATCGCAGGTCCTGCATCAGATAAGCGAGTGCACGGAGGCCAGTCCAACCTCCTTCCCACACCTCCTGTCCATGTTTATTTCCTCTCCTGATTGGGACTGAAGAGGCTAAACTGCTCAGGAGATCACAGGGACGGCCAGCTCACTGGACACCTCTCGGCTGGACGCCTGCTGTCCTGTACCCGCTGGCCAGCAGGTGGCGCTGCCCCACATTTTATAGGTTGGGAGGTGAAGGAGAGCAGAGAGATGACCGTTTTTGTTTTTGTCCCCCAAATGAGACTTTAAGATCAAGGGAAAATCATGGGCATTTGGACTAGTTTTCTGGAAGAAAAAAAATTCCGAAAATAAAATGATGAGTTAAGGCTTCCATTCAGGTTCTGTGTCTGAGTTTTGAGTTCTGCTCACAGGAGGACCCATCTTAAGTCAGAAGAGATTTTTTTTAGCTCTGCCTAGAAATCCTGCAGGAAGGGCTGGTGGGGCTGAGAACCCAATTTTGTTTTTCTAAGTGCTGGAGAAGGTGGGCTCTGGGCTGTGCCCCTTTCTCTGTGTCCCTGGGCGAGTTGCAAGAGAGAAGTGGAGATGAAAGTCCCGATGTCCATGGGTGGTTGTGGTTGTGAGTTGGTGACTATAAAGCACTTGCCCTGTGCCCACTGTGTAGAAAGCAGCACTGTGGCTGGGCTGGTGGGTCTTGGTGCTGAAGTTAAGATGGTGGGCGCCTCTGACACGCTGCTTTGACCGAGGGGTTTTGTTGGGGAATGCAGCCCTCCTTATTGTTGTAGGGAGGTGGGGCTGGCACTTCCGAGCACCATCTGTGCACAGGGAGCCGGGAGGACACAGATGAGAACCCCCAACCCCGCCTCTTGGGCCTCAGAGGGGAAAGTGTGTGATAGTCTTTCTGGAGATTCTGACCAAGGTGCTCGGGGGACAGGGGCGGCGAGGGACCTGGTCTGCCCAGGCGAGTTGGCGTAGGGTGTCACAGAGGAGATGACAGTGGGATTTCTTCAGGAGAGGACATATGGGAAGGGTGTTTTGAGCAGAGGGCACAGTCCAGGCAAAGCCATGGCGATGGAAAGGCTTCAGGTGTGGCGGAGGGCGGGCCAGGGGTGCAAGGTAGACCCACGTGGGTGTGGACTTCACTCCCACAGGCCCATGGGTTCTGGGTGGGGCCTTCGGAGGTGACTTTTCAATCACCGTCTGCTCTCCTGAAACGTGGTGAGATGTGCACCGTGGAGCTGCCCAATGGCTTTCCTCAGAGCCCAAATTTCAGCCTTAAGCTGTATAAAAGGGAGAGTGATGGATTCATGGTTCTCCTGTCTCCTGCTCCTTACCTGACGGCTCTCTTCCTTCTCAAGGCCGGATGCCTCAACACGCTCGCTGTCCAGCTGCTCACTTGGGCAGAGGCCTTGCCGTGCCTGCCTTCACCTTTTATCTCCAGGACGCAGAGCTCACAGAACTGGGTCCTGATGCCTCACTTCCAGCCTCCCGGGCTCCCACCCGGCAAGGTTATGTTTGAGTGTCCAACCAAGGGTTTTATCTGGAGGACCATTCCACTGAAGTTTCAAAGACTGTTGGCTGAACTCAATAAACAAATGCAGGGACTCTAGTTCCTCTGCCATTTCTCCCCAGAGTGTGGACGCCTGCAGTGCCTGCCATCTTCAGGGGCTCTTTCACTGGAACCAGCACACGGTCCAGCCTGGAGTCCCTCCTGGTTGATCCTTTGTGCTGCATTTGGCTTTCTGTGGAGGGGGCCGCTTGGGCTGAGGCCACGTTGGATCTGCTGTGGCAGGAACAGTGCCAGGGGAGTTGGCCTGAAGACCGGGGACGTTACAGCTGCCTGTCTGTGTCCAGATGGGGATGGGGGGATCCCACTGGTGGAAGCACCCTTGTATTTCAGTGTTTTGAGGTGAAGAACAGGCCAGATGCGTCTGCCCCAGCCACGGAACCGTGTCGCTGGAGCTGGGGGCAGGGTAGGGGCCCAGCGTTGGGCCGCAGAACAACATTTTCGTTTTCACCCTTGGCACTGAACAGCCGTTAAATGGAAAGGGGGCCTGTGTCCCTCCCTCAGCAGCCACGCCGGCCGCCATCCTGGCACCTCACAGAGCAGCTTTTGTTCGGGGTCCGGAGTGTAAAATTGGAGTGGCAGGTTGTCGGTGCACACATCTTGAATTTCCTGGCTTTTATCAGCTGCGCCACTCAAAACGACAATATTTAATCCCAAATGTTTCCTTCCCTTCCCCTCCCCCTCCTGTTTCATAAACAAGGGGGCTTCCCCCCTTTTCTGCCCAGTAGACTTTGCTGCCATTTCTTCAATCACAGTGAAAAGTATATTTGTGATTCTTCTCTCATGTTTTTGCAATTACACATACCAGGGGGCTTTAGGAGAACCTGACTTCCTGGGACCTGGTTTAATGTAACCTTCTTGCTGAGTCCTCCAACCCCACCAGCCATCTCATGAGGGAGAGTCGAACACGTTTTACTTCCAGGGGTCAGATGGCGTAGCAACAGCTTCATGCCATTTTATCCTCCTGGGTGTGGTTGGGGTCACATCGCCCATTGGTTTTTCCGTTGTAGGAATTTTTCTTAGTAGTCATTTTATTAAATAATTCTCCTAGGTGGGAGAATTAGCCCCCTGAAATTTAAAACTTGAAGTTTCTTTTTGTTGCTTAGTAACTTTGAGAAGCAATTGCTGAGCAAGACAGCTCTTGTGAGACAACCAAAAGATTCTGGCAACATCCTGTCTGGATTTTCTACATGGGTAGACACCCACGTGTGTGTAAAGTCACTGTTTGCATCTTGCATGGTGCACTAGAGTATCCCAAATCATGTTTCATGTAGAGAAGCAGCATGCTGTCCTAAGATGAAGCGTTTTGGAGTGAGAAGGAGCAGGTGTGACACCTGCTTGTGTCTCAACTATGGCTTCTTGGCCTGTGCAGCCATGGGCGGGTCTGAGGTCTCGATGGGGTCTGACACCCGAGCAGGATCTGCCGCCTGGCTGAGACCCCCATGGGCCATGGGTTGGTCAGTTTTGTGTGTAGACGTGGTCAGGCTGTAGGACCCAATTATTTGATCAAGTGCTAATCTAGGGGTTGCCGAGAAGGCTTTTGGTAGCTGTGGCCAATCAGTAGGCTGTGTGAGTAACCTGGAGAATCTGGGTGGGCCTCATCCAATCCCATGAAAGGCTTACGAGCAAAAGCTGAGTTTTCTCTGCGATGAAGAATTCTGCCTCAGGACGGCAGCATCAGATCCTGCCTGACTTTTCAGTCTGCAGCTGCCCTTGTGGATTCTGGGCTTGCCCTGCCCCACAGCCACGAGAGCCACTTCCTTAAGACGAGTCTCATCATATACACACATCTCCTGTTGGTTCTCTTTCTCGGGGGGCCCTGACTGATAACTGGCTGAGCTACGTAAGAGAACAGCAGTCCCAGGCTGCTGGCCGAGGGTCTATGAAATCAGAAACGAGCTTCTCTGTGCCTGTCTAGGACCTTCTAGGAATCTCGAGTTGTTTTCCAACGAGCGTGTGTGTCGTGGTGGGGCTGTGCAGTGATGCGAACGCGCAGGACACGGCATCGCTGTATGTGTGCTCTGCCAGCAGGTGTGTCCACTTCACTGGGAACCAGCCACCACAGCTGAATTCATGGCCACGGGCAGAGGGTTCTGGGAGAGGGTGCTGCAGGTGGTGAGCTTCTGGGGTGGACCACGGAACTTATGGGCAAGGGGTGAATAAATATTGATGAGGTATACCAAGAGGTATAGTGGAGGCATGTGACATCATGTC
Source organism: Orcinus orca (assembly GCF_937001465.1). Lineage (NCBI taxonomy): Eukaryota > Metazoa > Chordata > Mammalia > Artiodactyla > Delphinidae > Orcinus > Orcinus orca. The sequence goes on from NC_064578.1 coordinate 2,217,183, forward strand.
ATGCAAAGAAACGCAGAAGTCATTCAGGTGGATTGTGCCATCCTGTTGCCCACCCCAGCTCATCCACCGGCTGGCAGTGGAGCAAGCAGATTAGCCCTTCTGGGCTACAGGTGTAAAAGGGGTCTCCTTAGTACCTGCCTTTAGGGTAGTGAGGCACAGATGTGTTGATGCAGGTGAGGCTTTCAGAAAAGCTTCCCCACTTTGGGACACTAAGTAAGGACAGATGCTTTCATTATTAAGATAGGCTCCTGCTCTGTGACCATTTGGCATTGAGCCCAAGCCCCAGTGATGCCGCACACAAGCTCTGTGGCTTTACGTAAGTTCCTTAACCTCTCTGAGCCTGGTGTGTAGAGGAAGGGAGGAGCTGAGCTGTCTCAGGCTTGCTGTTGTGATTAACTTAGAGGTATAAAGCTCTCTGTGGTATGCTGCCCAGCCTCAAACACCAGGAAGCCCTGGAACATCAGCCTGCCCACTGTGCTGGCTGCACGATTTATGTCCTGTCAGGACTGGACCAGGTGAGGGGAGTGAGGCCCAGCGTGCAAAGTTTAAGGTGGTGCCCACCCAGCCCTGCATGTACACCTCCCTGAGAGTGACCACCGCCTTGAGTTATGCACCCTGGGCGCCTTGCCCCCCTTGCCCAAATCCTGGCTCTCATTTTGTCATACAAATGCCACGCCAGCTTTGCCAGGTAAGGGGATGGGCCCATGTCGCAGAGCAGGACAGAGGCCTTGCCCCAGCCCCCCTGGGCTGTGTGAGCTCTTGGAAGGCAGTGGCTGCCCCTTGTTCGTCTCATGTGCTGGCATACAGCACCTGGCACACAGTTGGTGCCACATAAATGCTTACAATGGAATGAAGGAAGGAGAAGACGGAGGATTCAAACTCTTGACAGGGTTTCTCATGATCAAGGCCGTCCACTCCAGCTGCGGTGAGCAAGCACTCATTGTGAGGAGAGGACTGAAAGCCATTTTTATCGTCCTCCCATGGAGCGCTTTGTCAGAAGGAAGGAAGCCATCTCCCACTGAGGGTGAGTGCTGCTTCAGGACTGCCCTAAAGCTAGATTCGGACAAAAGGTCCCATGTTGTATGAGTCCACTTGTATGGAATGTCCAGAGTAGATAAGCCTATGGAGACAGAAAGCCAGGGGCTGCCAGGGCCTGGGAGGAAAGGGGATGGGGAGTGACTGCTGATGGGTACAGTGTTTCTTTTTGGGGTGATGAAAGCACCTTGGAACTAGACAGAGGTGGTAGTTGTAGAGTACTGTGAATGTACTAAATGCCACTCAGTTGTACACTTCAAAAATTGTCATAGTGGTAAATTTTATGTTACGTGTATTTTAACACACACACACACACACACACACACAAGCTGATTTTGGCAGGACTCTTTGGGTGTATATGACAGAGACAAGATTCAGGTGAAAGGCCAGTTACTGCTCATAGGATGGAGTGGAGGTTGGTTGGCAGGTGGCTGGATGCCAGGTCTGCACTGTCTCTTGGAGTAAATGTTGCTCAGTCACGCCACAGCTCTCCATGGGCTCTCCGTCTGTGTCTTCTTCAGGGTCATGTAGAGTAACTCCCCTTTCCTCCCCGCCAAGGCCTCCTGGGTGCCTATGGAAGCCTGGACCAGAGCCCCGACATGGGTGTTTGGGGAGGGAGGAGGCAGACAGGGAGCGGCACACCTGGGAAAGCTGTCATGATGGCAAATTTGGGAAGGGGTCGTGGGGGTGCTTCTGAGATTAAGGCCGAACAAGGCGATGGACTAGGTCCCACGGGACAGCCTCCACCACCCAGTGGGTTCCCCGGAGAACTGGGCAATTAACGGGTATCTCAGTGCCACGCAGACTTGCAGTTCTGACCACTTGAGTCAATGTGACACCACAAATGCGGGCGTGAGTGTCGGGGTGCATGTTCTGTGGGTTTGCAAGTTCATAAGCCACGACCAAATAATGGGTCTTGGTGGCTGGTTCTGTAGTTGATGGAACATGTGTTCAGCTTTTGACTAAAAGCCAGTGGGAGATCTCTTTGTCTGATCCCCAAAGATAGTTTCACCTACTGTTCAGGAAAGAGACTGTGATAGCTCTAAAACAAATAAACAAAACCCAGCTTCAAACATGCTTGGTGTTCCGGGGGAGTTTCCTTTCCTAACCTTAATTTTGGGATTAATTTGTTTTAGAAGTTCCTTGGCTGCTTATGTGTGTACACGTGTGTGCGTGCGTGTATGTAAGAAAAGAAACACTAAGAAGAAAACGTGTCATGTTCCTCTGAAACCTCCGGCTGGGTTCCCTCTCTGTACCTTGAGGATAGTATGGCCTGGGGCCTCTCTCATGTCCACAGTCTTCATTGAATCTGGCTTTGAAAGAATGAAAGGAAATCGGGCCACCCCGAGCCTTGCTCCCATAGTGGCTCCATGCCAGAACTGTCCTCACCTGTGTATTTTGAGTGTCTTATTATAAACCCAAAGTGATCTTGGTTAATAAAAATACAGAGGCAAGAGCTGGGTGCTCTCTGGTTTCCAGCTTTGGTCCTTTATCATGCTCATTAAGGTAAAATAGTTCGCTACTTTGATCCCCACCCCCACCCCCGTTCCTGCTCCTGGAGGTTGGGGTCAATGCTGTGCAGCTCTCTCCCCTGAGCTTACGGATTTGAATTTCAAATTATGGGGCTCCAAAGACTCGTTCTGTAATGGTTCCTGAATTCTTGTCATCCAGTAGGAGGTATTAGTTATAAATGAGTTTCGTTTTTGTTTTTCTTTATTACTTTATAGAGTATCCAAGCTATGCAAGAGTATATTTTCAGGGTTAAATATTCAAATGATTCTGAAGTTCAGGGCAAAAGGTGCTGCCCCTTCCCTCCCCAGGGAATCACCCTCCATGTAACAGAGTATCTAGGTTTCAGAGCCTCCTTCCAGGTTCCTTCCCAGGCACTTATATATGTGTATAGATAGAAACACTTTTGTCATTTAATACCACATTCAATGTAGCCAATATTCAATGTATAGAATAATTCTGTACTTATTTATTGGTTCACCTAATATTTCTGAGCACCTGCTATGTGTCAGGTATGATGCTGGGAGCTGCAGATTCAATAGTGAGCCACCACACAGCTCACAGGCTGCAGGCATGTTGTGCTGGGACTTGGTTTCCCTTCCATTTCACAGAGTATCTAGGCGCGTTCTCTCCATGGTCATCCTTATATGTCTGTCCTGTACTCTTCAGTGTTGAGAGAGAACACTGAATTTTGATGGACAGCAGATTGAGTTCCAGATGACTTTCCATTATAAAAAAGGAAGCAGTGAAGGTCTCGTTGAGCACCTGGGTGTTTTATAAGATTTAAAGATTTTGGGACGTCCCTGGCAATCCACTGGTTGAGACTTCGCTTTCCGACGCAGGGAGTGTGAGTTTGATCCCTGGTCAGGGAGCTAAGATCCCAAATGCCCCCCGGCCAAAAAACCAAAATGTAAAACAGAAGCAATATTGTAACAAATTCAATAAAGACTTTAAAAATGGTCCACATCAAAAAATAATAATAATAAAAAAAGATTCTTAGGGCAGCAAGACACAACACACCAAGCCTCTTCCAGAGGAGACTCCCTCCCGTTTGCATACCATAGTATTGCAAATTACAGTTTTCAAAACAGAGTCTTCAAGTACAAGTTCTCACTGAGTCTTCACTACCAGCCTGGGAAGCAGATACTGATAGTTCTACAGTTATACAGATGAGGAAACTGAGGCTCAGAGAAGTCACGAAACTGGCCCAGGGTCCCAGAAGCGGCAGAGCCTTGAGTTCAGACTTTGTGATGCTTACCCAAGAACTTTCCATTTCAACTCCATCTGGAGTCTGGCTGCTTTGCTCAAGGTTTGATCTCTACCCATGTGAGTGTTTCTGGGAGTTGTCACAAATCTGAAGAGGAAGCACATAGCCATCTCCAACCTCTGACAGAAAGCCAGGCCTTTTCTCTTCCATATGATGGTCCATTTCATACCTGGAACAAGGAGATTTTCCTATTCCAGGGGTGCTAAGCCATGACTCCCCTGGAACATTATAATATCAGAGTATGAACAGTTCCCAAACGTCGCTTGTCAACATCTCCCACAGCCCTGACACCTGGAGAATGGAAGACCATTCCAGAGGAAGAGAGAAGCCCTTTGAATCATTTTTTCAGGTACATGTCATTCTGCTTGAATTATTTTTCTTGAAGGAGAACACTTTTCAATAGTCCAAAGCAGGGACCCGTCATTTGTGAGAGCTCTTTGACGTGTTGCTGTTTTAAAAATTAAGTATGTGGAGTTTGCAGAATGGACACGGCCTTTCAGTTTTTTAATTTAAGGTTTAAAAAGTGCTTTCACGCTATAATCCTTGGGGGACAGGAAAGGCTGTTTGTTCTGTCCCGGGCCTCCAGGAAATCTGGCCCAGACCACCTACGGGAAATTAGCCTGAGACCTCAGCCTAGCTGGGAGGCGACAGCAGCGCTTCTCGGCACTGTGGCTATAGTTCTCACTACATAATCTAATCTTTCAAGGATATTTTCATCTGGAGAGGCAGTGAGCTGAATAACTAAACAGACACAATGCTGCTAATCCCTATTCCTGAGGCTGAAGGGTTTAACTCCTTGCCTTCTGTTTTAAGGCAGTGAGCTCAAAGTGGGCTGTTGGGATCAACATCAGAATTTCATAAAAAGCATTTGGTTTTGTATGCTGTGCTGACGCTCTGCAGTGTCCCTGGTTCTACTATGTGTCTGGCACTGCTCTAAGGACTTCAAATAGAGTAACTTGGTTACTCCTACCAGAGGAAGTGCGTACTGTTATTATGCACAGAAATGTTAAGTAATTTGCTCAAGGTCACATAGTAAGGAGGGGGTTGTGGGTTGGGATTCAAACCCAGACCAGTTGCTTCGGAGTCCATGCTCTTGATGCCTGTGCTCCTTGTTAAAGAGGGAGGCTCTGAAATGTCTGCCTAGTCAGTTTTCATTCATTCAGTTATTTGTTCATTCATTCATACACTTCTTCATTTGCATTCACCACCTGTGCTGTGTGAATGCCAAGGTGATTTAGATAGAAGCACTCATAGGCCTCCCATGAGTTGGCAGCCAGACATGGAAATGAATAAACCTAGAAATAATTATGATGCAGAGAGTAGAGGGCAGCAGTAGTCGTGCAGGGACCAGAGTGGCCAACGGAGTGAGGGGAACCTTGAACTCAGAAGCAGGAGAAAGTCAGGAAGGCTTCTCCAGGGGGTCAGGAGAAGGAGGGTGGGGCATTTGGCATGAAGAGGTGATGATGCAATGCCTTTTGGGAAACTCCTGGGGCATGTGGTCAGCGTGGAGGGCTGTGAGAGGGAGCAGAGCAGAGGTGGAGAGGAGCCTGGACTTGGTTAGCTTGGCCTAGGCAGGGTTTTAATGAGAATCTTATGAAAAAGCAGGCAGGTGAATAATTCCATTAGACCTGGCCATTCAGCAGCTTAGGAACCAGCATTTCCAGGTGGCATATGGGGTGCGAGGGCACGGTCCTTGCTGAAACCAACAGGATGTAGGACTTTATTTCTGCAAAACCAGAGTCTCTCACCTGGTCATCAGAATATCCACAGAATACCACTGACAGTGGCCTCTCAACGGCTCAGGAGCTGTTGCCATGTGGCTCAGCCAGCCTCAGCCCCCTCCCCCCAGAAGACCCAGGAGCTCTAAGCGAAGTCCAGCCCCCCAGGACACAGGTCACGGGCAGGTTCTTGACCCTCATCCATCACAGCGTGACTACCGTCTGGTGCAGGATGTGAGTGGGTTCCAGCTGGTTCCATCCCAGTGGCGGCAGACAAGCCATCCTTGCATTTTTGCTCTGCAGCCCCAGCCCTAGGGCAGCACACAGACCCCAGCAGAATGCCCCTCTCTCCAAGCCCAGCTTGGCAGAGCCGATGATGAAAGTGCTGCTCAGTCAGCCGGGTTCAGAGTGGCTTTGCAGTGGGGAATGTTGCAAAGATATTTGGAGCTGGAAATTGCCCTTTGCTCTTTTGAAAGGTGCAAAATGATTCAGTAATTACTTCAAACGTGGGGGCCTCCTTCCTCGCCTCACCTGAACTCCCTGTCAGCTTCCGCCTGTCAGACTTGTGTTGGTTTGAGCTGGGTGTTCCTTTCCCCATCTTCCCCCCACCTCCCCGTTTCCACTGCCCTTTGCAGCCCTCCTCTGCCTGCCTCCCCGCCCCCGCCCTGCCCCCAATCTGGAGCTTGGAGTGAGTTCTAAGGGTGCCTCATTAACGACTTAGATTTCTGGTGACTGCTTCTTTCTTCATTTGTTTGTTTTCAAGCTTTCTCTTAAATAACCTCATAGAGAGGGGTCCCGTTTATTTTTCTTGCTTAGTGTCTCCCTGCCAATCAGTTCTTCACCAAACAAAGGTCGCCAGGACTAAAGAGAAGTGGGGAGCTTTTCACTGAGGGAGAGGATTCCAGCAGACACACCTGCTCCTGGGAAAGTGGCCCACTTGGAAGGGCTGTTGCACATTAAAACAGCTCACCTTTATGTGCCAGAATGACAGCCATTTTATAGATTAGGAACCTGGCACAGTTAGATGCTCAAGGTCACACAGTACATTATGCAAATGGAATTCACATTCATGGTCTGTCTAAACCAGCGCCATCCAGTGGAAATATAAATGAACTCATGTATAATTCTAAATTTTCTGATAGGCTCATGATAAAGAGTGAAAGTGAAATTAATTTTAATAATATACCTTATTTAACTCAATATATCAAAAATATTATCAGTATTATAAATATCAGTCAGTGTTTGGGCAGAATGTTTGTGTCCCCCCAAATCCAGTGCAGTGATACTTGGAGGTGGTGGCTCTGGGAGGGTTAGGGTTAGATGAGGTCGTGAAGGTGGGCCCCCCAAGATGGAGTCAGTGTCCTTAGAAGAAGAGGAAGAGGCCAGAGCTCTCTCCTCAATGTGAGGGTACAGCGGGCAGTCGACAAACGCCCCGGTACAGGGCTCCCTGATGGAGAAGCGATGTTGGATATTTACCTGCACATCGCTGTGTCTCTGCAGAGAAGGATGAGCTGAGCCTCTTGGTTTTGAGGAAAGGAAGCTGAAGTAGCGTGATGGGTTCAAGCCTGTCTATGACCATTTCCATATGTTTTTGTGATCCAGGTGGTGAAGTTAATTTCAGATCCTTCCCTCATCAAAGACAAAGGGAAAAGTGGATCTGTAAGCCCTTAGTCTTCTGCTTTTACTTGGTTAGAGTGACACTTCTTTTCTTCTCTAGAACGGTATTATGTATTTTAATAGCAAAAAAAAATTACATTGGAACAATGGGGAAATAAAGCATATTGTAAAAATACTAAGTGGTCCTCAGAGGCAGATTTGCACACATGTGGATTAGTAGTTTGAATAAAACGTATAATGTAGCTATATTGTTTTCCATGCTAATGAAATACATCAGTCACTGAAAAACTTTTTTCAAAAATAGCTTAGTCCTTTATGTGAGCTCATTTTACCTCAGTTTATAAATTTGGAAAGCAAGGAAGTGGGGAAATGTAGAAGAGGAAAGAAGTAAAAACACACTGCTTACTCTGATGATGGAATGCTGTTGAGTGTAACATCACCTTTGGAACGGGAGAATTCTACTTGCACATTTAGTTTTCTTTCTGTTCATTTATTAATTTGTTCAACAAATATTTGATCTGACGATCCTGAGCTGGGAGCTGGGGAAACCGCAGAGAATAAGACCAGTGAGGTCCCTGCTCACATGGGGCTCCGAGTTCAGTGGGGGAGACAAGTAAATACTGCAGAACCACAGTGTGGTTGGGATTGCAAGCGGGGTGAAGGTGTATTGGGGTTTGTACAGAGGACCCTAAGCTGGAAGGGGGTGGCATCTGGCCAATGGAGGTGGTCCCTGGGAATTGATGCTTGCTCTGAGACCTGAAGGGGGAGGACTTGGCCAGGTGAAAAGCAGACAGGGGCCAGGGTGCTGCACGCAGAGGGAACAGCATGTGCAAAGGCCCTGAGACTAGAAGGAGCCTGGGGATTTTGACTCCAGTCTGTGCCACAGGTGTAAACTGGCAGAGGAGACCTTCTGTGGGAGACCCCGGCTGTGAAAGGAGCTCTGTCCCTACCCAACTGCCCAGCAGCAGGCACAGTGCCCACCATTGCCCACGTTGTTAGGAGGCAAGTGAGAGTTTCCGACCCAGAAAGCAGACCTGACTGGGGTCTGCTGGGGAATCCCAAGGGTGGCATGGAGCAAGGAACACCGTACACTTGGGACAGAGCTCGTCTTCCGTTCGGCAGTGCCCCCAGCTCTTCCTTTGTGTTGCACTTTGTAGCCCCTGCTACATAGATTTAGCTTAGTGATGACAGCACATTGTTTCTTTCCTACCCAGTATCCACCCTGCCTTTTCCTTTTACCAGAACTCTGACCTAGTCCAGGGCACCGAGCCCCAGCCCCATCTATGTCAGGGGTCAGCAAACTACAACCCAAGGGCACCGCCTGTTTGTGTAAATAAAGTTTTATTGGCACACAGACACATCACTCATTGATGGCTCCTCCGTGAGTACTCTTGCGTTGCAATGACAGTCGAGTAGTTGTGACAGAGACTGTGTGGCTCACAAAGCCCAAGATACCTACTACCTGGTCCTTTACAGAAACAATTTGCCAACCCAGGTCTAAGTCAATGGCTCACCTCCCAGCTTCCATTACAGCTGGTTCGGGGGCTAGGCTGTGGAGTGTCAGGCAAGGCATGCGGCTTCTCTGAATCTCAGTTCCTGATCTGTACACACTTACGTACATTATTTCACTTCATCTTCACAGCAGCCCATGAGGTGGGTTCTATTGTTATCTTGAAACGGAGGAAAAGGAGGAACAGAGAGGTCCAGTAGCCCACCCAAGATCATACAGCTTGAAAATGGTGGAGTCAAGACTGGAATCCTTAACCTTAGAATCCTGGAGTTGAGGGCTGGTGGGAGTGGGCAGGAGGAGGGAGCTGTTTGGATTCCTGTGGATCGCTGATCCTAGTTAACATTCGCATGTGGGGAGTGAGGTCACCCACACCTGTGTTCCTGTTCCCCCTCACGTGTAGCATGGAGAGGGGTGAAGCATGTGGGCTTGGAGTCCAATTGCCTGGGTTGAAATCCTAGTTCTGCTTACTGAGCCTCAGCTCCTCCCATGTGTCTAATGGGGAAATGAGGTTAGTAACTCCTAGGGCTCTTGGTGGAGTTATGTGGTTAGTACTAATATGGTCGTAACCTGGTACACAGTAAGTGCTCAGTAAAACTAGCCATTATCATTGGCTCAAAACCAGCCTTTGCCAAAGGGAAAAAATACAAGGTTCAACTCAATCATTTGGTGAATCAGTTATTAAAGAAGAATTGGGAGGAGGAAGTGAAAACCATCGCATGGGATCCCTTGACACATGAGTCCCGGTTTTACTTTGTTCACTATTGATGCAAGAGGTGCTTTTGTTATTCTTTCAGATGAGGAAAATGAGGCTCGGAGAGGAACATTCTCTAGCTCACAACCCCTAGCGGGCAAGTGGCAGGTGGGTACTGTCTGTGGAGCCCAGAGGGGTTTGCAGCCCACACTGTGGCTAGACCCAGACTCACTAGCAACAACCAACGTTGCAGAATCCACAGTGATTTTTAACTTTCTCTGCTAAGAAGTGGCAAGCCAGGCCCAAGTACCTTGCCCAGACCACAGGGGGAGTTTAAACTGGGCCTGAATTAGAGCTCAGAGCAGCCAGGTTTACGGTCTGAGGCTGGGGTTACTAGCTCAGACCTCAGTTTTTTGGCCTATGAATTTCTACTGAGTCAGTTAAAAACCAAATGAATCTATTTAAGTGAAAATGCTTAGAGGCAGGGAATTTAATTATTCAATGACTTGTTTCTTTCCTTTTTTTACTATTGAAATTAATTAAAAAATAATTTTGAAAATGTATGGCTGACACTCTGCCAGGAACGTGTCATGTGTAAAATTATTCCTCTCTGCATCGTGTATTCCTAAATCCTGGCTGGTCATCTATTTTCATAAGACCATTTGGAGCCCACCTTTAGGGGTTTTTTTCCCAAACAAATTAAGATTTGTAACTCTTCCTTGGGAAATAAAATCCTGATGGATATATATACACACACACAAACACACATACACACACACACATATATGTGTGTAGGTATAAATATATACATGTGGATGTATTGCGTATTATCTTAGCACAGGTTTTAGGCTAGCTAGTAGTGAGTGATCAGAAATAGCTAAATGTCAGATGCAGTAATACTGGTTTAAATATTGATTTTTAAATCATAGCCTCTGACTGACACCAGAACTGATTTGAACTTTCGGGTCATTTCTTTGTTTAAAACTTCTTCCCACCTTCTGTATAAGGTGTATGTACTCATTAAGAGATGCACCTCCATCTCTTCAGCTGCTAAATACAATGCCTGTTAAATGTGATATGTTTCTTTCCAGTGTGTATTTTTTTTTATTTACTCCTAGTTAGTACACGTGTACAATTTTGTATTCTAGTACAACCCTTGTTAAATGTGATGTGTTTCTTTCCAGTGTGTGTGTATGTATATATATATTTTTTAAATTTTATAAATTTATTTATTTATTTTTGGCTACACTGGGTCTTCGTTGCTGTGCATGGGCCTTCTCTAGTTGCAGCGAGCGGGGGCTACTCTTCGTTGCGGTGCACAGGCTTCTCATTGCGGTGGCTTCTCTTGTTGTGCAGCATGGGCTCTAGGGGCGCGGGCTTCAGTAGTTGTGGCATGCGGGCTCACTAGTTGTGGCTTGCGGGGTCTAGCGTGCAGGCTCAATAGTTGTGGCACACGGGCTTAGTTGCTCTGCGGCATGTGGGATCTTCCCGGACCAGGGCTTGAACCTATGTCCCCTGCATTGGCAGGCGGATTCTTAACCACTGTGCCACCAGGGAAGTCCTCCAGGGTATATATACTTTTAAGTGCTCCTAGTTGGTACACGTGAGTACAGTTTTGTATTCTGCTTTTTTTTTCACTTCAAATTATATTGTAGGCATTTCCCCAGGCATTACGCAGTCTTTAAATTATCTTTGGTGGCTACATAGTATTTCATTCATTGGGTACTGAGGCTAATTAACTACACTCCTGTATTTAAACCTTGAGGCTGTTTCTAACTTTTCAATATCACCAATAAAACCCAGCCACGAACAGCACTGTGTAAAAGTTTTGCTCCTGAGCACCCAGTCGGAGCAGGCTCCCCCTTCAGTGTCTGTCATACTGTCCTGGTTATCCCCTTTGTCATACACTCATTAGCAGTAGCTCCTCTCGCCTACTTATCTGCACTCCCTCTAGAATCAAAGTGTCGGGGAGTGGGTCCTCTTGGCTGGGCCCATTGGGGTGCCCCCACTCCCATGGTGGCCTCGGTCACAGCTGGTCGCCTGCCTCACATGGGACATCAGCTGGCGGCCACGGCCTGGGCAGGAGCCCGCCTCCCGGGCGTGTGGCAACTCTACTCAATTTTCCGTAAATCCCAGACTGCTCTAAAAACTAAAGTCTGTTAATTAAAAAAAAATCTTTCCTGGTCTGTTCAGGAAAATTGCCCCTTAAACAAATGGGGCATTAACAAAAGAAAAACTTAGCTAGGATATTTGGGACAGATGGGCCCGGGAGAAACTGAGTGAATGTGTAGAACCCTCACCCCCTGAGATATCTTGGGATGCACGCTGTTTGCAGCTCCAGGGCGAGGAAGGGGAGCAAGAGGGCAGCGGGGTGGCTGTGTCTGCCTCTAACTAGACTCTTCAAGGCTCCCCCCCGCCGCCCCACCCCGCGAACCGCAGTTTGAAGAGTCCTGCCTCTACACAACTCGCCGGCCTTGTCTCTGGCTTGTTTTCCCGTGTAGATGAAATGCCTTGCACCAAAGGAAAATTATACAGTGTAAACATTTATTCAGAAAAATGGTTTGCAGCGTTACCTTCCCGGAGTGCTTGGCTGAGAATGAAAGCCTGGTATGAACGCCTGCTGGCATGGGCAGGAAATGGAACCCTCTGCTCAATATATTTCCAGCTTTTATGAGGCAGCTTTAGTGGAGACGTGTCAGCCTCTTGCCCAAAGCGCAGGCTGGACAGAGCCCTGCCCCCACACCCGACGGATGCCCGGGTGTGGAGAGGAGTCGAGAGTGTTGGCATCAGAGGCTTGGCGACCAAATGATGCTGTTGGTGACTTTCAACTTTCGCTTCGAGGGGGCGAGTGAGAAGAAAAGGGGGTACAGTGACCTCAGAATCCTGAGGGTCTGAAGGGGATGGTCTCACTCGTGTCCTGGACACCAAGACCACGAACTCTGAAGATGTCCCCATTTGGAGACACAGGCACACGTTGCCCCGGACTTTGGCACTTCTTTTTTTCTGCTTGATTTTCTCCAAGCACAGCTGCAGATTGAATTGTTTCCTTTGAAAAAAATATGTTCAAGTTCTAACCCCTGGTTCCTTTGACAGTGACCTTATTTGGAAATAGGGTCTTTGCACGTGATCCAGTTAAGATGAGGTCATTAGGGTGGGCCCTGATCCAGTGACTGATGTCCTTATAAGAAGAGGGAGACACAGAGATACAAGGAGAGGCCATGTGACTATGGGGTAGGCAGAGATTCGAGGGATGTATCTACAAGGCAATGAATGCCAAGGACCTCTGGCAACACCAGAAGCTGAGAGAAGGGCATAGGACAGATTTTTCCCACAAGTGTCAGAGGGTGTGGCCCTGCCAACACCTTGGTTTTGGACTCTGGCCTTCAGAACTGTGAGAGAATAGATTTCTGCATTTTAAGTGCCCCAGTTTGTGCAGTTTTGTTACAGCAGCCACGTGACACTCACACATACTGGATAATTCATTGCTGATGTTTAGGGCCTGCCTTCTCTCCCCATCTCTGGGCCCTCCCCATCTCAAGGGGGAGCGCCTCATTTTTCACCCACAAAGGCAGTGATGCTCACCTGACGCTCAGGTACCAGCCAGGCTGGGAGCTCCCTGTGGGCAGGGGGGACCCTTCCCCACCCACAGAGTGTCTCCTGCTGGACAGAGCCTCAACCTTGGAAACAGATGTCCAGGGTTTCGGCCAGGGTGAGCTTTCCTCCTCCCATGTGCTCTGGAAAACGGGGGACACACCAGAACCAGGGGGAAAGCGGGACAAGCCTGGGCCCTGGAGGCTGGACCCTCATGCCTGGACTGGATATGGTCAGCTACATGGAGCAAAGTCCCGGTCCTCTTCTGCCAGGGGCTGTGACCTCCAGTCCTCGCCTGCCAGGCTTGGGGCCTCTCCCAGAAACTCCTGCCACGTGCAGGGTTTAGGGGAAGCCAGGGAGCAGCCCCTGCTTCTCTTCTCTCTCCCACGGCCTGAGGTAGATGGGAAGAAGGCAGAGTATGGCTGGGCTTGAGGGGCCGAGTGCAGGGTCAGATCCCTTTGGTGCTCAGGGAAGTGATAGAGTCTCGTTGAGTTGGCACTGGGACCCAGGAGACCTAATATGTTTTGCATAATCCACTTGTCTGACTTTTATTTATTGAGCACCTACTGTGGCCAGGCATCACCATTAGTACTGAGTGAATGAACCCAGATCCCCACCCTCCTGGGGCTGATGTTCTGGTGATTAATAACGACTCTACTGAGACGGTGCTTAGGTGTACACTCACTCATTTGTCCTCACGCAAAGTTTGGTGAACGCCAGAAAAGGGGGTGGGAGAAGCACTGGCAGTGTTTGGGGTGGGGGGTGGGGCCTCCTGGTGAACAGCTGAGGAGGGGCGTGGGCAGTCAGACCAGCAGAGCCGCGGGGAAGGAGACCTGCCCTGCCCCACCCCACAGGGGAGCTGGCTGTAAGTGGATCACGCATCTTTTTTTTCCGGACTCTTTTTGCCTTATGTGTTTACGGCTTCTGAAGGTATGATTTAATGATCGGGGGTCATGGCTGAGGCCTGGGAATGGGTCCTCATTCTCTGCTGGACGGGACTTATGTCCTCTTTACTGTCTTGCCTATTTCTCCAGATGTCTGTGTTCAGATCCCCCTTTCACCATGTTGTGGGCAGGAGGGCAATTGACTTAACTTTTCTGCTCATCAGCTTACCCTGAAATGGGGGGGTGTTGCTGCCTGGTGCCTGGCCTCCAGAGGGTGCTCAGCAGAAGCTCACTGTCTTTCATCCAGGAGGCCTCGGATGTCCAGCCCAGAAGGATGGAAGGCTCCCTGGGGGTGTTGTTCCCCTGAATCAAAGGGTACCATTCTCATTCTGTGTTCCTCGTGGGAATTCCAGGGGCCTTGAAATTCCTCTTAGCACAGTGTAGTGTGAGGACTGAAAGAAGAACTAAGGGAAGTTGAATGGAGAAGACGAGAGCGTCTCAAGGTGAAGGTGGCCCCTGGCTGCGTGATGCACAGGTGCATGAGTGAGGATTAGGTGTCCCGACCTAAGACTCCGTGGATGAGCCATTGTCCTCCTGTCTGTGCAGCTGATTGTATCAATAGGCAGAGGGCAATTAGCTGTGCCCGTTCCCTGTACCAAGCCAACGGGGCTGTTTTAATCTCCCACAGCTCTAACTAAAGAGGAGGCTTCGTTGCCTTATTTCTGAAAAACGAATAAGAAAGCAGTGGTTGGAGTTGCTTTTCCTCTTGCGATTTTCAAATAAAATCAGAGACTAATCCTTCGTCTAATACCAGTTTATTAAGGGCTGAGTTAGAACGTAGTCAACTCCATTTATGAACACCGGTTAATATTTCTTTATAGAAAGCTATACTATTTTCAGAAGCATTTCAGACAGACATCCTAAGAAGACTTAGCAGGCTCAAGATGTTTACCTTGGACCCAAATCTTGTTTTTAATTAACCGAGTCTTCAACAGTCCATCAGAGAATGCAGTTACCTGCCAAACTTCACACCTAAGGGGAAAAAATATTCCCAATAAAATTTTCCTTAAAAAAATCCACTCGCTTTTACCACTAAGACGCCCTCAACATATTTAAATCAATCCCTCTCCATGAACACACAGAAAACTAATGTTCTAGATCCCAAGCCTGTCTCTGTGTGTCCCAGATTTCGGGAAAGCCATTTAATTCGACATTAAGTTTTCAGCAGACACTAAAGCAGGGATTCTGCGAAGATGGAGGGGCTGAATGTGTGGGCGCAGTGAGTCTAAGTTTTCCAGGCTGCAAACACACATTCCTGCGATACCACACATTCTGTGGGGAAAGTTTAAATGATCGTATTGTCTCAATTCACCTTACAGGAGCAGCTGCTTATGGAAAGTAAAGCTCTCCTTCTCTCTGTTCAAAAAGAGACTGGTTTCATAGAGAGGCTGTGGGTTTCTCTCATGCTTCAACATCCAGCAATTTGGAGTTTATTTCGAGGTACTGGGTTGGACAGAGTGTATTTTCTCAGACGTAGGTTCCTTGGGAATAAGGATGTGGAGGTCCATAGAGTTTGAACCTTTCTGTTCTGTTTACTGCTGCCCTCCCCTCCATGGCGCTGGGTACCTAAGAGGCTCTTGTTAAATATTTATTGAATAGGGCTTCCCTGGTGGTGCAGTGGTTAAGAATCTGCCTGCCAATGCAGGGAACACGGGTTCGAGCCCTGGTCCAGGAAGATCCCACATGCCGCAGAGCAACTAAGCCCGTGTGCCACAACTACTGAGCCTGCGCTCTAGAGCCTGCAAGTCACAACTACTGAGCTCACGAGCCTAAAGCCCATTCTCCGCAACAAGAGAAGCCACCGCAATGAGAAGCCCGCGCACCGCAACGAAGAGTAGCCCCCGCTCACTGCAACTAGAGAAAACCTGCGTGCAGCAACGAAGACCCAACGCAGCCAAAAATAAATAATATTTATTGAATAAAAAAGTGCTCCTTGAATAGGTGTGACAACTTGTTTTACAAATAGTTTCCTAAATTTTACCTACAAAGATTCTTGGAATTTTAGATCATCTGTCCTACCCCAACAAAGGTACTTGGACACACACACACACACACACACACACACACACACACAGCTTGTTGATTGTCATAGATTGGTGAGTAGAAACTTAGCCTTTTTTCTTCTGATTTAGCTTTTAGCTTGTCCTGAAAACAGCAACAACAACAACAGCAACAAAATCTTATGTCAGTGAATGAAATTCTTAGGTCTGTCTCATGTGGTTTAGTGGAACCAGGCTGGTTTGTGAAGGAGGATGTGATATTGTAGAAAGCCCCCAGATCTTGACTTCACCACTTCCAAGCTGTGCGGCCTTGGAGAAGTTACGTACCTTCTCTGGGCCTCATTCTCCTTATCTGTTAATTGTGTAATTGAATTGATACTCTCAGCAGTCCTGCCAGTTCTGAGAACCTGGGCAACTGGAGGAAGAATGAATCCTCAGGTTTAAGATTCAGAATTACAGATGTGATTCACTGCTTCTGCATGGCAGTTAATAGAGTAGGACAAGAGACCTACAGTGAAAACTCTGTGTTTCTGAAAGGTTGACCAGTAACATATTGGTTTTCTTTTGCTGGCTTTTTGGGGAAAATTCTTTTTATATTTACTTTTGTGTTTCTCTTGCACACTTCTTTCTGTCACAGAGTAATTTTATTACTTATTTTGGTTTGAGGTCTGAGAGAGCAATTATTTATTTATTTTAATATTTATTCTTAACCGATTTCAGAAGAAATTGAGAATGACTTAAACTAAAATACAAAGCATAAAAATCATTAATCCAGAATAAAAGGCGAGATTGAGGAGAATAAAAGTGCAGAGATAGACAGAAATTGTATTACAAAATCTAGACTGAGGGAATTAAGCATACAACTTAGCTCTGAGCTTCCTAGCAGCCAAGGAAAAAAGCAAAACTAAGAGAGTGTTGTTAATGTTAAAGGTTAGGGAGGCAGAAATTCAGAAGGGGCTGACGGTCCTCAGTTGTCTCCTTAAAGTTCCTGGAACGTTCTTGATCCTGGTCTAAAAGGAAGATTTTGTGAGAGTGTGGAATCTCTTGCTCAAGTTCAAATCCAAGAAGCTGAAAGTTACTGACCTTTAGTTTCAGGTGCTCAAAAAATGTTAAAGTTTGCTGGCAAAAGTATAGATGATATTTTTCCCCAGGAATTAAGAACTGATAAAAATAAGCAAATCTTACCGAAAGAGGATGTGTGATATGGAAAAAAAACAAAACAAACCCGCAAACCACTGGGTGGAGGTAAAGAGACCTGGATTTGAATTGCAGTTCTGCCAATAATCTCTGTGTTTTAGGGAAGGGCACACAACCTCTCTGGGCCTCAGTTTCCTCATCAGTAAAATAAGAGGGTTAAACCAGACTCCTTTGAGATCTCACGTGTGAGAGTTCTGCTCCTGTGACTATAATGGTATGGGGGGATTATTCTTTTGTTGTCCACAATCAGACCTGCTTAAGGCGCAAAGCTTGCATCTCAGAAATCGCTTTGAGACTGCCATGTTGGGACTCCCTAGAAAGTAAAATGGCCCCCTTCTAATATAACCTCTTGAAAGAAAAGATCTCATCTCATCATGTGGAATTTTCCCAACCGAAGCACATTTCTGTGATCCAAGGCGTACACATTTGGCTGCAGGTGAAATACGTCGGCACAGACAAGGGTGTCAGGCTTTCTCGGGCTCAAGCAGGGCTATCACGAGGCTGAAAAACTGCAAAGAGGTTTTTCTAAGAAGTCGTCCCTGGGCAAAAACATCGCCACTTTCATTGGGGAAAAAAATGGTTTCAAATATTGCCTTTTGTTTTTATGGAAAATGGTGAAAAGTTTCAGGGAAAACCACAAAATCCTTTGCTTTTATTGAAACCACAAAAATTGATTAATTTTTTTTTAAAGAACAGTTTTTGCTGAGGGCTGAACTTTCTTCTTTGAAAGGCTCTACTTTTCTTTTTTTGAAATATCTCCTGAGAGCCCCATGAAAGGTCTTTCTGTTAGCTTGGCTGAGCCGAGCCCAGGCGTCCTGAAGCTCTACACAGAAGCATATTTTTTGTGCCCAAACACTGCCTTCTGCGGATGTCTTCATGCTCTGATCTCCAGATACTGGCTTACCTCTTCCCAAATCTCCAGGGAGGCATGGTGCCCATGAAGCTGGTTAGTGCAGCCCCGGCCTCAATAAAATCATTGAACCTGACTTTACTTCCAGGCTCATCTCTCTTCATCGCTGCCGCTTCCTGCACAAATGGAAAACTGTGTGCATAGGATGCTGCCTTTGCCACTGGGGGTCTCGAAAGTTGATTTCATGAGCTAATCGGTCCCTCACCTGGTGGCTGGCGTGGGCTGTCCCTGGGCAGGAGAAGCTGTCTGTCCCAGCTGAAATCTGTCTTGCAGTCTTCCCACAGCGGACACCCTGCCAGCTGGGCCAGGGTGCCGCTCCTTCACGCGTGTTTCTTGACAAAGACAGCTGGGGGATTCTCCTGTGCCACGAAGAGGCAGTTGGCTTCTGGCGGCCCGAACAGGTTCGGTCTTAATGCAAGTTGGAAGGTACAGGGAACAGGGGCCTTCGGGGCATCTTTGAGGGACCCCCCTAACTCAGCTCAGAGGCATATTCAGGCCTGGTGTGCCAAAGGCCTGCTGTTGGCCAAGAGGCTCGGTCTGTGCTGGCCTCCACCTTCCCTGTCTCTCCTGGCTAGGGTGCCATCTCCGCAGACGGACCCTTGCATTCCTGGCACTGGACTGCTGGGTACATATTCCACTTGCCACCTCCTTGCAGGTTTCTTAGCCCTTCTGGGCCTTGGCTTCTCCCTTTGTCAAATGGGAACGGTGGTAACACCAACCACGTAGATTAGTTGTGAGGCTTAAATAGAATAGTGCTGGGCACACAGTAAGTGCTACTAATTATTATTTACGTATTCTAGAAATAAATCCTGGTGAATCCAAGACTTACTTCATTTTACAAATGAAAAGACTGCAATGTGACAAAACTCAAGACAAATTTAAAGAAACGATTATTAGCAATCTCCCACTATTCTAACACAACGACTGTATCCAGCTTGTGTGTTTTACTTTCCTATTCCTGCAACTACTCACCATCAACATCATGAAGTTCAGCCACCACTGAGTAAGGGTCCAGTGTAAGCCAAGCACCATGCGAAGTGCTCTCCAGTCACGGGCCCCCAGTGGACCCAGCTCTGGGGGACGTTAACCCCGTTTACAGACAAGGGACCTGAGGGTCTGAAAGGTGAGCCCCCCCAAGGTCAACAAGCAGAAGCTGAAAGAATTTGAGCCCTAACTTCAAAGTCTCTGGGGTCGACCAAAATGCTATACTCCTCTGATCCCCATGTGAGTCGTAGACCAAGAGAGTCACATTATTTAAAAGAAAAAAACAGGAGGTTTCAGTCTGAAACATTGTTCTGGTCTGTGGTGATAGTAGGTGAAACCAGTGGAAGGTTCAGTTCCTTGTCCATCTAGGAAAATCTCTTCCAACCTCACAGAGGTACTGAGGGAATGGAGCAGAAAGCCCGCTCTAGTTGGGTGGATGTCCTTTCCGTGCCCTGCAAAGCAAGTGACACAGTGTGTGACAGTCCGGGGAATCAGTGTCCCAGAGCCCAAACCCCAAGTGCTGCTGAAGTCCAGGAAAAGGACTCCGGGTGCTTCCCTTCTGTTCCTCGTTGAGGTCACCTTCACCCCCAGAAGACCTAGCCCTTAGAGGCTGGATCTTCTCCCCAAAGCTCACTTCTTCTTGGTGCTATCCGGGTTATTATTATTCAAAATACAGCCTGCCTGCGCATTTGTCCCTGGGTAGGAAGAGTGGGTTAACAGGCAAACACTGCTTTCCTGATCACTGACCTGTAATTGCATTAGCTTTTAAATTCAATGTAAATATTTTCTGATCGTGGGCTTGGGTGCAGCTTGGAACAAGTCTCTTTTTTGCTCTCTTATCTGATTATCTAAGAAAACATCTCATTGTTCAGATTCAAGAATAACAAGTTTCTCCACATCCAGTCCCCTCAGCTCTTCATTTTTCTTCATTCTTTCTGTCCTGTTTAGCATCACATAATTACAGAAATATGTCTGTAAGCTGTTTGCACATCTGATAATCAGATTTTCTCTTGTTCCCAACTCTTTCTCCATCTGCTCCCCAACCCCCACCCCATTCTGCCACATCTGGAACAGTCCCCTGCCACTCCATGCCCAACTGACTGCTGAACTATTTCCAAATCACATCTCTTTTCCAGTCCTGGCCGCCTGATATACTCAGTCATAATATACTCAGGCCCCAAATTCTGGTCGTCTCTCATTCCTCTCTACTCGGATGATAACTGTGGGGCAGAGCCACTGTCTCATTTCTTCCATTCTGACCTGGTCATGTTAAAATATAGTTTTCAAAAGGTAAAATCATGTCTCTCATGCAAATGTAAAATGAAGACAGATTAGAGACTTTATTTAGGTCACTAATAAGTTGGTATGATGTTACAGCCGGTTCAAAGGAGAGTGTGAAGAACAAACATGTCTGTAGGCAATCAGGCAAATGGAAGTGAATTTCCTAGTAGGCGCACACCTAGTTTTTATCTCTGGGGTGGAATATGTGTGTTTGGAATCATCTTTTCTACGGGGTGAATGAATTGTATCTCTACAGGACAGAATTTATTTGCACTTCTGGGGCAGGAGTCATTTTGCATTACTCTGTGTTCTATGATACACACTTGTCTTGTAGTGTGTACAATACACACTTGAAGACCAGGGCAACTCCAGAGGCTTTGTAAGACAATTCCCAGCATTCAAATGAAGTATCCGTTACTATTTTAATTCAGTCAGTCGATTTCATTGATTCCAGTGATATCCTTTGTTTCAAAGTGTTTCACGATTTTTCTTAACAACCACTTTAAATTAATTAATTAATTAATTTTTTATAGGTAACTTCTTTCTCCAAACTGAGATCATATTTATTTTTGGCTGCGTTGGGTCTTTGTTGCTGCACGCGGGCTTTCTCTAGTTGCTGCGAGCAGGGGCTACTCTTTGTTGCGGTGCGCGGGCTTCTCATTGCGGTGGCTTCTCTTGTTGCGGAGCATGTGCTCTAGGGCACGCAGGCTTCAGTAGTTGGGGCATGCAGGCTCAGTGGTTGTGGCACGCGAGCTCTAGAGCGCAGGCTCAGTAGTTGTGGTGCACGGGCTTAGTTGCTCTGCGGCATGTGGGATCTTCCCAGACCAGGGCTCGAACCCATGTCCCCTGCGTTGGCAGGCGGATTCTTAACCACTGAGCCACCAGGGAGGCCGACTTTTTATTTAAATCTATTGTGAATATTCACATGGAAGGACTGTAATTTCCAAGCCTCATTTTAGGAGAAGCTCAGGAGAACACAGTCAGGCAAGGAGCAAAGGCACCACTAGTTCAGGGCAAATCTTCTAAAAATGACACTTTAGTCCAGGGAATTCTTGGCTCAAAGACCTTCCGTGGCTCCTTATCACTAGTGTGATAGTTTCCAGATACTCCCATGTGGCATTTAAGCTTTTCCACAACCTGGCCGTGATATATGTTTAAATCTTCAAAAACATTTGTTAAAATAATAGATGGCAATGGCAAAAAATTCAGAGATTACAAAACCATATCAAATAAAGACTAAGAGCTTCCTCTACCTCCTAAATCTTTAGCATGGACACAAGAAGAAAAGAATAACTGGTTGACAATCATTGGTTGCTGACTGAGGGTGAACTTGAAGTTTATTTGAAAATTGCTTTAGCATTTATCAGAAATGCCAGTTTCTTCCCAAAAGGAGGTTGTAATGACATCATGGAAGAAGGTTCTGTCCGAGACCAGGTTTGGGGTGATTTTTCATTATCATCTCTCTAGAAATTTTCTTGATATAGAAAATCATATTTACTTTTACATCTATAGCCGTATAGTTTTAAACATAAATGGTATCATTCTACCCATACCACTTTTTCAATACTATTTTTTTTTTACAATTACCCGTGTGTCCCAGATACTTTTGGGAATAGGTTATGTTTAATATATCTTAGATCTCTTTCTGTATCAGCGCAGACATATCTACTCACTCTGGCCCATGATACAGACTGTCCCATCGTCTAGATGCACAGTGATTTATTTAACCACTACAGATTCATCCAGTTTACTTTCCTCCTACATGATTTCTCTCATTGGAGCCAGAATAATTCAGTCTCTTTCCTTAAAAATATCTTACCCATTCCTGCTAACATGTCTTTCCGTCTGATGTAACATTCAAAATAGACGCACCATCCAAGTGGAAAAGAAGGACCAGTGTGGGTGGGGCTGGCCCCCTGGGGCCTGGTGAGGACTGTCCGGCCTCTGCCTGATGTGCCAGTGCCACCCACGTAACCAGGCCATCCTGCAGGTCTAGTTCATCTTTGATTTTCCTCCGGAAGCCATCCTTGATGACAGTTATTAAAGTCTACTTTTCAAAAAATTGAAACTATATCAAATATCTATTGACCAACTCATCAGAGAGAGGCAGTAGGAAGGCACGTGCTGTGTAGGTGCTTGTGTACGCTCTGTGCTCCTGGGACACTGGGTTCTCACCTCCCCCTTTCTCTCCCTCCTTCTTTCCCTCCCTCTCCCGCACTTCTATCCATAAATAATCCTATGCTCTAAGCCGTGCAATGGATGCTGAGAATTCAGCAGTGGGCAGAACAGAAACAGTCTCTGCGTGTTGCAAGTTCCAAGTCTCGTCACAGAACTAAGCACATGTGTAAGTGTAACCTTCCAGATGGAGATCCACGCTCTAAGGGAAGAGCACAGGGTGCTGTGAGGGAGAGGAGCAGGCTGTTCTTTGTCCATGAGCTTCAGGAGGAGGTTTAGAGGGTGGGTGTGGATGCCTGGCCACGGGGCAGAAAGGAGCCAGTGAGGGCAGGATGGGCGGGGCTTGGTCCTGCAGGCCCTGCCTCAGTCTCAAGTAGTATGAATTTGACTGGATGTTCGATGGGAACATAATTAACAAAACACAACCTAGCTTATCTGGTCTGTATTCATGGAGCCCCTTGTAGGAGGCAGTAGTCTGTAGTGTGAAAAGTGGGGACCCTGGAGCCCCATCATGGCTTCAAAACTGGCTTCACCACCTGCTGGTGACCATGGACGAGAAGCTCCACTTCTCTGTGCCTTTGCTTTCTCATCAACAGAATGGGCGAGATAACAGTACCTGCTGCATCGGGATGTGCGGCCAACCCAGTTAACCTTGCCCAGTGCTGTGGTGCACACTGTCTGAGCTGTTCTCACACCACCCGCTATCACACAGCTTTCCTTGGACAGGCTCAAAGATTCAGGCTTGAAGTTGCGTCTTAACAGGCAAAGAGAAAGCGGGGAGTCATGGGTGTCTTGTGATGGTTTGCCTAGCACCCCTCCTTTGCCCCGATTCTGTGGTTGAGGCCTTCCAGCTGCGGCAGCCTGCTGTCTCATAGTCTGTGTGCTGAGTCTGTGTTTCCCTGTGGCGTGGGGACGGGATGTTAGTCATCCGGTGGAGATGTGGCTAAATATAAGGTAAATATTTTTCTCCATGCTGTTGAGTTTCCCAGGGCTGAGGGTGGGAAAGCCAGAGGTGGCGCAGAGAGTCAGGAAGACCGTTGGGCGCTCTAGAGTAGAGTTCTGGGTAGATGATGGAAGCTAAGAGCCGAGACTGAGAATGGAGACCTGGGGAGTTAAACTCACAGGAACTGGACTCAGGTGGGCTCCTCATAGCCTCACCTGGAACCGAGCTGCGCTCCAAGTTCCATCCACACCTGACTTGCTTCTCGGTCCAAAGCCTTCCAGTGGCTGCTGTTGCTGCTACGGGGAATCGGATTCTGCCCGTGCCTTGGCAGCACCGCAGGCGCCCCTCCCGCCTCCCTAGCTGCACCCATGCCCTGCCTGCTCCCCAGGTCCCGCTCCTCACTCAGCCAGTCAGCCTCTCCCTTCCCACCTGCGGGCCTTGCCTGCACTTTCCTCTGCATGGGGGCTCTTTCTCCATCATTTGCCTGGTTACCGTCTAAAGAATTTAGATTTTAACTCATGTGTCACTTTAGATCCTAGACCAAGTCCCCACCCTCCCCCGCCATGACAAGTTATTTTCACCGTGACCCTCTCCTCTCCATTGGTGTGCTTATTAAATTCCTATCTGCATGCCCCGCCGCTCCCCATCAAGATAGCGACATCCTGAGGGCAGAGACAAGGTGTCTTTTGCTCATCATGGCACCCCCCTTGCCCCCCAGCACCAGGCCTGCACACAGTAGGTGCTCAATGTGTTATTTGTTGACTGGACATGAGAATGGCTTCCAGGAGAAAAAAGAGCACGGTGGTGACTTTTTATGTGAGCCCCCTGGCCACGATGACTTGGGCAGGGGGGTGGACATTTGAATGCAGGTTGGCCAGTTCAGTTCTTCCATGTAGAAGTTTGGGATTTGGAAACTGCTCTCAGAGGTGGTTTGAAGTGTGGGTGTACTGCTGGGAGCTGTGGGGCCTTCATATTCCACCACGCACACAGAGAACCAGAGAAAGTGGGTGTGAAGTCAGGAAGAGTCAGAAAATGCCCACGCAAGAGCATGGGACACATAAATGAGTAACCTAATGATGGGGGCCCCAATTTCTGGAGGCCTTTTGTTCCCATTCCAGCCCTCTGAGACCTGAGTCTCATGAACCACCCATATCACCTTACAGCAAATCCATCTCTTGAGTTGGCTTGGGCCAACTCAAGTCAGTTTCAGTCCCCTGCGACTCCCAGGTGCTTTACCAAGATAATCAGGGAGCAGGCAAAAAGGGAGGCCAGGGGCACAGATAGCCTCGCATGTGGGATGTGGGACGAGCCTCCTTTGGTCTTAGGGTGAATTGCCCCTCCTCACACACTGCACGGGGTCCAGAAATGAAAGGGGCTGCTTTCTCTCTGACACATGCCCTGGGCTCCAGAAAGGGATTTGCAGAATCCACAAAGAGACAGAGCCGCCCCAGTGGGCAGGGTCTTGACACACCTTCCACCCAGGAATGGTAGGGACTCCGTGGAGCTGGACAGGCCTCCTTCCTGGTCCCTCCGGGGCCAGGACGCCGGACCGGCCCCAGGAGCTTTTATTGGCACAGACTTCTCTTTGCATTGTGGGGCTGCGCCAAGCTTCGCTCGGATGGCACTGGCTCCCCCTACATTTACACCTTATAAACCACCACCGTGACCGACTGGGCTGCTTCTGTGAGGCGATGCACGGCCCCTGGTAAGAGAGTAAATAACTCAGCAACGTTTCCTTGCGCTTTTCCAGCTTTCGTTCAGTCTCAGAAGAAATAAAACAAGGAACTTAATGGTGTTCTTTAATCTTCTACACCAGTGGCTTGCTTTATAAGGTGTTATACAGAGTCCGTGTAAGTCCAAACTCCGCAGTGGGATCAGTGTTTCTCAGCAGGTGCTGGGTGGGTTTGGGTTAAGATGTGCCCACCCCCCACCCCAGCCTCCTGAACAAATACAGAAGGAGGAACTTTCTTTGCAACACAGCTCTCATTCACAAGCCAGATAGCTGCTCGTGGCCAGCTGCTAGGACCCTTTCTTCCCCCACATTGTGTTCCCACCCCAGCTCAATGGAAATTAGGTACAAATGGGGATTTTTTGAAAGGATGAAATCCAGGCCATGGGGAGGGCAGGTGTGGACCTGGGTCTCTGTGTCAGCCCAGCCAGGGGAGCAAGAGAAATGTCTGTCTCTCCCATATCCATTTCTGTCAGCATGTCACTCTCCACTCACTCTCCAAAACAGATTCCTCCACATGAGGGCAGAAGGACAGCATCTGAGCTGTTGTCTCCTGGCTCATAAGGCCCCAGGGGAGAGGGGATGCTCCTGCTACTTCTCCCAGTTGCTGAGAAAAATCTCAGGAAGCACTCTGACTGGCTCATAGGTTCTCCCCTGGGCCAATCAGCTGTGGCCACAGAGATGAAGCCATGGCAGAGTATGGCCACCCCCACTAGAAGAAGGGGTTGGGGAGAGACAGTGTGTGTATCAGGAGGAGGGGTCATATGGAAGGTAGGAGGGATGACCTAGTGACAAGAGTAGACTCTACTGCATGCCTCTGACGTGGCCCTGCTATTACCTGCATCCCAGGGCCTCGAGGGAGGCTGGAGCCCACAGCACCTCTGGTGGCTCTCACAGGGGCTCAGGGATCCTAGTGCCCCCTGGCAATGAGGGCATGGACAAAGAGACCAAGGGTAAAGACCTTGTCCCCACCCTCATCTCAGCCTTCCTGGACCCCATTTCTGCCTGACCCTCCCCACAGTCCAGAGGATTATCCAAGCTTGGGCTCTTGGGATTCTTATTTGTGAAAGGGCCCGGGGGTCTTCAAGGCCCCTTATTGGCCTGATGTTCCTGTCACAAGGTCCTGACATATGAATCACTCTTGCTGCCCGCTGCACCCCATGTGTGGTCTCTCTGATGTTTATACTGTCGGCCCACTTGCCTCTCTCCGCAGTGCCAAAATCTCAGAATATCGGAACACTGAAACGTTTTTCTGAAGTTTGCCCCAAACTGATTGGGTGGTAAAACTTGACCTGAACTGATGTGAGTCTATTTGGGTCTTTGTTTATCCCAATTAGTGGAGGAATGTTCATATGTTTTGCTGCCAGGGTGTCAACATGCTTGATCCCAGAGGCTGCCCCAGACCCTGCTGGAGTGTGAAGACCATATGGGATGAATGCCTCATTGCCTTTTTAGATCCCCAAAACTCTGAACTCTGAACCACACCTGGCCCCAGAGGTTTTAGATAAGGGATTGTGGACCGGCTAAAGTCCTGCATGCTTGGCAGAGTTCTAGAAACTTTACACGGGGTGAAAATTGACCAGTTCTCCCAGGGCACTGGTGACACTAAATGCGGTAAGACAGACAAAGCCTGGAACTAGGTGCTTGGAGCAGAGTCATCCTCCCATGAGCATTGGCTCTTAGCATTACATGCTTTAGGTTATCAAATCTTTACAGCACCCTATGAGTCTAGGGTTTCATCAGCACCCCATTTTACAGATACTAAAACTGAGGCTGGGAGAGGTGAAGTAACTTGCCTAAGGTCGAAAAGGTAGGAAGTAGCACCACCATGACTGGCTGATTTCGTAACAAAACAGTTGTTACCACTGTGCTACCTGCCCTGCGATGCCCCAGGATCTGCTAATCCATCGTGGGCTCACTGGGCTCCGTCCCTACCTGCTTCAGGTCGCGGAATATGAGCTAGCGTCTGATGTACCAGCATGGTTTCAGCAGCTTTTACAGATTCCCTAATCTAGTTCTCTCTACCACCCTAGAAAGTGGGTGACCTTGTTATCCCCATATAACAGCAGGGAAACTGAGGCACAGAGAGGGTAGAAACTTGCCCTGGGTCACACAACCAGAAAGTGAGGAAGCCTTGAGTAGGGTACATTGAGTTAATTGTACTGTTCTTTCTATTTTTGCATATGTTTTATTATTCCATAACAGAAAGTAAAGAAAGAATATATTTACTTACCTAAAGCAATACCACGTTTGGAAACCATTCAATCAATATAAAAACTGAGTAAAACACAAAAGTTCCTCATTCTTCCAACTTGTTCCCCATCCAGGTAACAACTGGTTGAGAGTTTGATGTATATCCTTCTAGACTTTCCAACGTCTGTATAAACAACCACATGTATCTATACTATTTTACACAAATGGGATTATGCTATGCATACGGGTCTGCAACCCGCTTTTTTCACTCGACAATGTATCGTGGCCAATTTTTCATGTTATACTCCATTTCTTTCTTTTAATCACACAGTATTCCTTTGTATGGATGTACCATAATTTATTTAACCATTCCCTTTGGGTAAACTTTTAGGTTAATTTGAGTCTTCTGCCATTACAAGTCGTGCTCTACTGAATGTCCTTGTGCGTGTATCTTGGAGCATTTGTGTCAGGATTTATGTCGAGTGAATTCCTAGAAGGAGAGTTGCTGGACTGGGACGTGTGCTGCCAGAATGCCCTCCACAAAGATGCTTCTCTGCCAGCAGGGATGACGTGACCTGTGTCCCTGCTTTGCCTTAAAAACATTACTGATTTTTTCCCTGATCCTGTAGGCAACACATGCATTTTGAAGGAATTTGGAAAATGCAGAAAAATGAAAGAAGAAAGTAAACATCACCATGTTTCCACACTCCAGTCCTATTGCTGTTTATTTAGATTGTTTCTGAGTTTTTGCTGTTGGAAGTCATGTGCAGTGACTGTCACTGTGTGTAAATCTTGACCCACATTTTGCTCATATCCTTAAGAGAGATTTGGACAGCAGGAGTCATAGAGTAAAACCTTTTGGCTGATTTTAGGTTTCTTGCACTACACTGCCAAAACAAATCCGAGAACGTGTGTATGGATTTTGACTCTCACAAGCAATGTGATGGAGGTCCTGTCTCAGTACGTCTTGTCCAGTGTGGGGTATCCTCACTGGAGAGCTGTCCTTTTCTCTGCTGCTCATTTGCAGGAAAAAGCTAGATTGTGGTCTTCCGCTTTTTCTTCTTTTGTCCTGTAATGCTCAGTTAGGGTTGTGGGTTAATCACTAACGTGGTTAACAACAGAGATCCTGACCTCAGGCTACCTGAGCTCATGTCCCAGCTACGCCTTATGGGGCACATTTTTGGAGCCCCGGTTTCTCCTTTGCCGAATGGGGATATCAGTGTCTTTATTATGAAATGAGGTAATCCTGGGAAGTGCTGGGGATAGGGTCTGAATGTGCGGTGTGTGATGACAATGATGCCGTCTGCAAGAACTTGAGGTTGGAATTTGGAGCGTAGGATTTGGCTGAGAAGATGAGCCTTAAAAAGCGAAATTAGGTGACAGACAGGAACTCAGGGTTATATGAGAGGCGCCCAATGAGGATGTGGTAGGTGAAGATGAGGGAGTGTTCCCTGAGGACTTCCTGGCAGAGGTGGCAGTTGAACTGAGCCTTGAAGGATGAGCACAGGGAAGCAGGAGAATGGGGCCATGCAGGAACATGAAGGTTGGGGGGGCATGGTGTGCTTCTCTTCCCCTCTTCAGCCTGTTGTGGTGCACACCGGGCATCCATCATCCTAATGAGGGCCTCGGGGAGAGGAGGGTGGGGGCGGGAACCACTACACAACAGGAATAAAAACACTTGACTCTCTGGGGGTATGAATTCAGTCTCGCTGGGCAGTTTTGTTTTGAATAATTAACTAACATAGCTGGGGAGATTTCATAACAAAGAGAAAAATACGGAAAAGTACTTTCCAGCAGGGAAAAGAAATGAGAAAATTTTTTCCAGTTCCATTAGCACCAGCAGGAATAAAGCTCATAAATGTTATACAACATCTTCGTTCTTCGGAGGAACTTGAGGAGTGAGCGTGTAAAACATGAAGAGCGGGCAGTGAGAAAACCGCATGACGGCTCTTCCACTCAGGCTGGCTTGGGGTCCAGGATCAACAATGCCATCCTGAGAAGTCTCCCAGCAGCTAAATATACCCACAGAGCTCGTCATGTGGCCGGGCGGCTTTCCCAGGACGGTGCTTGGGCAGGGGGCAGGGTGGGGGCTCTGAAAGGGAGGGAGGCTACACCCAGTACAGCGGTGGGCTTGCTGGTTCTGATAGCACCGGGGATGCTCACCCAGGGCCAAGACCCCTAGTGGGCAGAATGGGAAGGTTGACAAGGTCATGAGCAGAAATCACGGGGCACACAGCTGTTTTCTGGAGACATTAAATGATTCGGTGAAGGGTGGGGGTCTGAGAGTGAGGGCCTGAGAGGAGCTTTCGGGTTCTTCTGTAAGTTACGACGGTTTAGGGTGTCAGGGGACCAGCGGAGCTGGTCTCCAGGATTTAGTGTGGTTTTGGACAAATGCGTTAATCTGTTGAGTCTGTAAAATGGGTATAATAACGCCCACCTCACTGCAATAATAAATACAGAAGGGGACTTATATTAGGTGCTGTTCTGGTTGTCTAGTGCTGCGTAACGAACCGTCCTCACGCATAGGGGCTCAAGACAACAGCCTTCGGGTGAGCCTCATGATTCCACAGCCTCTCTCCACATGGTGTCTCATTCTCCAGGTCTCTTCGCACAGCTGTTCTCTCCAACAGGGTGGCCTGGATTTCCTAAGAGGAGACGCAGGCCTCCAAGGGCCAGGTCTTCCTGATACCTGGGCTCGAATGACCCAGACATCACTTCCGCTGGCCAAGCAGTCACAGGCCCTCCCGAGTCCTGGGAAGGAGGGCCTGTGCATACGAGGTGGGCAGAATTGTTGGGGGCCGTTTGGAGATCCCCTTGCACAGGTGCTTCTCAGCGGGGCTAGCACTCAGGGACAAGGCGTTGGGAGCACAGCTGTGGTTAAATGCTGCAGTTTTGCCATACTCATTCATAAATAACTGCTGCCCCCTCCAAACCTCCTCATGACCCAGCGACTGAAGAGTAGCATTTGGCAGAGTGGGGGGCTTCTGAGGCCTGTTCCAGTGCTTTCCATAGCTGGTGCCTATGGCTTAGTGGTGGGCAAACATTTTGCATATCACTCTACTCTCTCTAGTAATGCTCAGTCAATGGGCACTTCTTTCATTAGTACGAATGTTGCTTTGTTCTTATTTTAAGAAGGGGACCCAGAGATTGTGCCTTTGAAAATAAGAAGTGCTAGCATTCTCCAGAAAGTCAGCAGGATTCATCTTCCCTTTTGGAAAAAGCCCTACTGGTCAAATAAGAAAATCAGCGCTTCCTACTGGGTTTTCTACTTGGTCAAGGAAATCAGGGCCTCATGCTGCAAACTGAGAGAAGGCAGGACGGCATCAGCACAGAAGGGACGTCTGTAGTGGCGGCGTCCCTCGGTTTCCCCCTCCCCGATGGCGTGCTCTTGGGCGAGCTGCGTGGTCCACACCTGGGCCTCGTCCCAGCCTTCCAGCCCGTTTCCTGAGCTTGCTGACAGAGCCGTCTGCACAGCGCTCAGGCTCACATTCCAGGCAATCTTGACTGCGAGGCCGTATCTCCCGGCCCAATTTCAACAAACACAGACAGACCACCACAGTCCGGCTCTCGATGTGGGGCTGGCACTGCAGCCCTTGGCGATGGGGAGCGCGAATCGCTCGTGGCCAGGGCCGCAGATGTGGGCCTTCTGAGCAGCGCCAGCTCCACCAGCAGGATGCAGCGGCCTGGGGAGCAGCCGGCAGCCAGGGGCTGCAGGCCTTGGGGCCGAGAGCAGAGCTGAGCCGTCTGGGGGCAGTGTGGCCTCTGCAAGTGCAGAGCGGGGTCCCTCCTCCCTGGCAGGGGTGAAGTCGCTCTGTCGGGGGAGCTCATCGGAATGTCGAATGTCGCAGTGCTCTCTGTGATTCCCATGGCCGTGGCCCAAAAGCAACCTCCAGGCAGATGGGAAAATCTGCCTTTGTGTATGAACATGAAAAATTCTTTGAAGACTGCTCATCTCTGTGTCCTGTTTGGAAAAGTAGGAGGCCTGAGAAAATGGAAACCACCCGTTCCATTAGGGTATCAAGTCTGGAGTAGAGGAAGATGGAATTTGCGCCTTCCTTGGAAAGTTCACAAGAATTAAACCTGTTTAGAGAGCGTTTCCTGTGGAGAATGGCTAATGCCTGGAATATATTACCAAAGGTCTCACTTTTTGAATATTTTTATAAAGAAAATAACCTCATAGTTTGGGGAGGGTGATCGTGTGTTGTTTTCTATGGGGAGTGTACATCGTTTGTTTAACCCGAGTCCCCCCCCCGCCACCTCAAACGTGACAGACATTGCTGACTGATCCCAGAGAGTTCCGTCCCACCGACTTTACATTTGGCCTCAGAATCCTTCTTAGCACAGTTCTCCATTTCCAATCATTAGACTTGAGTGGAGACCCTTTTGCCATCTCTGGACTCCATGATCCCACATTCGTTGTCATTTGTGAAGGAACACGTTAAACAGCACAGTGTCCTCTAGTGACAAGCTGGAGCACACACCTGAAGAGTGCTACACCATTTACATAGCCTCATACCATACCACACCCTGTGTCCCCATTTTACCACAAGAAAACTGATGAATAAGTCGGCCAGGGCCTGTCAGACAGTGAGTGGGTCTGGGATGGGGACCTGGGGTCCTCACCTTGCTGGTCCATGATCTTGTCACTTGAGGACACTCTCTCTAGATCGTATTCCAGTTGTCTTGTAATTGTGCCAAAGGCAATGAATTTTGGTTTCAATTGTATTTTATTGGCTGTAATTTATTGTAAAATAAATTAATTGGCTTTAAGGCATTGAATTAATTTATTGTAAAATAACGGTATTTTCCTGGTTTTAATTCATTGGCTTTAATGATGGTTAAACCGTTGGTTGGCACTTCAGGTCCACGATGGAAGGGTGTTTGTTGAGAGCTCCTGCTCCCTTGTTTTTAACTCCTCAGCACTGGCTGGCATCGTACTTCAGAGTAAAATATCAGAACTGGTGTTTTCAGGCAGGCCGTGCTCTCCCGGGCTCCACTGTTAGGGCCAGTCTACTCAGAAACTTGGCACGAGGATGGTTAGGATGCAGCCGAGAACCACAGAGGCTTCTGTTGTACACTAACTTTCTTTTGTGGGATTTAAAAAATTACAGAAATATTGGCGAGCTGTTTCAGTAGCTCCAGGAATCAGAGGGAATTTAGAAAAAAAGTTTATTTGTGTAATGCTTGTTCTTAGGGGTTCCCTAGATGTGGGCACGTCTCCAACCCAAGGATACGCATGGGTGAAGTGATAAATTGCATGCGTTTGAGTTTATGTAAACCAAATAAAAGTGCAGTTTTGTAGCTGTCTCTAAAATGTCCCACAGTGAAATGGTGAGAGGGCAGCTGCCGTCACTGTACCCTCCAGCCTCATCCTTCTCTTCCGGCAGAGAGAACGTGGAGGAGTAGGAAGATCTTTGGAGATGGACTCAGGCAGATCCAGGTTCAAATCCTACTCCTGCCAGGGAGCAACTGGGTGGCCTTGGGAACACTGACCTCTCTGAGCCTCAGTTTTCAAATCTGTGCAGTGGAGCAATGATTTGGATTAAATGAGATGACAGCTATAAAAGCACCCAGCATAGTGTGGATTAGATGTCAATAACGCTGTTATTTTAAAAAGGGTGATGGGGTCCTACCGGAAAGGGAAATATTACGTGGAAAACATGTTTCCCTTCACACATGATAACCCTCCATGTGGTGCTTTGAGTTGAGAAGGTATTAAAAATCTCAGAGCACCTTGAGTTCTAGCCTCTGTTTCCACGAGAAACCAAATGCCATGAACAGCGATCACCTGTTCTGTTTCCCCTTATTTCTTTCAAGGAAAGTAGAAGTGATTCTTGTCCAAGGAGGGCCGCTATCTTCATTTGCTGTGTGTGCTTCGGGGCTGTGATTGACTGCTGTCAGCTTTATCTATTACATTTACAAAATGGGTTTATTTTGGCTGAATTACCACTTTGTTAAGAACAATAGCTATGAAGTCCAAATACATCAGGCTGGAATTGTCAGGTCTGGTCCTCAGCTCCCCAGGCAGAGCCTCAGTTTTCTCATCTGTAAAACGGGCATAAAATACCTCCCTCAGAGTGTTGCCTTGAGGGTTAGTGCACGCTCATGGTACTTAGTGGGGTGAAGAGTCAAAGCCGATGTTAGGTCACGTTGCTCACGAGCAACGCAGCATTTCCACGAAGGGGAAAAAGGGAAGTAACATTGTGGTGAAGTTTTAACAGAACATGTAAGGAAACGTGGCTGAGTACCTCCTTGAAGAGCGAGTTCTTTTAAGACTTGATTGTCTGAGGATTCTCCCTGGAGAATCTCTAATGCTGTCCGTGGGCTGCAACTGAGGATGAGAAAGTGGAAGGTGTTTTGAATGGACTAATGAGAGCAATAACTGACACCTGCCGAGCAGTTTCTAGAAACACTTTAATTGTATTACCTTTGCTGAATCCTAACAATGACTACATGAGGTGTGACGCTAGGGACCACTCTCCTAGTGTCTCTGCTTTACTGCACTCTGGTTTTGCAGAGACACTGTCCAAACTGCATTTGTTTTGACTCGGCTGAGGATGGAGGGTAAGACTGCTATGTATGGTTGCTCAGGTTGTGCACTGCACAACCCTAAGGGCCCCATTTGCATCACAGATATCATAGATATGGGGGCTTGTTATGACACTTTTCATAATAAAATCTGGTAATAAAGTGATTTGTTCCAACAAAAAGTATATTATGACTATTTTCTGACAGATTGAGGAAGGGGTACCTTTTTCTAATTCACACCAGAGTTCTGTGTGGGCTAGTAGTGGCACAGTTATTGGATGGCATCACTGCCTGCTTCTTCTGGAGGGAGGGAATCATATTCTAACAGGTAAAACCAGGATTCTTATATTATCTCTATTTCGGGCAGCAAAGTACCAATGATCAAGTATGACCTTGTTAGCAGGCATCCACAAGAGGCAGGGAGCGTGGTGGTTAAGAGCGGGGATCAGAGCCATTAGGCCTGCCACCTACTAGCTGTGTGTCTTTGGACAACTTGCTTAACCTCTATGTGCCTCAGTTTCCAGTTCTGTAAAGTAGTGACAATGACATTACCTGTCTCACAGGGCTGTGGTGAGTCTTAAATGAATTTATATATGTAAGCATGTAGAAAAGCCCCTAGCCTGCAGTAGGTGTTAGCTGGTTTTATTAAAGTGGCAGAAGGCCTTCCTCATAGAAGCATGGTCTTGAGAATATGAGCTGACCCCCGTTTTCACTCAGCTGCATTTTCATGGAGGGGGTGGGTTTACAGTTGGGACAACCTTCAGGAAGAAGACCAAGATATTTTAGCTTGTGCCCCTCGTTCAAAGGAATGATTCAGTACAATTCAGGTCCTGCCATCACTGCCTAACAACATTGACCGCATATTTTTACCGCCTAGATCTTGCTGTAATTTTGTAGATGGAATTTCGTAAAGGGTTTTATATATTTTATCATGATCACTAAGTTTGCAGTATTTAAAAATAGACGTGCAAAAGATACACAGTGCAGGCTATAAAACACCCTCAAATGGCATTAAAATGGGAACGAATCCATTCGTTTGGGTTTCAGCTGAGTTTATCTTGTGTTTCATTTTTTTAACATCCAAAGAGCTGTAGAAATAGGTTATTGAGCAGGAACTTGGCCAGGCCAGGGCTCTATGCCATGTGGGCACTTGTGAGCGCTGGCAAAGCCTTCGGAATTTGATCCTGATTGAAATGTAGTCATTTTCCCACCTGCAAAAACAGTTTTCTCCAGCAAACCTGGGGGTGCAGAGAGGGTTTATTCACTCCCACCCTCCCCAGCGTCGATCTTTCACTTTCCATTAGGCTCAGTGCCCTCATATCAATGCTTATATGATGGAACCCTTGGAGAATATTCAGTATGTTTGTTTGTGTTACTAAACTTAAAAAAATGTTTGCCCTCGTGTTTCCTATCAGTCTGATGAATGAGTCATGTGAAATTGAAATCAACCTCTCTGGGGTCTTGCAGAACCCCCAGGACCTAGTAGGTCTTAACAAACTCTGTGAAATGTGTGGATGAATATATTTTGGCCCCTGCATGAAGAGGATGGGCTTCAAGGTGGCAGGTCATAGACATTTGGTGGAGAGCTCAGAATGACAGGCATGAGCCAGGACCTAAAGAGGCAGGATGGAAGACATGGACATGGGCCAGCCCTGGCATCAAACCCATGACTTCCCAGCTGTGGGACAAGGGGCGGGTCTCATAACCTCTCTGAACCTTAGGTTTCTCATCTACAAAATGGGAACAGTGTTTTTACGTATGCCTCTGATGGTTTTCATAAGCGTGAAACGAGCAGATGCAGATGGAATGTGTAGGATCAAATGTGTATGGTCAGTGCTCATTATGTGTTAGTTGTTGATGATAATGATGATGGTGATGACGATGATGTAGTGATGATGATGATAGTGGTGATGATAATGATTTTGAT
This sequence comes from Orcinus orca, assembly GCF_937001465.1. Taxonomy (NCBI): domain Eukaryota; kingdom Metazoa; phylum Chordata; class Mammalia; order Artiodactyla; family Delphinidae; genus Orcinus; species Orcinus orca. Next base: position 2,252,932 of record NC_064578.1, read on the forward strand.
GATGGTGGTGGTGATAGTGATGGCGGTGATGGTGGTGATGATGATTTTGATGATGGTGATCATGATGATGATGTATCTTTGTATTTTTACCTTTCGTTTAAAAAATTATTCTCAAAATTCATAAAGCTATTCTATATTTTCTTCCAAATGTTTTAATAGTTTGCTTTTCATCTTTAGCATTTAGTGCATCTGGAGTTTATTTATGTCTATGAGGTGGGGTAGGGTATTCCAAATTCCAATATAGGGTAGAAATTCCTATATTGCCACATCTCGAAGAAGTTCTTTAGTTCTTTTTCATTGGTCAGAATGAGCTTAAGAGTTTTAGATCTCTTTCCATCCTCTGGGAGATGAACTTGGCAGCAAGGTGATTTAGGATTTTATTGTTTCTTTTTAAGCTAAGGGAATCTTTTCACAGGTATGTCATTATTTAAATCCACCACTAGATTATTCATCCATCCACCCATTTATCCATCCTTCCATCCATCCATCCCAAACTGCTTGTGAGTCAGTATGTTCCTTCAGTCTGAATATTCATGTCCTTGTTTGATTTTGGAAAAACTTTAGGTGTTATTTCATCTAAAAGTGCTTTTCTCTCATTCTCTATTTTGTTCTTAAGGAATATTATTAAATATTTGTTGGAGCTTTTCATTCTGTCCTCCATGTCTCTTAACTCCTCTTAATATTTTCCACCTCTTAATTTCTGTATGTTGCATTCTATGTGATCTTTTAGCTCTATCATCTCATTAACTGATTTTCTTTTTCACTGGGTCTAATCTATTGTACTAGGCCAATAGGACAGGGACGGTCACATGTAGGACAGTGATATGATGTATAAATGGAAAACTTCAGTGCAAACAAGAACTTGGAGCCAGACATGACTAGGAAAAAGAAGGAAGCCATGCCCACTTCCCAGAATCCTGGAGAGATAGGTTGAGCATTGGCCCCTGCCACACATGTCATGGGAGCTGAGCCAGTGTCATTTGAGCTGGCATCTTGTTACCCTGGTATTTTCCAGAATTGTATGATGTTTGACTTAATGTTAATATCCAGATGTTTATTTTCATTTATGGCTCTTTGGGATTTTCATGGGAAATTAAAAAAAATGGTGGTTTAGAACCTTTCTGTGTTTGAGTAGTGGGTTGTCCTTGGAGAGCATGTTGACAAAAGCACCTGCCTTGGATTTCACATTGGAACATCAACTTCAGAGATGTTTTGGGATGGAGGATTCCTGTTCAATACCCATTAAACTTGTGCCCCAGTACAAAGGCGTAGGACTTCCCTTGGGCTATGCTGTGTGACTTGTCTGAGTAACTCTCCTTCTCTGAGCCTCAGTTGCATCATCTGTAGAGTGGGGAGACTAACTGAGCTTTGCCTGCCTTCCAGGAGTATACTGGGTGTCACATGACCTCTAGATATAAATGTGCTTTGCAAACCGTAAAGTGTTTTGGATGCTTGTGAATCATGGCTAGGTGAGCTTTGGGGAGAACTTCTCTCCGTCAGATGCTTGTGTTTGGTGCTGGCTTTTAATCCCAAATGACCAAGGGAGGGGACCCTTGAATGACAATGCCATTTGAAACTCCTTTAAGAGGTCTATGCACTAAATTACAGGTTAGTTCTTATTATGCAATGGCTTTGATGAGCCCTATTTCTTTCTGGGCCCATCACTCACCACATAGACGGGCCTGTGTGATCGTGTGCAGATCTTGAAGTGAGTGACATTACGTTGGGGGTGTGTGAGAAAGAAAGATGCCTTACAAGTTACAGACTCTAATTCTTCATTTCCATGATGAATAATAGTAATGATAATAGCTTCCATTTGCTGAGTGCCACTGATGTACTCGTCACTTTACGTATATTAACTGCAAAGTAGGTGCTATTATTTCTGTTTTACAGATGAGGGTCTTGTGGCTTGGAAGTGTCAATGAGAAGGGACTTTCTCTAGGTTGTAAAGTTTGGAAGTGGCAGAACTGGCAGTGGGATCCATGCTCTCTGATGCCAAAGTTCAGGTTCCCTTTAGGACATCATGCTGGTTTAGATCTGGCTTTTGTTTTTAGCCAGACAACCAATCGACTAATCAACCAATTGATGAACAACCACCACCCAACCAATAACAACCACTCTAATAAACGGTCCATCAACTAACCATCCATCCCTCCATATAACCAACCAACCAACCTGTTGTTAACAACCATTTACTCAACCAATAACAACCAACCAATAATTAGTCAATCAATTAACTATCCATCCAACCAACCAACCAACCAACCAGCCAACCAATGAACAACCACCCACTCAACCAATGACAACCAACCAGTAATGAGTCAACCAGCCACCAACCAACCAACAGCGTGTGTTGCTATCAGTCCTCTGGTCATCAGTGAACTTTGGGGTGGAGAGAACATATTGCCCCATCCTTAGGGAACTGCCAGTCTGTGGGAAAGTGAGGACCACTGTCCTGCTCATCACACTACCACCAGTTGTTGGTTCAGCATCTGCCTCCTCAGCTGGCTTAGAACTTCTGTAGGGTGGGGGTGATGCCTTGGTTGTACTTGCATCCCTAGAGCCCAGAACAGGAGCAGCACATCGCTGGCTGGGATGGAGCTGGTGGGGGCTCAGTAAATATCACACACACACACCGTGGGACAATTCAGAACACTGTGGGATGAATGAAGGAGCCCGGTTAGAAGTGGCTCAGGGGGTCAGATCCGTCCCAGAGGGTTGTGTAAAGGAAAGGTAAGACGATCCTCTGGTCTGGAGAGTTACCTCTCGGGTGTAAGCAGAACAAACACTTCCATGGATGCTGCCTTGAGCTGAGCGCTCACTGGGCTCCATTCTGGATGGGGAGCATGACGTGTCTGGAAGAGCCTTGGATTGGGGTCAGGGGTCTGAGTCCAGCTGAGCCACTAACACCTTGGGTGGCCTTGGACCGCTGGCCTCAGTCCCACCTCCACCCCCACTCCCTCATTTTATGCACGAGGCCACCGAGGCCCCAAGACCTGAGCTCGCCCCTCTCCAAGGCCCCTTCTAGCTGTGGCATTTCCAGTCTTTTCTGGCTCCTCATTAACAGAATATTTTCATTTTCCAATCTGCATTCCAGCTTCCTCCCACGAGCCTCGACCCCTCTAGCAGGGGAGCGGGCACCGTGTGAAATTCTCTGAATTGCACATGGGGGAACCTTGCCCCATCTCCAACTGAAGGGGCCAGAGGCTAATTGGCAGGCCTGGCCGCATCCTGTATCAGCCCCACGGACGTGCACGCGGGCCTGGGAGCCGGGCGCTGCCGGGAAACGCGTGCTCCTTCTCTCTATGTGTTACAGGCCCCGTGGTTCACCGTCTGCTCGGAAATTGGGTAAGTGTTTTCTTACCCAAACTTGAGTAACCGCTGTTGAAATGTATGGTTGGAAAGTCTTGGCTCTCAGAACAGACCACACAGTGACTCGCCCAGTGAAACTCAATGCCCTGGGCTTACTCGGTTTTACCTACGACACCGCTACAGGAAGAAATGGGTTTGGAGGGGTTGAATATCTTTCCATCCATTTCTGAAAGGTTTTATTAATTGGAGGAAGGCGGACGGGTGTTGGTGTAGCTCTGCGTTTAGCCTGGAAATGGCCTCTGGTGCAGGGGCAGGAAGAAAGCCCGAGAGACAGGGAAGGAGCATCCCTGGGGCCTCTTGGCCTTGGAGGCTGGCGGCGGCTGCCTGATGCATGTGTCCAGTGGGAGCTGGAATCAACGAGGGTTCCAGCCGGGCCCACCGTGGCTTGTGCCACATTCTGGCAGGCTTCTCGTCAGCCAGTGCAGGCCCCATTTTTAATCAGCCTCTTTTTCCCTCACAAGCCAAGAAAAAGCTGTAAAGTCAAAAGAACGCTGGCATCTGTTCCCGGCCTCAGAACAGAGCAGATATTGTCCTGGCCTTCCAGTCCTCTGCGGCCCTCATTCTTGTCGACCACACAAATGGTTCCAATCAGTTTCCAGAGGCTCTCTGTGGTGTTTTAGGATGTTTGCTTGCTGCATTCTAGCGTCAGTGACCCTCCAACCTGGAAAGTCACCTTCCCACCCACTCTTCCTGCTGACACAAAACGGAAGATCAGGTGTGAGTTGGACCTGTGTGTGTGTGTGTGTGTGTGCACGCCCAACGAGACACCCAGGAGAGGCTGTGGAGCCTCTGCATTATTCGTGGAATGTCCATGTGTATGCTTCTCTCCTTGGAATGCAGGAAACACAGGGCCTGCAAGACCCATCTCAGCTCTCAGGTGACCCTTACTTGTTGATGGGGCCACGCCCACCTTTCCACCTTGTCCCCGGGGGCTTGACCTTTCCTGTCTGAACCCTTTTTGGGGCTGACAATGGCTGTGTCACTCACCCTCTGCAGGGGACACAGGGCCTCACAGCTGTCGGGGAAGTGGGACGTTTTCCTCCTTTATCAGAGAGCATCAAATCTAGAAGCTTTGTATGCCAGGCTTCCAGGCAGCAGATTAGCAAGGTAGAAGGGATGAGTGTCTCCTCGCTGCCAAACAAAGTTGGATTTGTTGACTGAGCGGCAACCTGGACTTGGAAATCAAGTCCTGCAACAGAGGACTGGCCTCCCTGCCCCCGCACGGCAGAAAGAGCCGTCTGTGCAAGAGCACAGTCCTTCTCAGTGCCCCTTTCCAGATATGAGACTTAAAGTCTGATCTGTTTCTTTCCAGCGACGGAAATGAATCTGGAGGACCCCTCGTGGTGGGACAGGCATAATTGTGACTTGCTGAAGGCCGACTGGCTGCCAGGCACTGTGTTAAAGACCCCGTGTTAACGTCTCTTTCTAGTGTTGAAGGCACTTCTTTCTCTGTTGGGGAAAGGAACTGTAAACCCTGATTTCCCACAGTGTATTCAGCCAAGAGCGGGTAACTGGAGGGTCACAGAGGCTCTGGTTCCCTTCCCCTTCCTCCCTCATCCCATCTCCATCGTCAGCCCGGCTGCTCTGTCTCAGAGAACTGAGGCTCTCTAATGTATTTGGAGGTGTCAAGCAAATACGCCCATGACCCCCCAGCACTGAGACTGTGTGAGGGGAGAAAGGTCAGAATTCTTCTTTTTTTTTATCTTTGACTGCGTTGGGTCTTCGTTGCTGCGAGGCCATTCTCTAGTTGTGGCGAACGGGGGCCACTCTTTGATGTGGTGTGTGGGCATCTCACTGCAGTGGCTTCTCTTGTTGCAGAGCATGGGCTCTAGGTGTGTGGGCTTCAGCGGTTGTGGCATGCGGGCTCAGTAGTTGTGGCTCACAGGCTCCAGAGCGCAGGCTCAGTAGTTGTGGTGCAGGGGCTTAGTTGCCTGTGGAATCCTCCTGGACCAGGGCTCGAACCTGTGTCCCCTGCATTGGCAGGCGGTCTCTTAACCACTGCGCCACCGGGGAAGCCCCAGAATTCTTCACTGCCTCTGTCACAGGTGGGCCTTTGGAACTAGATACTGAGACAGGTTGGGTATAAGACTTTTTTGGGGGATTAATACTTTTGAAAGGAAGGCAGAGGAAACAGGACTGGGTAGAGGAAGAAGCTGAACTTCGATGTGGCCTGGTAGAGCCTGGGCCAGTCTGATGGGGCACTTGGAGTGAGGACTGTGGTCAGAGTGTCTGTCGGCTTAAATGCCCAGCCCTTATACCTACGCCTCTGGGAGGCTGGCTTGGCCGGGCAGCTCTCTGCAGCTGGGAGAGACCTGAACGGACTGACAGCTAGCTGACCACACTCCCTACCACTGGGGACCGGAACACAGTTTTATTCTAGACCAGCACTTCCTAATTGTGCCCTAGGACCCTGGGAGTTCTGTGAAGGTGAGAAAGAAGGGCCTGTGAGTGGTTTCAAAATTCAAAACATGTGTCTTTATAACTGAAATGAAACCACAGCCAAAAGTTGTCTTTGCCTTGGTCAGACTTGATGAGCAGATGCTGGCAGCGTTGGGCTGCACAACTGCAGACGTGTTGAGGGTGGGGCTTGGGGCCAGTCACTCACTCACCACTTACCCACTCTCCCTTGACCAGACTCTAGTCAGGCACCTCTGAGCACTTTTTAAACGAGGCCTCATCCTTGGGCATGTCCTCAAGAGCCCAGTTTTAGCCAGAAGCCTGCTCGGTGGGTTTAGCCAGAGTCGCCCACCTTTGACTTCTGACCACCCGACCTCCTCATCCCCACGCTCCCTGCTGATGTCTGACCCCCTGGGCTGCCTTCAGCAAGAATCCTGTTGGGTCTGGGTAGCCAGAGTCTCCCTCATCCATCCCTGATGCTTCCTACTATTAATGTTCCATCTGTTGACACTGGCTGTAAATTCTCACTTTTCATTGTTGAATTCAGAGTTGAGTCCAATCTCTGTTTCTTTCCTCCTGCAAAATCTCATTGCAGTGGACCCTACACCTATTGCAACAGTCTTGAATAAAGGCTGCCTCACCATTTTAACAAGGGTCATGAGTGGTTTTTTTCTTTAACATCATCATCACCACCTTTCTCACTATCACTGTCATCATCCTCATCATCATGGGAGGATGGACTAGACACCTTCTGGGTACCGAGGCAGAACTGTGTCCTGGAGGGCTGAAGTCACAGCTCAGTTTGACAAAGACCTGTGTGACAGCACTGTCAGCAGCTGGTTATTCCCTGTTCCCTGAAAGGCCTCGAGTAGCAGGGCAGATAACAGAAATGATCGGCGTTTGGGGATGTAAGGAAATATGGCGTGGTGATCTACGATGAACTGCCTGAAGATAATAAAGTCCAGAGTTTTACCAAACAAAGTGATGGCCAACAAAACCCACGTGAGGGATGAATCCAGCCCAAAGGTCCCTAGTTTGTACCACTGGCCTGGAGGGTTGTTTTCTTCAGATTCAGTGAGTTTCCCAAGCCTGGACAAAGAGACACGGATAGCCATTTGTCGGGGATGGGAGGCCACGGGCTGTAGTGGGAAGGTGGTGGTTTCGGAGTCAGAAGGTTTGGGTGTGAGTCCCAGACCGCAGCGCTGGCCACGTCGGTCAGTCAGTGTCTCTGAGAAACGGCAGCCGAGTTAGTCCGCGCCTCGCCTCACTCAGCTGCCGACAGCAGAAGACGCTTGGCTCTGTGCCCAGCACTCAGGGGAGGTTCACTGTGACCCTAACTGGCTTAGGGAGTTAGTGGCTAAGACAGTGGAGGTCCCTGCACTCCTCCTCCTCCTTGTACACCACACGCGCTCACACACTCATTCGCTCTCCCCCACACACACCACTTTCAATCCTGCAGCTCCTGTCGCCCGCCTAATCCCAGAAACACCCCGTAGACCATCTTTACATGCATTCCTGGGAGATCATTTCCTTCTTCTCCGGAAGATGCATCATGATATCAGTTAAGAACAATGAACTCAACCCTGCGGCTCTCCTGGCTCTCTGGGGCTAAACTCTGACCCAGGATCTGCTGCCTCTGGGCTTTCTGAGTAACCAGGCCTACCCCAGCATACCTTGTCTCAGGCCACCCAGTCTTTCCCTCCCCTGCAGGAAGCCTGTGGGTGGGCTCCCTCCCTCCCATCGGGCTGCCCAAATGGGGAGGCTCCTCCCCAAGATTTTAACCCTTTCTTGTAATGGAAGGACCAGGGAGGCAGTGTCTTCTCTCGTCCACAGCTGCAGTGGATCCCGGTAAGAGGCCAGCTTCTCCAGATCTGCAGGAAATGGTCCACTTGCTTGGTGCATGCAAGCCCTCAGTAGATGCCAGCTGAATGGATGCTTCCCCTAAGGAGCAAGCTGGCCACGCCTAGACCTCCCAATGCCCTGGGCATGCAGTGGCTATCTGCTGATTTTGCCCACTCTGCACCCATCTCCCCTTTGTTCCCCTTCAAGGAATCAATCACCTTCCCTCCACCGCCGGTCCACTTGACTGCAGGAGCATAGGACCTGGGCTCAGCAGTGAGAATACCCTTTCCACCCTTTCTGACCACAGTGACTGGTTCGGAGATGTCGTATGACCCAAATGTATCTAGTGAGAGCCCTCCAGGAGTCTTCTGCTGGAACACTGCAAAGGAGACGCTCCGTTTGCCCTGGAATTGTCAAGCTGTGATGATTTGGACGTGAGGCTGCCTGAAGCTCCTTGCCATCCCTGTGGGAGAACCTACCCAAAATGAAACCCGGAGCAGAGGAAAACAGCAGAGGGAAGGAGGGAGACCAGGACCTGGGAGCACTGTGTGAGCCTTGTCCATATTAACTGCAGCACAGACTCTCTAGTTAGGAGAAGCAAGTAATCCCCTGATTGGCATGAGCCAGCTTGAGATGGGCCTCAAGTCTTAATGAATACAGGTCGCAGGTTGAGGGGTGCTTAAAAATCTACTTAAAATGGCTTACAAGTCATTTAAAACCAGAAGTTTATAATGATGACAACAGCAGTCACAATAGATGGCATTCACTGAGGGCTTTCTTGTATGCCAGAAATTATACAAAGGATTTTAAATATTTTTCCTGAGTAAATCACTAAACCTATCCTGTGCTGTGCACACTATTCCAATCTCTATCATCACCATCACCACCGACATTATCATCATCATCACCATCATCCTCGTGATCAGCATCGTCATCACCATCCCCACGCCCGTCATCACCATCATCATCTCCAAGATCAAGCTTTGCGTACTCCCAGAAGCATGCATTCTGTTTTAACCCTCTGCTCCTTTGCTCTGACAGCCTTTTTAGCCTGATGACCTCTTTTCATGTGGGAGGTGGTAGAGGGAGTGGGCCCAGACTGGGGTTCTAGGATTAGGCTGCCTGGGTTCGCCTGTTAGGTATTAGCCGTGTCTCCTGGGCAAGGTGGTTTAGCTTCCCCAGGTCTTGGTGAGCTTGTCCGTGCGATGGGAATGATAACAGGATTCTACTCCGAGTGTAGATTTTGACTTTCACATTTTCGAATCTGGTGTGCACAGCTGTGCCTTTCCCTATTTCCCTATAATCAAACTTCTCTCTTGAGATCCCGTTTCTACTGAGTGCTGGAAGATCCAATGTGCCGGTTCCAAGGAACTCGGTCACACCGAGTTTAAGACTCTCATGTTGGAGAGTCAGTTTCCTCTGCATCCCTTCTCTTCTCTTTCCCAAGGGGATCTAAGTTCATGACAGGGATTATGTGTCCTTTTAGCATAAGGGGTGGGCACCTGGTCCGTGTGTCGTTCTCTGTCCTTGTTGGCTTTTACTAAATGTAACTGCTGAGGGATTTTGAAAATTGAGGTGATGCTCACATTACACAAAATTAACCATCTTAAAGTGCTAAATTCAGTGGAATTTTGTACATTCACTGTTGTACAGTCATCACCTCTATCTAGTTCTGAAACGCTTTTGTCACCCCAAAAGGAGACCCAGTACCTTTTTTTTTTTTTTTTTTTTTTGCGGTACGCGGGCCTCTCACTGTTGAGGCCTCTCCGTTGCGGAGCACAGGCCCCGGACGTGCAGGCCCAGCGGCCATGGCTCTCGGGCCCAGCCGCATGCGGGATCCTCCTGGACTGGGGCACGAACCCGCGTCCCCCACATCGGCAGGCCAACTCCCAACCACTGCGCCACCAGGGAAGCCCGAGACCCAGTACCTTTAAAGAGTCACTCCCTGTTTGCTCCTCTCCCCAGGCTCTGGCGATCACTAGTCTGCTTTCTATGTCTGTGGATTTGATTTACCTCTTCTGGACAGTTCATATAATGGAATCATGCTGCTGTTTGTGATGGGCTTCTGTCAGCATAATGTTTTCGAGGCTAATCCACATTGTAGCATGTGTCATTCTTTTTTATGACTGATTACTATTCTATTGTGTGGATAAATCACATTTTATGTATCCATTCTGCTAATGGACATTTGGGCTGTTGCCACCTTCTAGCTACTGTCAATAATGCTGCCATGAACATTTGTGTACAACTTTTTGTTTCAATTCTTTTTGGGTATATACCTAGGAGTGAATTACTGGTTATGTGGTATTTCTATGTTTAACTTTCTGAGGGACTGCCAAACTGTTTTCCACAGTGACTGAGTCATTTTACATCCCCACCAGTAATGTATAAAGGTTCCTGTTTCTCCACATCTGCTGAGGTTCTTTTCCATGTTCTGTTTTGTAACCGTTTACAATCCGCATATCTGTGCTCAGCTGATTTCCTTAAGCCTTACTGGGTGCATGGGCTCCTCAGGCTGTTAAGTACAGTTGTATAGGTTGTATACTGCACAATCCAAGGCACCACTCACTTAATAGTCATTGTAGATTTGTATATTTATTGTGTCAGTTTTGCAGAAAGTGGCAGCAGAGTATCTTGGGGAAGGGATATCTTTTTCAGATTTGCACAGGGGTGCCATGTGGGGCTAGCTGTGGTGCTGTGCAGCTAGACCCTCTAGATCTCCAGCCCCACTGCCCTTTTCCTCCCTCCTACAGCAGCTGGCCTGGAGCCTGCACCTCTAGCCACCACTCCATCTTGCTGTCCTGGTACCCCCATGCCAATGACTATCATAGCACATATCCCCACTCCCTCCCCCTTTTCCCCTAGCACTTGGTTCATAGCTCTGATTAAAAGGTCAGGAAAGGATTTTCATCCCCACAGGTTTTGCTTAGAGAAGAAATGCTTTTAAAACCTCGTTAGCCTCTCTCTAATTCCCCTCAGTCAGCAAGGGGAGACCACGCAACCCTGGGGAACTAGCACATTCTTGGAAGTGATCTAATTTGACTGTCTCAGCAGCCTTGCAAGCAGGAAAGGATTTCTGTACCCACTTTGCCGACTAGAAAATGAGGCTCAAAAAGTGAAATGGCTTGCTCAAAGCCTCCCAGCGAGGAATACAGATCACAAGGAATGTTTATTGAGTGCCTACCATGGGCTAATGCTGTTGTAAGGATTGGTGTTCATTTATCTATTTATGTAGTGAGTATTATCCCCATTTCACTGATGAGGAAATTTGAGGCACTGCGAGGGTGGGTGATGCCCCTGGGGTCTGACTGCTACAAAGTGCAGACCCTGCTCTCCTAACTTAAATGTCAGCTGATGGATCAGTCTTGGGAGGGTGGGGTGTTGAGACACCATGGAGAAGTTCAGTTTTATTTTAGGTGGTAAGCTTAGCGTCCAAATGTAATTTAAGTTCCAGTGTGGAGTCCTCGGCTGGGTTCCTGCTTTGAAAGAATGTTGTAAGTCGATTCCTGAATGTTTGGTGAACATAACTGACACAGAGGGAGAGATGCATCTGGTCTGGCTAGTAAACTGGGACTCTTACTGGTTCTGAATTTTGTGGCAATATTACGTATTTTTATTTCCTAGCAAAATTGTACTCTGGCAAGCTGGTGAAATGCAGCATTCCGAATCTTATGATTTGAGGCTTTTTACACCAAACTCCTGCTCTTGGTTTCCTAGGGAGCATGTGAGTGGGTGTCTCAGAGGTCTACTTAGTGAGACCCACCAACTCTGAGGTGCAGAGTACTTGCTTGCCCAGGCTCCCCTGACCCTGAAGCGACCCTGGAAATTGGGGAATCATCACTCATCCAACCAAAATGCAGTGTGCGTGTGCTGTGTATTGGGTCCTAGTGTATAGAGGGGAGGTGAGACGACCAGGATTCTGCTTTCCTGGTGCTTGCATTCTCGTCTGGAAGAGAACGATGGCCTAGAGAGGACAGAGACGATCCAAGTAGTGACAAATGCCTGGTAGAATTCAACAGGACACTGTGATACAACATGACTGGGGTGGGAGTTTACTTTGGATGAGAAAGTGCCTCTGAGGAGGTGGCATTTTGCAAGAAATCTTCTGGGACAGGAAGGAAACAGCTGTGAGAGCCTGGGAAGAGCATCCACAGAAAGAGGGAACAGAATGTGTGAAGCACTGTGACGTGGGAAAGAGCTTGTCCTGTTATCCCCATTTTACAGATGAGGACCCTGAGGCTTAGAGAGGTGAGGCAGTGAGGTCCAGGCTTGGACTTAGGTTTTCTGTTTCCAAATCCAGGGCATTCTATTTGACCTCAGGCTGCCTTGCTGATGGTCTGAACCACAAGTTCTGTGGTCCAGATGTAGCCCTGCTGAAGGCTTTAACCTTCATGCGGTTCAGTCTGAGGGTCACAGACCACTCCTCAAAGGGTACTGAGGAAGGGAGGGGTTATGTGGTCAGAACTGGCATCCTTTCTCACAGACAGGGGACTAAAACTACTGAGGGTGTTTGTACATTAAGATTTTTCATCTCATTGCGTGAAATTGTGTTGTTCCCTGGGCCCTAGGGACACTCTTCCAATCAGGGTGAAGAGAGCAGTTTTTTCCAACTCAACATCCCTTTCTTTTTCCGGCCACTCAAGCAGAGGCACCGCCCAAGGGTTGTTTGGACAAACACGGGGATGGAACTTTTGGCTCTGACAGTGATGGGGAGGGGCCAGGAATACAAATGTCCTGCAGTGCGTGTGGTCAGTCTGTACATCGAGACCCATCTCACCACTGTGGCGGGCTGAGGACAAGCGATGTGTGGGGATTTACTCCGAAGTCTGCCTTAGAAGCACGTTTGCTGCAGACTTGGAGTCTCGGAGCCGCCTTAGGGTTAACAGTGCCCTGGCTGAGAACTCACAATCGCGGGAGGGAGCGAAGCCCTGAGACCTCTGGTCAGGCTCAAATTTCCTGTTTCTGGTAGAACTTCCCCCTCACTGGCTTTGCTTGGGTTTCTCCTCCATGCTGTTAAGATTCCTTGGGCTGCATAATTACCTCATTCTAGGTTCAGGACTAAATGGGCTGAGTGGGAGAATCATGGTTATGCGATTTCCAACAAATGTGAATTTTCTCCATTTCGCACGGGGAGGATCTGTCCCCCTTCCCTGGACACCAACCGATGCAGAGCCAGGGTCCTACTGCTCTGATTGGAGTCACATGGTTTGGGAGATGTTTTTCTTCATTAACACAGGGTCTAGGGTGGGGGACCACAGAGCTCTAACACCCATCACTCCTTCCTACCTTTTTATTTTTTTAAGTGAACATATGCTAAAATTGACTTTCTCTTTGTTGTATGGTCCTGTGAGTATTCACGCATGTATAGGTTTGTGTCATCATCATCGCAATCAAGATACAGGGCAGCTGCACCGCTCCAAAAATCTCCTTCATGTACCCCTGTGCAGTCACACCCTCCCCTCATCACCAGCCCCTGGAAGTTCCTGGTCAGTCTCCATCACGATAGTTTTGTCCTCTCCGGAGTGTCATATCAGTGGAATCATAGAGAATGGAATCTTAGAGCCTGGCTTCTTTCACTCGGCACAATGCCTCTGAGATCCAGCCAAGCCGTTGCATGTATCAACGGCTCCTCTTTTTTCTTTCTGAGTGGTATTCCATGGTTTGGATGGACCGTGATTTGTTTATCGTTCGCCAGTTGAAGGACTTCTGGATTGTTTCCAGATTTTGGCGATTATGAACGAAGCTGCTGTTAACATTTGTGTACAGGTTTTTGTGTAAACATGTCTTTATTTCTTTTGGGTAAATACCAGGAGTGAGATTGCTGGGTCATATGGTAGGTGAATGTTTAAGTTAAGTTTTTAAGTAACTGCCCAACTGTTTTCCAGAGTGGCTCCATCACTATACATTTCCACCAGAAAAGGGTGAGAGTTCCCACTTCTGTGCATCTTCACCAGCAGTCGGCATTGTGAGTATTTTTAGTTTTAACTATTTTAGTGAGTGTGTAGTGGTATCTCATCGTGATCTTGATTTGCATTTCCCTGATGGCTAATGATGTTAGACTTCTTGTCATGTGTTTATTTGTTATCCCTGTACCCTCTTCGGCTAAGTATCAGTTACAGCCTTTTGTTCATTTTTAATTGGGTTGTTTGTTTTCTGCCTGTTGAGTTAAAAAAAAAATCTTTGAGTATAATTGACATACAAGGAACTGTATACATTTAAATAATAGAATCTGATGTTTTGACATACATATCCAACTATGAAACCTTTACCAAAATCAAAATAATGAAAATGTCATTGGTACTCCCTAGTGTCCTTTGTGATTCCTCTCACCCTCCCCTTACCTCATTCTCAGGCAACTCCTGATCCACTTTCTGTCAATGGCAATATGAATTTCCTAGATTTATATTAATGTGTTTGTTTTTTGACTGGCTTGCTTCACTCAGCGTGATTATTTCAAGATTGGTGCATGTTGTAGCATGCATCAGTAATTCTTTCTTTTTATCATTGATTAATATTCCAGTGTATGAATTTATCATAGTTTTTCCTTTCATCTACTGATGAATATTTATGTTGTTTCCAGCTGGGAGCTATTACAAATAAAGCTGCTGTTAACATTTGTGTATATGTCTTTGTGTGGATATGTGTTTTCCTTTCTCTCAGGAAAATACCTAGGAGCGGTATTGTTGGATCATATTGTAGATGAATGTTTACATTTTTGAGAAACTGCTAGATTGTTTTCCAGAGTGGTTGCATCATTTTACATTCCCACCAGCAGTGTAGGAGAGTTCCAGTTTCTCCATGTTCTTGCCAATACTTGGTGTGGTTAGACATTTTATTTTAGCCATCCTGTGAATAGGGAGAGTTTTCTTTCTTTCTTATTTGTATGCCATTAAAAAAAATTTTAATTAATTAACTAATTAATTTGGTTGCACTGGGTCTTAGTTGTGGCAGGAGGGCTCCTTAGTTGTGGCATGTGAGCTCTTAGTTGTGGCATGCATGTGGGATCTAGTTCCCTGACCAGGGATTGAACCTGGGCCCCCTGCATTGGGAGCGTGGAGTCTTAACCATGGTGCCACCAGGGAAGTCCCTGTGTGCCTTTTTAAAAATTGAAGTAACGTTGATTTATGTTGTGTTAGTTTAAGGTGTACAGAAAAGTAATTCAGTTTTATATATATATATATATATATATATATATATATAATTTTTCAGATTATTTTCCCCTATAGGTTATTACAAAATATTGAGTATAGTTCCCTGTGCTATATGGTAGGTGCTTGTTGGTTATCTGTCTTATATATAGTAGTGTGTTAATCCCAAATTCCTAATTTATTACCCCCCTTTTCCCCTTTGGTAACCATAAGTTTGTTTTCTATGTCTTTGGGTCCATTTCTGTTTTGTAAATAAGTTCACTTGTATCATTTTGTTAGATTCCAAATATAAGTGGTACCATATGGTATTTGTCTTTCTCTGTCTGACTTACTTCACTAGTATGATAATCTCTAGGTCCCTCCATGTTGCTGCAAATGGCATTATTTCATTCTTTTTTATGGCTGAGTAATATTCCATTGTGTATATATAAAACATATTCTTTTTTTTTTTTAACAATAAGAAGAAGAATTTTATTTCAAACAGATTCAGTGGTATGTGTGCTACAGCAAAGGCTGGTTGTAGCAGTTTCCTTTCAAACCTGCACTGATGTATAAATTAGATGTTATTTGGGAATGATTAATTTCTGGTAAAATGTAGATTATTCAATCCAACATTATGCCAATTTTTACATTTATTGTAGACCCTATTTTAGTACTAGAGGTTAAATTTTCATCACCAAAAAATGAGAATAACCTTACAGCTACTCCTAAGGTAATGAGCTGTGAAATTAATTCCTCACTATTGCTTTGAAAATATACCCCTAGGTTGTTAAGAGAAATTCCGACTTCATCCAAATCTGTTATTTAATTCTTCAGTCATCATCTACTGTTGGCTTGATTGTCACTCCTCTTCTTATTTGACCCCAACTAATTAAACGCCAGTGTTTCTCAACTCTTCGGCTAAGTGCAATTTTTTCTCCTACTTCTGTGCACACAGGATTAGTCAAAACAATTTTGCCCAAATCAGCCTTGACTGCACTAACTCTTCCTCCTGTCGACAGGGATCCTATGTTCACCATAAGCACTTCATTCTTAGACAGCTTTTGCACTTTTGCTGCTTTCTTGTCTCCTTCAGTGCGTACACCTAGAAGCCGTCTAAGCAGGAAATAGGAAATTTCCAGTTCTGTGAAGATCTCAGGTAAAGCTCCAACTGCACCAAGTACCTGCCCCACCATTCTGTCAGCTCGGCACAAAGTGGGGTCAATTTTCGTTCCAACTCCAATAAGACCTCCTGGAGCAGCATACTGAAGATCATTATGCTCTGCGAAAAGTGATACAATTTTGGAAAAGATGGGTTTACACATGAGCTTTCCTTCACTGTCTTTGGAAACAATACCAGGTCTGACTTCTATCTCCTGGCCCACCTTTAATACTCCTTTTAGAATACTACCACCAGCTACACCCCCCTTAAGGTCATCAACTTCACAGCCAGGTTTGTTGACATCAGAGGATCTAATAACAATAAGTCGGGGTTCTGAAGTAAAGTCTCTTGGGGGTACTGGAATTTTCTTTACTATGTACTCACAGACAACTTCAATATTGTATTTTAGCTGAGCAGAAATTGGAATAATAGGAGCTCCTTCTGCTACTGTACCTTGTACAATGCAAGGATCTGTTCATACTGTTCTTTAGCCTGGCTTTCTTTTACCAAATCAATTTTATTTTGTAGAATCAAAATATGCTTCAGTTTCATGATTTCTATAGCAGCCAGGTGTTCAGAAGTCTGGGGCTGAGGACAAGACTCATTACCAGCTATCAACAGAAGAGCTGCATCCATCACTGCGGCACCATTCAGCATAGTAGCCATCAAAATATCGTGGCCAGGACAGTCAACAAAGGAAACATGTCTGACTAATTTGAAGTTCCCTTTGGTCCCTGGAATATCTGTAGGAAACTCATCGGGTGTACTACTTCCACAGGATCTATAACATTCTGGCCGAGGACAACTTGGGTCGTCAAGTTTATAAATCTTAGCATTAGCATAGCCAAGTTTGATTGTAATATTTCTTTCTAGTTCATTTTTGAACCTGACAGTGTGAACTCCAGAAATAGCTTTTACAACCGTAGACTTCCCATGAGCTACATGACCAATTGTACCTATATTAATTGTGGCCTGTCTGCTGATAACTTCATGTGAAAGTGGCGTCAACTTGGTAACATCCAAAGTGTTGAGATCTTGCCGAGACAGGTGCGGCTGCCCTAAAGTCACACCAGCCTCGCCGCCCGCCATCTTGCCCGGAAACATATTCTTTATCCATTCATCTGTCTGTGGACATTTAGGTGCTTCCATGTCTTGGCTATTGCAGATAGCGCTGCAATGAATACTGGGGTGCATGTATCTTTTTGAATTATAGTTTTCTTTGGATATATGCCCAGGAGTGGGATTACTGGATCATACAGTAACTCTATTTTTAGTTTTTTAAGGAACCTCCATACTGTTCTCCATAGTGGCTGTACCAATTTACATTCCTTCCAACAATGTAGGAGGGTTCCTTTTTCTCCACCTGATTTGTGTATCTTTTATTGCTTTGTCTTGTCTTATTGCACTGGCTGAGACTTCCAGGATGATGTTCAACATGAGTGTTGAGAATAGATATTCTTGCCTAATTCCCAATCTTCGGAGAAAAGTGTTTCATCTTCGTAAGTATGATACTGACTGTAGGAATTTTTTTCTTTTTTGGTAGATTCCCTTTATTAGATTAAGGAAGTTCTCTTGTATTTCTAGTTTTTAGAGAGTTTTAAAAAAATCATTGGTGGATATTGAATTTTGTCAAATGATTTGTCTGTATCAATTCACATGATCATATGGATTTTCTTCAGACTGTTAATATGGTAGATTACACTGATTAAGTTTTGAATAGTGAACTAGCCTTGCATTCCTGGGGTAAACTATACTAGGTTGTGGTGTATTATTCCTTCTATGTATTGATAGATTCAATTTTCTAGTATTTTGTTAAGGATTTTTGTGCTTATGTTCATGAAAGATATTGGTCTGTAGCTTTTAAATTATTTTCGCTTGTACTATCTTTGGTTTTGGTATCAGGGTTTTGGTTTTGGTATCAGGTACCAGCCTCATAAAATTAACTGGTAAGCATTTCCTCCTTTCCTCTTTCCTGGAAGAAATTGTATAGAATGGTGTTATTTCTTCTTTAAATGTTTGGTAGAATTCATCAGTTTAACTACCTGGACCTGGAAACTTCGTTTTTAAAAGATCTTAAACTATGAATTCAATTTTTAAAAATGGTTATCAAACTATTCATATTATCTATTTCATCTTGGGTGAATTTTGTTAGTTTCTAGTTTTTGTGGAATTTTCCCATTTAATCTAAATTGTCAAATGTATTGGCATAGAGTTGTTTATGGTATTCCTTTATTGCACCGTTGATGTTTGAGGGTCTGTAATGATATGCTTTCTTGTGTTCCTGGTATTAATAGCTTGTATCTTCTTTTTTTTATTTGTCATTCTTGCTAGAGTTTTATCAATTTTATTATTTTGAAAAACCAGTTTTTCATTTCACTGATTTTTCCCTATTACTTTTCTTTTTTCAATTTCATTTATTTCTATTCTTTATTATATATTTTTTCTGCTTACTTTGGTTTATTTTGCTCTTCTAGTTTCTAATGATGGAAACTTAGATCATTGGGTTAAGCCCTTTCTTCTTTCTTAAAATAAGCATTTAATGATAAAAATTTCTCTCTCAGCACTGCTTTAGCTGGATTCTGCAAGTTTTGTTACATCGTAGTTTCATTCTCATTCAAGTAAAAATATTTTCTAATTTTCCTTGAGAACTCTTTGACTTATCAATTATTTAGATATGTTTTAGTTTTCAAGTTTTTGGATATCCTGTTATCATTCTGTAATTGATTTCTAGTTTAATTTCATTATTATTAGAAAACATACTTTGTATGGTTTCAGTTCTTGTAAATTTGTTAAGGTTTGTTTTATGACCCAGGAAGTGGTTGTTGATCTTTGTGTTCTGTGTGCACTTGAAAAAAACGTGCATTTTGCTATTGGTGGTGTTTTATAAATTAGATCCAATTGCTTGATGGTGTTGTCAGTTCATCCATATCCTTGCTGATTTCGTCTGTTTGTTTCCTTGAACAGAGAGATGAGTGTTGAACCCTCTAACTATAATTGTGGATTTGTTTCTCCTTTTAGTTCTGTTGGGTTTTGCTTCATTGTTTTCCTGTAAGTAATGTGTTGTTTTTCTCTGGCTGCATTCAAGATATTTTTCTTTGTCTTCTGCTTTGATTATTTTGATGATAATGTATCTAGGCATGGGTTTCTTTGAGTGTCTCCTTTTGGGGATTCACTGAGCTTCTTGAATCTGTAGGTTTCACTTTTTGATAAATTTGAGAAGTTTTCAGCTATTATTTTCTTAGATATTTTTCTGCACTGCATTTTTTCTTTCTCCTTTCCTTCTGGGATTCCTAGGACATGAATGTTAGACCCTCTGGTTCAGGTCCATGAGTTCCTGTTCATTTGTTTTTTTCTGTTCTTAGAATTCTTTTCCTTTCCTTTTTTTTTTGTCTTTCAGATTGGATAATTTCTGATAATCTATCCTCATACTCAATGATTCATTCCTCTGCTGTCTCGATATTGTTAATGAGCCCATCTGGTGAGCTTTAACACTTTGGTTATTGTACTTTTGAGTTCTAAAATTTCAATTTGCTTCTTCTTTATATTCTCTTTCTTTGCTGAGACTTCCTATCCTTGCATTCAGTTTAAGAGTGTTTGCCCTTACTTCCTGGAGCATTTTTATAATAGCTAGTTCTAAGTCTTTCTGATTGTTCTAACATCTGCGTCATCAAGGTATGGGGGTCTGGTCCTTGTCTTTGATGGTAAAAGTTGAGATTTTTCTGTTTTTTCATATGCTAAGTCACTTTCATTTGTATTACAGACATTTTGAATACTATATTATGAGGCTCTAGGTCTTGTTTAAATGCCACAGAGGACTTTAGTTTTGTTTGATCGGGCATTTGACCCGTTCAGCAAGTTCCCACCAGCCTCCTGCCAGCTGTGGTCCTGACGGCAGGTCAGTTTCCAAAAGCTCTGCCATGCTGGTCAGAGCTGCCCTGCGTGTGCACCACCCAGTGGCCAGTCTTGGATCTGGATGATGGTT
Source organism: Orcinus orca (assembly GCF_937001465.1). Lineage (NCBI taxonomy): Eukaryota > Metazoa > Chordata > Mammalia > Artiodactyla > Delphinidae > Orcinus > Orcinus orca. The sequence continues at coordinate 2,272,814 of NC_064578.1, forward strand.
TGTTCTGTGTTCAGTTTTCAGTCTTAGGTATGCTGTTCAGGGTCAGGCACGTGCACGTGCATGCAGCTTAGGGGTGAGCCCAGGAGCTCATGCACAGCTTTAAAGGGTCCCTTTCCTTGCCTCCTCCCACTCTGTGGGCTCCTTAGTGATTTCTGGTTCCCTGGACTCGCTGTGGGTCCTCCCTTCAGAGAGCTGGGACTTGAGTTACTCTGCTCTGCTGCGCACAGTTGGTAGCTGTGCCTGCATCCAGATTGGGAGACAGAGACGGGACCACAGCTTTTCTGATCGGTGAGGAAGGTTCTGCTCCCTCTCAAGTAGGGGCCATGGGTCACTGCTGTGGCTGCTGTCATTACCTATGCCCCGGGAATGTCTGAGGACTGAGTGCAAGAGAACAGAAGAAAATAAAAATTGAAACAAGATTTCCCTGCTGTGTCTCTTCCCCCTTCTGGAGGGCTTGTGTTTTTCCCCCCAGACCTGTCTCTCGGTCTCTCTGTCTCTCCTTGAGCCTGGTACCTGTGTCCAGGTTTGAGGCCACTGTGAGCCCATACAGGGGATATTGGAGAAAAAAATGGGAGACTTTCTGCTAGTTTGGTGATATTTTGAAATTTTCTCTTAATCTGCCTGCTGTTTACTATCCATGGGCCTTGCATGGCTGCCCTGCACGTTCTGTCCAAATTTTGTAGCTGGACAAGATGCTGAATAGCTTCATCACCACAAGGACCCCTCCTGTTGACCTTTTATAACCATGCCGACCTCCTTCGTGCCCCATCCTCCACCCCTTCTCTACCCGCTGGCAACCACTAACCTTTCTCTATTTCTAAAATTTTGTCATTTCAAAAATGTCATATATATGTACTCATTCAGGATATAACCTTGGGACTGGCTCTTTTTCACCCAGAAAAATTCCCTGGAGGTCCATCCAGGTGTTGTTCATTCCTTTCTCTTGCTGAGTGGTATTCCATGGTGAGGGCGTGTCACAGTTTGTCCATACACCCGTTTGAGGATGCCTGGGCTGGTTCTACCTTTTGGCTGTTACAAATAAAGCTGCTGTGAACATGAGTGGAAAGACTTGTACTTGAACCTATTCGAATTTCTCTGGGATAAATGTCCAAAAGTGCACAGACCTAAGCGGCAAATATTATCATTCTTTCTACATTACAGGTGAGGGAGCCGAGGTTACGGGAGATGACCTGACCAAGAGCACTCAGTGAATAGGTGACAGGTCAGACTGGTGTCCGGGGCTCCGATTGGGCAGCTGAACCCTTAGTGGCCACTCATCATCTTCCCCATGCCTGTCTTAGCCCAGATCCGGCCTGAGGGAAGGCAGGTGATGCAGAGCCTCAGCCATGCATGGCTGTAGCTCCTATCAGGATCTTCCTCTCCATCTTGGGTCTGGTTATCACCCTGCGTGCTTCTCTCATTCAATTTGCAACTCAAAAGTCCCCTGCTCCGAGAAGCCCCCCGATTATTCCAGCTCAAGGACCACCAGGCATGCGGAAGGTGGTGGGGGGCCATTTCAATTATGTCCACAGTGCTGATCGACCCGTCCTACTTATTTGTGGACCTGCCTTTGTCTCCCTTCCCCCATGAAATGGTGGGTTCTTTGAGGGCTGGGTCTCCATTTGCTGTTGTGTCCCTGGGGCTTAGTGCAGTGCCTGGCACACAGTAGGTGCTTAATAATGAGGCAGACCTCATTTTGCTGTGCTTCGCTTTATTGTACTTTGCGGATAATGCATTTTTACAAATTGAAGATTTGTGGCAACTCTGCATCATGCAAGCCTGCGGGCACCATTTTTCCAACAGCATTTGTTCACTTCATGTCTCTGTGTCACATTTTGGTAAATCTTGCGATATTTCAAACTTTATCACTGTTATCATATTTTGTTACAGTGATCTGTGATCAATGACCTTTGATGTTACCATTGCAAAAAAATTTTGTCTTGCTGAAGGCTCAGAGGATGTTTAGCATTGTTTAGCAATAAAGTATTTTTAATTAAGGTTTCCACATTTTTAAAGACATAATGCTGTTGCACACTTAATAGACTACAGTATAGTGTATACATATCTTTTATATGCATGGGAAACCAAAGAATTTGTGTGACTCGCTTTATTGTTTTATGCTCTATACTGTGGTTGCCTGGACCTGAACCTGCAGCATCTCTGAGGTGAGCCGGTACTGACGGACAAAGTGGTTTAGAGAGATGAGTTCTAATGTTGTGAAGGCTGGATGGGCTGCTCTGGGGCTCTGAGAGGGTTATTGCTGAGAATGATCCTGAGAATGAACTTTTAGTAATATGGATCCACGGATGAGGCTCCGGGTTCCCAGGAACCACTCTGTGTGCTCAGAGATGTGTGCGTTTTTTTCTGGCTGGACTATCCTTTGCTGAAATCGGATGCTCTATGGTGTTTGTGAGTCCCCCACGGTCAATACACCTGCATTTTAACCCTATCTCATCATTTTCAAGCCCCCCTTCTTATTGTCCCCTTTGGTCATTTTCACCTCAAGGTTTTGAGAAGTAATTTTCTGCAGAAATTGCACTAATTGAAGGCCCTTTGGCTTCCGAAGGGTCCATTCTCTGTAGTAATTGAGCCTGTGTAATTGGGCTTCATCCTAAGTCAGTGCATCATCCTCAGTCACATCTGTTGCTAATGGTCTTGGAGGGATAACAAACCAGGGGATCTCTCATTTGGGTCTGAAAGGGGTCTACAGCACAGGGATGCTGTCAAGCTCTGAGGGGGCTTTAACCCGAGAGGTGGGGAGGAAGCCTCCCTTTACAAGACCAATTTAATCAACAAAAACGAACAGAATGGGGCGTGTCAGTTTGTTGGGAAGTTACAGGAGTTAGTGCTGGCCTGAGAGTTTGGGCAGCCTCTTGTTTGCAAGTTGGACAAACGCTTTGCGGTCAGAATAGGCCACACTCTGCTGCAGTGAGAAACAGCCCTGAACAGCCAGTGACTGAGGATGACAAGTGTAGATTTCTTGCTGGTACAGAGTTGACTGTGGGTGGAGGTGGCTCCCAGGACAGCTGCCCTCTGTGAATTTGCTTAACGTCCAGGCTGCCTGGATCTAGAGGCACCTCCAGATCAGTACGTGTGTCCATGATGATGTCAAGACTGGGTGAGGGAGGGCAGAAGAGTTGCAAGGGTGGAACGCCTCTGCCCAGGAGGGGCAGTGCCACTTTCACTCCCCTTTTCTTGGCCGACACAGGTCCTGTGGCCACACTTGACCTTAAGGCAGTTCTGGTTATTGGTTGGCGGTAGTGATGCCCACCTGTGAAGCTCTGCTGAATGCCAGGGTAGCTCACAGGCCTGGGTTCAGATCCAGACTCTCCCACGCTGTTGATTTTGTGCCATGTGAGCTGTTGACCTGCATGTCTCCTTTCCTCACTGGAGGGCTCCGGTGGGACGGAATGAGTTAATCCAAGCATGGCACTCAGAACAGTGCCCCCCCCACCCCCCCACTGCACGTGCTCAGGATATGTGAGCTGTAAGAATTCGTTCTGAGACAGCAAAGGCAAAACAAGGGGAATTTGTTGGGTCCTGGGAGGGGCAGGTGGGAGATGCCAGCTGCTTCAGGACTGTCTCCCACTCCCATTTCTGCTTCTGGGGTTTATTCTCCCAGGACAATGTGTGACTGCAGCCTTGTTACCACAGAACAATCTTGTGCAGACCCCATGGAGAAACCCCAGGGGATACATGATTGCTTCATCATGTGCCCGTCCCTCATCCATCACGATGGCTGGTGGGCAGAGTCCTGTAATTGGCAACGCCATCACCTGTCCGGGAGGGGCCACTCCCTGAGGAAGGGTTGTGGGTTGGAAGAAAGGAGAGAAGAGGCGCTTGGCCGCTAAGGGCACCCCGGACTTGGTGTATTTTGCTTAGCTCATGGGCCCGCCTCCTACTGGTGGCTCTCGTGGACCCTCCATCTTGTTGGAGGGGCCCAGAGGAAGGGTGGTGCTCTCCCTGGTCACCTCATCCCATCCCTGCCTTGTAGATGTAGACTCAGACCCCAGCTTGCCCTTGCAAGCTGTAAAGGGGATGGTTAGAGCCCGGCCCAGACATCCATGACCACGTGGAGCCCAGGCGTGGTGCCGTAGTCCCTCATCCCAGACCCGCCCAGCTGGGTTTCGGGTCAGGGCTGGGGCTGATGGAGCTTCTCTCGGAATCCGTGCTGTCAGGCCCACACCCGGTACCTGCTGAGCCCAGGAGGGGAGGGTGAGGTGTGCAGTCCCTCCCACCCAACCACCCGCAGCCGCCTGGCCCGTGATTAGGTCAGACCTCAGTGCTGGGAGGGGAGCAGGGGTGCTGAGAGAGGTCCCGGCAGCCTCCGACCCCCCTGCCGCCAAGCTGCATTCCAGGACGTGGGAGATGTTCTCTTTAGCAGAAGCGGCAAGGTTAGGACCTGGGGCTGTCCCCGAAAGAACAAGGCCTGGGGGACCCCTGGCTCCCAGAGAGGGTGTTGGGAAGGGGGCCTTTTGGGAATACTTGTTTGGTACTGAATGCAATCAAAGCCACTTCTGGAACTGGCAGCGCCAGCTGTGGGATCTCACGCAAGCCATGTTGTGACTCTGAAACTCCACTTTCTTATCTGTGAAAGGGAACCACAGCACCAGCCTCAGAGAGTTTCTGTGAAGCACAAAATGGAAACGGGTTTGAACTGAAAAAGGCTGTGAGGAGCCCTTCAAATGCATGCAACTGGCTCCCGCTGCCCTAGTTTATTTCCTTAGGACTGTGAGAAGTCCACTCAGTTGGTCTTTTGGGCTCTATTAGTACTTACAATAAGTTCTAATAAACACCTGACACCCTGAAAAAAATTCACTCTCATTTTTGCCAGAACCCGTGAAACCCACCAGCCCCAAGCATGTAGTTGGTGGAAGATGGTCCTGGTTATTTTTCCCGATTCTATATATTTAGGCATTGACACCTTCATCCCCAGCTGTCCCTTCCCCGGAAGTGCCTGTGAGCACTGGCATAAATCATCCTTCAGCCCAGGTGTGACCTCCCTGTGACCACAGCTTGGCGAAATGGCAGAAACTATAAGGTCACAGAGGTTCCCGTGATGACGACTCTGGCTGTTTGTCCCCATAGTTTGTCCTTTCCTTTTGTGGTCTCCTCAATGCTAGGCTGCGCTGTAGGTATGCAGGTGTGATAATCCAATCCAGTGGTTCCACCAGCAGTGTCTATGGGGTGCTCATATCCTACGTGTCGAGTCAGGCACAGTGGCGCTTGTGGAAAGAATATAGAACCTGCCAACCAGGAGCTTCCCCTCCATTTGTGGAACAAGCCACATCCACAAGTGGCAGAATCCATCACGTGCCATGAGAAGCAGCAGGAAAGTAGGGGGACAAGCCCAGGAATTGGATTCTGGTGGACCTGGGTCCAAATCCTGGTTTTGCACTTACTCGCTGTGTAACCTTGGGCGAGTTCCTTAACCTCTGTGAGTCTATTTTCTCATCTATAAAATGGAGATAGGAATACTCATCTCAATGCAAATTAAAACCACAATGAGGTGTATGCATTTTTCACCTATCAGATTGGCCAAGATCTAGAGACTGGAGCTCATCATATTGGTGGTTAGGTGCAGAAACGGGCGTATTCATACATTGATGCTGAGAGGAGGAATTGAGACCACCTCTAAAGAAAACACTTGGAAACACAAACTGAACTGTAAAATGCACACATCCTTTGATCCAGGCGTTCCAGAAATTTATATCAAGATTATTCCCACACGGAATGATTACAAAGATATCAATTTCAGCATTGTTGTGATACAAAATGGAAACATCATGAATATCTATCAATAGAAAGTGTATTAGTATACAGTTTAGTCCTACAAAGACTGTTACGTGGCTTTGAAGTAGAATGGAGCAGAAGTGTACATACTGATGTAAAATGATTCCTCGTTGTGGACCCTCTGGGGGGTTGTGCCGTGTCCTACAGCAACTTGGTGACATGAGCTAGTTTTCATATTAATTTTTATGATCACTTTTCATTTATGGCAAGTGATACAGGTCTTCTATTACAGATAATAATACAAAGCTTCCTTTAAAAAGTAATGGGTGAGCTGGGGTGAAGTGAGAGAGTGGCATGGACTTATATACACTACCAAATGTAAAATAGCTAGCTAGTGGGAAGCAGCCGCACAGCACAGGGAGATCAGCTCAGTGCTTTGTGGCCACCTGGAGGGGTGGGGTAGGGAGGGTGGGAGGGAGACGCAAGAGGGAGGAGATAGGGGGATATATGTGTATCTGATTCTCTTTGTTATACAGCAGAAACTAACACACCATTGTAAAGCAATTATACCCCAATAAAGATGTTAAAAAATAAAACTAAGCCTAAAAAATAATGGGTGGAAGAAGCCAGTCACAAAGGGCCACATAGCGTAGGGTTCCGTTTATAGGATGTGTCCAGGACAGGCAAATCCACAGAGACCGAAAGCAGATTCGTGGTTGTCCGGACTGGGGCAGGGCAGTGGGGAGCACTGCTGATGGGGATGGGTTTCCGTGTGGGCAGGGAAAAAGCTTGGGAACTAGATAGGGGTGATGGTTGTGTAACATCATGAATGTACTTAAATCATCTGAACTCTACACTTTCACATGGTTAAAATGGTGAATTTTATGTCATGTGTATTTTACAACAATAAAAACAGCAGCAACAACAAAGTAGGGGGTGGGTTTAAAGATGTTTGTAAGGAGCAGTGCAGCTGGCCCTTGGTAGGTGAGAACTCTGAGGCTGGGGGGGCTCTCAGGCTGGCTTTGAGATGCGCTCGCCCCACTGTGCCTGGCTATGGCAGCCCTGTTCTGTGGTTTCTGACCGGACCCCCTTTGATCTCCTTTCACGGTTTCTTGTTGATGTTCCGACATGGCAGCCCTGAGCGGGGAGCCCTCTCTATGAAGTCCAGTCTTGAAAGTTGGCCCTGCCTCAAGCAAACGAAGGTCAAAGAAAACAAGATTTATTTCCAGGGAGAAGCCAAAACTATGTTTGCTGTAACATCAGGCATCAAATGATGATGTGGTCCCCCCCACCGTGGAAAAATACTTCCATCTAGTTTCTTCTATTAATAACGGCGGTCAGCCCGTAAAAATTAATGTGTCAACTGCCTCAGAGCTGAGCTATCTCAGGGGCCTTTGATCCGCTCCTCATGGCTGCTGGCCCTCAAAAATGTTTTCACTCCATATTTTACCTTGATGGGTTTGCAGGAAGGTAATTAAATTATTAAAACTTTAATTGCCTTCCTGTATATAATTATCGCCTGTTAAAGGACACTTTTTATTCACAGGCTGAAAAGCCCCTATTTTTTTTTCTTTCTTTTCCTCTCCAGAAATGATCTTGCTATGCGTGCTCTGAACCATTAATATGTTGTGGGATTTTTTCTTTTCTATCTTTAATATTGGTCAGTTTGAAATGGTGCTTTATGATTCTGAGGATTCTTTCCCCTCCTGGTCCCTGGATGGAAGGACCAGTTGTCGACTGGAGAAGGTCATGGCAGACAGGCCATCTTCCAGGGACTCCGCAAGCAGAGGGACTCTTTTCAATCGCCGTACTCAATTCCTTCATTTTACAGACAAGGAAGAAGCTCAGAGAGGGGGCCTGACTTGCCTTGGGTCACATAGGAGTTAGGCAACAGGGATTACAGCCCAGGTCTGCTCTTGAGAGTCAGAGACACGTTTTGCCAACTAATATTGACCTGTGCATAAAGATCTTTGTTCATTTTGCTTGTTCTCAATATCCAGCTAAGTACTATTCTCTCTCTCCTAATGATCTCTTAATATCGTCCTGCTAGGACGATATTACAATCCTTTGCTAGGGGGAGTAAGCAAAAAGGATCACAGCGTCGACAGGGTCTTTGGAATCTTTCAGGAAACTCCCACCCTTCCTGGATGGCACCAGGAACCCGAGTTCACGTGGCACAATGGTTTTCAACCTTGTCACACCTAGCGCCTCATTTTTATAACAACGATTTCACAATGCCTCCTTTCTTATCCTGATGGAATTCACGTGATATAGCCTACTTACAAACACAATTTCAAAAACAGTGCCGTTATTCTTACAAAAAGGAGCAATATAGGGAAGTTATTTAATTAAAATACGTTTCAATGTGCGAGTGCTCAGGCTCGCCTGTACTAGCAGTCTTGACCATGTAGTGAAATGTTTCTCTACCCTTATAAATGAATCTGGGTTTTAAAGGAGATATTTCTCCATGGCATGTTGTCAAGCGCTTCTTTTCATATTTGAGATTTTGAAATAAAGACTAAGTATCTTTGCTTATAGACTCAAACTCGCCGGGAGGGCGGCAGCCTCAGAAGGAGCGCTCTTGAGAGCTGTGTGGATGGCTCGGACACCATGAATGCTTGCCAGTGTTCACTGTGTTTGCTGAACAATTTTTCATGAGGTTTCGAACCAAGCAAATTGTAGTCTTCCTTTGATTTACATGGTAGTTGGAAAATTCAGGGTATGTTAAAATTATTTCAAAATGCTTTATATCTGTATATAGAAAAGAGTCATGTTCCAGGCTCCGATAATTATAAAATGAACCTTCATCTCTGTCAGTGTCAAAAGTCACGCAGGATGTGGGTAATTCGTGGTTGAGCGAAGCTCTCTTGTCCATTGCAGGATGCCAGCCATCCCTTGACTGCACCCCTCCTCCTATAAATGCCAGTATCACCCCGTCAGTGTTTCAATCAAATATGCCCCTAGTTTCCACACACCCTCTAGGCAGCAGCATCACCCTCATGGAGAGCGTCCAGTTCAGTATTACACAGTGCCAGAAATTTGGGTAGCAGAAATTAAGATGAGAATATTTTATTTTATCTTGCCAAAATAAAGGTCAGGAATTGGGCAGGGCTCAGCTTGTCACTCGCTGATATTCAGCTAGTGGATGGGCTGTTCTGTGGTGCAAGGTGGCTGTGCTCACGTGGCAGGCACCTTGGCGGGGGTGGCTGGAAGGCTGGCTCAGTTAGAACTGTCACCTCCAGATGGCCTTTCCTGAATGGCAGTGTCTGTGCAGTCACATCAGCTCAGGGCTTCTGGAGTGAGTGCTCCTAGAGAAAACATAGAAGCAGAAGACTTCTTAGGGTCTAGCCTTGGGCATCCTAACCTGTCACCCTGCCGCATCCCATTGGCCAACCAAGTCCCTAGGGCTGGCCTTGATTCAGGAGGAGGGGAATTAGACGGCCTCATAGTGGTGGGAGGAGCAAAAACTGTCCATCTTCAATCAGCCACAGCCCTTTTTTTAAGGATTTCGTCTCTAGCATGTGGTTGACGTTTCTCAGTATGGCCATTTAGAGTCTGGGTCACCACAGATGAAAGAGACTGGCTAGTCCTTTGCATCAGAGTTCAAAGCCACCCACATGCCTGCTTTCCAAACACAGCCCTACTGCCTGCATTCATGCTGCTGTGTTGGAGTCTGGTGGCATTGGCCTTTGTTCCCCAGGCTCATTGAGTCTGGTACCCAATGAAAGCAAATCTTGTTGCAGAGTGGCAGCTGCACGGGGGACCCAGCCAGGTTGAGATAGAATGAGTACCCAACTCACATCACTCTGCAGAAACCTGCCACACTTTGGGTCATCTCTTGGGAATCAGATGTGTGTGAGGGAGGGTGACGGCCACCCAGGCATTGGAACAGGGGAGGCTCTGGCAGGGGCTGGAGATGTGTGGGGTGCAGTAGGAGATGTTTTATTTTTTAAACAGCTTTATTGAGATAAAATTCATCTACCATAAAATTTACCTGTCTAAAGTGTATAATTTAGTGCTTTTTTAATAGATTCATAGTGTTGTACAACCATGACCACTGTCGAATTCCAGAAAAAAAAATACACGCACACACACTTTTTTAAAAAGCAAGCAGGACATTAAGGAAGATATATTTCATAAAAATTATTTTGAGAACCAGGAGGTCATAAGATATCTCAGTGTCCTCTGTCTGTCTCTGTCTCTCTGTCTGTCTGTCTCTCTTTCACACACACACACACACACACACACACACACACACACACACACACACACACACACACACACACTACCCCATGTCCAGATCATGCATGCGTGGGATATAATTATGCAGTTAACGATCTGGGCCAGACTTGAAAGCCTCAGAGAAGCTCTGAGAGGGGCCTACTGGCAGTGGGGTCACGGGGCTGGTGGTTTTGTGTGGGGCCTCTGCATACCCTCAGCTCATGGCCTGGGTGACAACAGTGAAGGCCGCCCACGTCACTGCTGGAGTCTGTGCCTCTCGGCCCTGATGTTGCCCTCTGTCCCAGCGAGCCGCGTGATGTGTGCTGCGCTGCGGGCACCCTCGGAGGGGCCCCCGCCTCACAGAGGGCTCCTTTTCACTGGGAGTATGGTTTGTACCACAGGCCCAGAGCTTGGGCTCATGCTGGGCACATGTGGGCTGGAAAAACATTTCACAATGGGAAATGGGCCGGACTCGGCCAGGAGGGAGGAAGTGCCCTCTGCAGGCCTGTTTGGTCTTGGGTACGATTTCAAAGGTCCCTGTTTTGAAATTATGAGACCACCAGAAAAGCATGCTGGGGCCAAAAATGACTGTAAAAGGCAATAATTGTTAATAACTTGGCATCCGCCCCGTCATTCAAGCAGCCTGGTTTTGGCAAACATAAAGGACAACATTGTAAGCAAATAGGAAGGCAGCGGCCTGGCCCATAAAGCTGTTAACCGCACCATAACTAAATATTAAATGTGAGTTTTTAATTCAATTTATAGCTGTAATAAGGATCTTTGCACCAACGGGGAGGAGACGATTCGAGGCTCATAAAAGATATAGAGACAAAGTGATTTGAGCATTCTGCTGTTTTCATAATCAGGGCAGCAACCTTGACCTGGGTGACCCTGGGAGGGTCACCCTCAGTGTTCACTGGGTGCTTTGGGACATTTTTAAGGAGGAGCCAGGTGGTCAGAATTTGGGGTGCCCGTACCTCCTGGGCTGGGTACTATCGTAGGCTGGCCGGCAGAGCTGTCCTCACTGACCAGCCATCAGCTCCTGCGTGGCCTCCAGTCAGCTGCCTGTCTTAGGTGGGCCCACCAGGTGCCAATCAAAGCCAGGCTCTCTCTTTACATGGGTTTTTGGCCTTGACCTTCAAGCTTCCCCAGCAGACCCCACAGGGTTTACTAGGGCAGGTTTCAGGGAGTCATGAAAAGAGAGATTTTTCACTTGAGATGCTGGCAACATGCATGTGTTGGTTTTCTCTGGAAGGGCTATCTGCCGACTCACACAGTCCTTGACTGTACCCTCTCTGGCCCAACCAGCAGAGCTAAGGATTGTCAGACATGATGAACTTCCGTTTTAAAAAAATAATAACTCACTTCGTTTTTTCCGGTAGAAACTATATTTTAGTAGAAAATCCAGGTGGTTCTGGACATCATCTCTAAGAAAATAAAAGTTATGTGTGACCCCAACACTTAAGGCTACATTCTTTAATACTCTGCTCTGCTCGCTTTCATTCTTGTTGCGACAGATGCCCCTAGTCTGCAGTGACGACAGCTGCCACAACGGCCTGCTCTCTGCGCGCCAGGGCTTGTGCTACTTGCCTGGTGTCACGGCTCCTTATGCTGGGAATGGCCATGTGGGGTGTGGTTGACGGGAGTCCAGTAAAACCACGCAGCTTGCTCAAGGTCGCACAGGTGGCACATGAGCTTGGGCTTTGAGCCCAGGTCGCCTGATCCTGAAATTCATCCAGCTGTGGTATCTGCTCGCTCCTTAACTCCATGGCTTGTTTGGGCAGGCCTAGCATTTAGTTATGTAAGTGCTGTATTTGCTTGTGAATTTGTCACTGTGGCTTCATAGGACAAATGAATGGATGGACAGACGGGCGAATGTAAGCAAGCGTTCATGGGGGGCATCTCTACACCCAACTCAGGAGAGAAAAATCGCACCTACCTCACAGGGTTGCGAGGACTGACTGTGGAGCACGTGGAGCGGCTATCACTTTAATTACTAGTTACTCATTAATTAATGATGTGAATTATCAAGGTTTAGTAATGATTATTATTTATGTTGCTAACGATTATAATGATTAACATTGTTATTTAGTAGTAATATTATTATCCAAGCCGCATGACTCTCCAGCCCTCATTGTATAGTGTTTTCTTCCCGGCATTGGCTCAAAGTAAGTTTTTTGGTACAGAAAGATACATCAAGTTTTATGTTTCGAGTAGGTAATTAAAAAAAAAAAGCACTTGTCCAACTCTAGCTCTGGTGTCCCCGCAAGACCCTTAGCTCACCCACTCTAGACACCCGCTTCCTGCATCCAAGTGAAAGCACCCCCCACATCCCCAGGCCCTCCATGCCTCCCGCCCCCCAGTTCCCCCCACCTCCTCCCACGCCCCCCACTAGTTTTGTTCTTCAGCCTTTCCCAGGCCTCAGGCTTTCGTAACTCATCTCCCAGGGATTTGGTGAAAATAGAAACCAGTGTTTTCTAAAGATGACTTTCTGAAATCTGTGACCCTCTGTCCGGAGCCCGGAATTTGACTTCTCATTTCTGTGCAAAATATTCATGAGGAAGGTTCCAGGGGGAAACAGAATTCTCCATGTGGGAGTGGGCAGAGGGTAAGGACTCTGTGCTGGCTGTGCCCTCTGCCTGCCAGGGTCAGGGACCAGATGCTCGCCAGCAGGGACCACCTCATCCCTTGGCTGGCTCAGGGTCCTGGGGGCCGGCTCCCACCTCCCTCCCAGTGGTCTCTCTGCTTCTTCCACAGCGTGACATGCTTTTCCATGCAGGGGCTTTGGGTGACACTTCGAGGCACCTGTCAGTTACCCTGTCAGCCTCCTTGGCCCTCCCCAGACTATCCCGACATTCCAGCTCCACAGTGGGCCTCGGCTCCGTGACTGTGTCTTCGCTGCATTATGACCACGTGGGCCCAGCCACCAGCGTTTGTGATGTGGGCTGTGTCCAGTCCATCTACCCATCAGTCAGCAGAGCAGCTGAGTGAGGGGTATGACACCAGAACAGTCACTCCCTGGTCAGAATCTTTCCACAGCTTCTTCTTGCCCTGCAAGAAAGTCCAAGTCCCAGGAGTCTCCCTGAGATCACCCGTTATTCCCACCTTGCCCACCAGCCTCTTCAGTACACCCCTCCCCACCCGGGGCCCTCCATGCCCCATCCCCTATGCCTGGGACGCTGGATGTCCTCATGCTTGGGCTTCAAGGTCGCCTTTCCTGACCGCCTGTCCGGGCAGGTCCTCCCCCTTCTCGGTGCTTCCCTCTGCTTCACCTCCTGCTCAGTTCCTTGTTAGCACCCATCATGCTTTGCATCATGACTTTTAAAAATTAATTGTTATTGATTTATTTTCACTTATACAAATATTTATCACAGTTATAAGCAAAGCAAATAATATGATACAATATAATAATGTAATAATAAATAAATACACAGCCGTGTAGTAAACGTAAATCAGTATCTTCAGTTTCAGGAAGACAAAATTTCACATTTCTATGACAAAGAGAAGATGGATCACATCTTATCGTTTTGAAATATAATTATTTATCAGGAAGCCTGTTTTTAAAGAGCGGCATGGAAGTTCTTCTTTATTGGTTTGCATCATGGTTTTTAACTTATCTAATATCTGGCTCCGCCATCAGACTGTGAGCCCGGCAAAGGCAAGGACTCTTGTCTCTCACCCACTGGTGCATCTGCAACACCTAGCACGTGACTCAGAAATATTCGTTGAATGAGTGAATGAATCAACATTTGTGGGGGCTGCCCTTCTCTATTGGGCTGATATTTGGATTGGATTTTTACTGCCCAGAATATCCTCATGGATTCTCAAGAAACAAAGCTCTTGCATGTTTTGGGGGTCCTCTCAACCACACATGTTGGCGCTTACCTCTCACCTGTAGCGAGTTTACCTGGATCTGCCACAGGACTCTGCCGGGCAGACCCCGTGGACATCAGGCAGTACAGCTGGGAAGGGTTTACAACATAGCGATGCTCGCAGCTCAGTACCCGAGAGAGCCTCTTCCTCCACACAAACTGACCAGTGGTCTGGGGACTGTGTGCATACCCACCATGAGGTTTTGGCTTATGCTGTGCCTCCTTCCTGGAAAGCCCCCTGGACTTCTCAAATTCTGCTATTTCTGTGCACCCCACCTGGCAAGGCTCAGCCAAAGCCCTCCACTCCAGAGCACGGCCCAGATTCTCACCTCCTAGGGCCGCCCCCGCGGCCCCGCCGCCCACCACTACTTCCTGAGTGCCTCTTGCCCATGTCTGCGGTGGGCAAGTTCCCACTCCCTTCCTGTGGTTGAGGGGCCAGTGGAAACGTATCTTTTTCCAAAGAGAACACCAGCCTTTGGACCAGACTTCATTTCTGCCAGCAATTTCACTCCTAGGTGTAGAACCGAGAGAAATGAAACACATGTCCACACAAAAAACTACACAGATGTTCTTAGCAGCATTATTCATAGCAGCTAAAAGACAGAGGGAACTCAGACATGCATGGACTGATAAATGGATAAACAAGCTGTCATTTATCCATACAATGGAATATTATTCAGCTCCGAAAAGGAATGAAGTTCTGAGTCACAACATGGATATCCCTCCAAAACATCATGCAAAGTGGAGGAAGCCAGACATAAAAGGTTACATAGTGTATGAATTTCATTTATATGAAATGTCCAGAGTAGGCAAATCCACAGAGATGGTAAGTAGCTTGGTGGCTACCAAGGGCTGGAGGGAGGGGAGAATAGGGAATGGCTGCCTGATGGGGACGGCTTTCTCTTTGGGATGATGAAAATGTCCTGTAATCAGAGAGTGGTGATGGTCGCACATTTTTGTGACTCTCCTGAAAATCACTGAATTGCATACTTTAAACAATTTTTATGGTGAGTTTTATCTCAATTAAAAAAAAGAATCCATTAAAGAAATTTCAGTCTGATTCCCGCCCCACCCCCCACCCCTCTTCCTCTGGTCTTTGCTGGGCACTGTTTGGACTGTAAGCCTTTTGTTTTTGCTAGTGAAATATGCCCGAAGTGTTTTCTCAAGACTTGCCAAAGAGGTTAAAACATAATACTGTAAGTCTGAGGTCCCCCTGGGAAAGCAATGCAAACATAACGAAGGGGGACGGAGATTTTACGGAGGCAGGAGCTGGTGCAGGGCTGCCTCTGGCTGCAGGGGCCCTGTCCACAGTCTCCCCACCCGGTGGAGGGCAGGGGACAACCTGGGGATGCCCCAGTTTCTCGCTGGTTTCTCCAGGAGGACTAAGTAAAGGAGCCTGCAGGCTGTTTTCGTGGTGGGGAGCAGAGCGTGGGTGGGGGGGAGTCTAATCAAGAGTTACCAGTGCCTTTGACCTCTGCAGAAGCAGGTCCATGACTCCCTGGGCTTCCTTCAGAAGCAGCTGAGAATGTAACTAGTGAGACGAGATGCCAGTCTGGTTCAGATCTCTCTGCTCTGTTCCATAGGAGCTTGGGCCTCAGTTTCCTCTACTTTCAAGAGGGGATGTTGATGCTGCTGCTGCTGCCCCGGGGCACTGCGTCCAGCCCTTCCAGTGGGGCCGTTTGGCCCTGGCAGCTGGGACGATACGACTCTCAGGGAATCAGAAAGCAGTGGCAGGAGCAGCGATGGTTGTCTGTCTCCTGGAACAAGACGCCATTTGGTCCCTGTCATTTTTTCACCTTCTGGTCACTCAGCCATAACACTGGAAGGGCTTAGAACTGGGGTCAGGAGACTGGAGTCCACTTCTGGGGTATTCTGCAGGAGTCTGGTGGCATCTGGAGATGCTCAGCCTTACACAGTGACCCCCTCAAATGGATATTATATTAAAATATCACATTTGAGGGGGCAGACACTCCCCTGGTTCACAAATCAAGCTGAAAGGAGCTGCTGGGCAGCTTCACTCCCACCCTGCCCCTCAGCTGACCCCTCTCTTCTCCCCAGGATGGCGCGTGTTCATTTCTCCTCTGGCCCCCGGCTGCTCCTGCAGACAACCAAACAACAGAAACTCTTCAAAAACAACTTTATCGAGGTATATTCTCCACATCACAGAGTTCAGCCATTTCAGGTGTACAACTCCATGTTTTTTAGTAAGTTTACGTTGTCTGAAATCAGCTTTAGAACACTTTCACCCCACAGTAAACTCCCTCGTGCCCATTTACACTTAACCTCCCAGCCCCTGGCAACCAGTAATCCACTTTCTACCCATTTTCCCATTCTGGACATTTCATATAAATGGAATCATATAATATGTGGTCTTTTTTGTCTGGATGTTTTACTTACAATGTTTTGGAGGATCATCCCTGTTGTAGCTCGTATCAGTGCCTCATTCCTTTATGAGACTGAATAATAGTCCATCGTAGGGCTGCACCGCATTTTGTTTATCCATTTATCTGTTGATGGACGCTTGTGTTGTTTCATGCAACAGATTTTTATTTCCTTATCTTTCTCATACAAAAGATAGCATTATTTTTGTATTTATGTATGAGCATGTAAGTGACTACACACACGTGTGTGTATCTGTGTGCATATATATCCACGCGTGTGTTGATATATGTGTGCATGTATATATGTGTGCATGTATACACGTGTGTATCTATAGTCTTGCACCTTGCTTGCTTCACTTAACAATGCACACGTGATACTACTTTAAATCATTGGTCAACGTTCCCCAGCTGTGGGCTCGGCCCCTGGTGAGCTGTCCTCCGTTCTGATTCCTGGGCTGGGCACGCAGTATCTCACTGGTCGTGGGTACAACGCCTGGGTAGTCTTGTCTACCCCAAGCAGATGGTGAGCCCTGGAGGGCAGAACTCAGGACCGTGTCTGGCACGTGGAAGAGCTCGGGGGCTTGTCTGTTATGGATTGAAGGAAAAATGACCCCTACCCCGCAGTGTGTCCCTGAGAGCTTTCCCTGGTGCTGGCTCTTGGCTTCCTTGGCAAGTGAAGGAGGTGGGAGTCTTGCTTCCAACAGCAGCCCCCAACCCTGCTTCCAGCCTCCCAGCCTGGTTGTGCTGCAGACTCGAGTGATTCCCTGAGAATGGACTTGGGGTGGGCAGACGTCCCTGGAGCCGACTTTGCAATGCTGTGGGTTTCCGCTGTTTGAGGTCAGGGTCAGTCCTGGGAGGAGCTAGAAACTCTATGGGGAATGGAGCAGAGGCAGCCCCTTGTCTGGCGGTCTTAGGCCTGGTCATAGCCATAGTGGTGATGAGGACAGTGACAGTAGCTCTGTCTGTGAGCAGACTTTGTGCCAGGCATCCTCCAAAGCGCTGTGCAGGAACTGACCCATGTCACCTGCCCCTGACCTGTGAGGAAGGTGTAGTGTGAACCCATTTTACAGGGAGGGAAACAGGATCTCAGCAGAGCCCAGAGCCCTCCCTCCTATCCGCCTACTGCGAAGTCTCCAGGGGGCTTCTGTCCCTGGGCCACTGCTCTCTGAGTTTTAACAAGAATAAGGATGACGGCAAACACAAGGCTGCCGTGCGTCCAGCGTGGTGTAGAGGGCTTCGCTGTAGATCCATGGTGCTGATGTTCCCATTTCACAGCTGGGACACGTGAGACTGGGCTGGGAGGAGTGGCCAAGGCAGGATTTGCACTGGGCACAGACCAGAGGTCCATACTGCCCACCCCCTTCCCTGCCCCTGGTGAACACTGGGGGGCAGGCAGTGGGATGGAGGACAACGGTGCTGCAGCTCAGCCTCCTGGAAAGCTCCTGCTTCCTGCAGGGGGCTCTGGTCAGCAAGGGGAGGTCCCTGCCCCTGCCCTCTGGCCTGCGGCCTGGCCCAGGGCCCAACACTCCAGTCTGTTTTCCAGGCAGGAAATATGAATCAAAATAACATGACATACTCAACTGTAATTAGTGCTGTGTCGAGAGGCTGAGCAGCCTTAATGAGGAGCAGGCCTCTGCAGCCAAACCTGCTGCCTGCCCTCCCCCAACTCCTCAGGTCCCCCATCCTCAGGTCAATGGGGGAGGGAGAGAGTGAGGACCAGAGGGAGGAAGAGGGGAGGGGAGGGAGGAGAGGGGAGGGGTTCTTGCACGTTATTTGGTTTTGTTTTGTTTCTGACCCAACTTGAATTCTCTGGATACCTTGCTGGCTCTGAACTTTGCTAGGATCTTGTACTCTTTGGAGTCCGTGTGGAGGTTTTCTATGAAAATCTGGCTATAGAAGAAGGGGGCTGACCCCTGTGGTCCCTTCTAGCTCAAGAGGCCTGCTAAGACCCTGCCGTCTCTCCTCCCTGCCCTCCCGGCTCTGTCTCTGTTTGTGTTTCCCCAAGTCTGTGGCCGGTGTGCTGTGTCATCTTGGTCTCCTGGGCCTCTCTCTGCCCCTTTCTTCCATCTCGGCCGCTCTTTCCCGCTCTGTCTCAATCTTTCGCTCTCTTTCCACGCCTCTCTCTTCTTCCTCTCCATTTCTTTGTTTTTCTTGCCTTCTCCCGCCCCCTCGGTTTTCCCTCGAATGAAAGGATTCCTGGGAAAGAAGGAAGCATAAGGCCCTGGGCGTCCCCTGCGGACCCCGCCCCTTCCTGTGACCTCCCTGCTTGCTGGAGCCCCTCCCGCCCGCCTTCCTCCCCTCCCGTCCCTCAGCCCACCCCTCTCGCCCAGAGACCCCCCAGAAGCTCCCCTCCTGAAAGTGCCCTCACCCTCCCGCCACCATCCCTCGCTGGCTGACCTCTCCCTCCCTGGTGGTCTTCCCTTTGGTCAGCTGGGTGAAAGGTCGTGGCTGTTGGAGGAGGGTCCAGGGTCTATGAGGGCATCTAACTGGGTGTTCCTGTGTGAGGGCCTCGGGTCCCTAGGGACCCTGGGCTGCCCAGCCATGGAGGGTGGAGTCTGTGAGCAATTCCCCCCTTCATTTGTTTTCCATACTTCTTTTTACACAAGTCATTCATGTTCCTTGTGGGAAAACACAGGCATGCCAACTGTAGAGTGAAACCCCATAATCCCACCTCGTAGGGGAGACCACTGTTAGCATCAGATACAGACCAGCCGGAGATTTATCTGACTAATTTCATCTCTGCTTTTCTCACTTGGCAACAGAGTTTTATGACTAAGAGCATGGTGCTTAGTGGTCAGACCTGGGCAAGTCACTAAGCGCTGCTATGCCTCAGTTTCTTCACCTCTTAAATGGGAATAGTGGCAGTGCTGAAGCCCCACAGGGCTGATGGGAGGACTCAGGGGGCTATAACACACGACTGGTCTAGGCCCATAGAGAGTGCTCAGTGAATAGTCACTGTGGTGTGTGTGCTAGGCCTGGGGCTGGCTGTGTCCATGCACGTTAGCCCCTGGAATTGTCATAATACCCCCAGTGTGGACAATACATTATCCCCTTATGGAATTAAGGAATCAGGTTCAAAGTGGTTGAGTGACTTGGCCAACTCTACCATCACGAGCTTGTTTATTCATTCGTGCTTTCACCCAGCATTTCATGAGTGATCCTGTGTACTGGGCACTATGCTGGACACCAAGGTGCTGCGGTGAGCAGGGCAGGTGTGCTCTCTACCCCCGAGCACTTTCAGTCCAGCAGGGGCAGATGTTCCACAGCATCACACAGGGAACTCAAATCACATGACATAGTGCTGTGAGCTTGTCTGACCTGGCTTGGGGGAGAGCCAGGACTTCCCCAAGCACATGGCCTTTGCAGTGAGATTTTTCTGAATAAAGAGGGGTTAAGAAGCAACAGAAGCAGCACAAGCAGCGGGAACAGCATGTGCAAAGGCCCTGGGGTGAAACAGCTTACCGTGCTCATTGGAATGAGAAAAGCTCTTGGGATTAGAGTAAACAGTGAAACACTGTTTAGTTTTCTGTTTAGAACATCAAGGGAGAGTGGCTGGGGGGCTTGCAGGCCCCACAGTGAGGTGGTGGTCTTTCCAGGCCAGAGTGGCCCAACCTTATGGCTCATAGCAGTATCACCCTTCACTCCAGGGGGAGGCCCGAGGCGCCAGTCTGCCTTGGCTGCCAGCAGCCTGGTGTCTGGCAGTGCGTCCCTTACTGTGAGTGGCTTTCAGCACGTGACGCTCCCATCAGCACCCCAGGAGGTTCTCTCCACCTGGGCAGCCAGGTGAGTGTCCAGCTGCAGAGGGGGCCACTGTCCGTCACGGACAAAGGGCCCCGGAGCTGCTTTAGGAGTTTGTGTTCCGTCCAGCACAGGGAGCATGGCATGCGTCCAAGGTGGTTAGGGTGGGAATCACCAGAACAGACGTTAAGTTCCACTTGAGGTTGTGATGGGCCAAGGTGGCTGGATCAAGGATGCTTGCACACTCTGGAAGTTAGAGCTTCATACTTACTGATTTTTAAACAGCTCTATTGAGGTGTAATTGACACACCTTGAAAGTCACCCATTTTAGATGTACAACGGAATTCAGCTCAGCAATGAAAAAGATTGAATTACCCCTACATGCAGTGACCCAGCCACAGCTCAAAAGCATGCTGAGTGAAAGAAGCCATATGCAAAAGCGCACATGTGCAATGACCCCATTCATATGAGATTTCTAGAAAAGGTTACGCCCTTACTTTGAAATATCTGATATGGCAAAATTCAGTTGGATTTGAGATACTCTTTTTAGTTCAAGAACTTTTTTTTTTTCATTTGTCCATAATAGAAAATGATCTACAGTGAGAATCTTTAAGACAGTTTCAATTATTTTACATTTTGAAATAGTTGTGAAAATTGGTTAAAAGTTTTTTAAAAAATCACCTTCTTGTGCAAACAAAATGTCTCCTTGACAGTGATTATTAAGAGCTTGAAGGTCATCACTAAAATGTCCTTACCAGTGGTGGATGTTGCAGATGCCTTGTCCCGTATCCTCTTAGCCCCTCAGTTCACCTGCAGCTCTGGTAGATGAGTTACAGGCAGCTGGTAGCCCCCCACCTCAAGCACCTGAGTTCCTCTTCTGTTCTGATTGAGAATTGTCTTTGGCTCCTGAGAGCTTGCTTCACTTTCGCTTCACTTTGCAACCTGGAAGTGAGGAGATGGGTCATTCTCCTATGCAGAGGGGTCGGGGTGGTGGTGGTAGAGTGATGAGCATTGGTAGATAAATACCCCTGACTCCCTGCCCTCCGGGGGAGGGGAGAATTCTGTATAGAAGATTGTGTCATCTGCAAATAGAGATCATTTTACTTCTTTCTTTCCAGCTGAGATGCCTTTTATTTCTTTTTCTTGTCTAATTGCTCTGGCTAGGACTTGCAGTGCGATGTTGAACAGCAGTGGTGAAAGTGGGCATCTTTGTTTGTCCTCAGTTATAGAGGGAAGGTTTTCAGTCTTTCACCATTGAGCATAATATTAGCTGTGGGTTTTTCGTAAATATCCTTCGTCTTGTTGAGGAAGTTCCCTTCTGTTCCTAGTTCTCTGAGTGTTTTGTTTTTTTTAATCATGAAAGGTTGTTGGATTTTGTCAAATGCCTTTTCTCTGTTAGTTGAGATGATCACGTAGTCCCCCTTCCAATGGTCTAGGTATGTAGGGTGTTATGTTGATTGAGTTTCATATGTTGAACCATCCTTGCATTCCTGAGATAAACCTCACTTGGTAATGGTTGTATAATCTTTCTAATAAGCTGTTAGACTCTACTTGCTAGATTCTGTTGAGGACTTTTGCATCAATATTTATAGGGATATTGGTTTGCAGTTTTCTTGCGGTGGCAGTGGGGCAATTCTGAACATGTTCCATGTGGTTTCTCAGAGGTCCTCAGTGGGACTGAGTTCCATGTGCCCGCAGTGCTCCCCCCATCTTTAATGCACCCCTTATTGGTTTGTCTTCTGTCTCTGTCTCACTCTCTTATTTTCTCAGTTGTGCTTCCTGGGGTCACCTCCCTCATAAACTACTTCCTCTCAAGTCCTCACATCAGGTCTGCTTTGGGAGGAACAAAAACTAGGAGAAGGTGGGCTGACGTGTAGCCATTTCAAGCGTAAGCCAAATTTCTATAAAATTATGTTCATGAAAGCAGGATCAAGAGGTTATTTTAAAAAACCCAAAATTGCCTTTATTTGGAAGTTTAATACTCTTTCAATATCTAAACATTTTCCCCAACTTTGAATTTTATTTTTTTCATAGCATACTTAAAACATACAAAGAAAAATTTGATGCTTTTTCCACCAGATTCCAAGTAGATGCCTCCAACCCCTTCTAGATCATCCCTGTGGGCTGCACAAGTGTTACCATATTCTGTGTGCATGATGAGAAAGAGGTGGGTGGAAAGCCCTACTTTGGGCAGGGAGGGCCAGGGGGTGGGGGGAGCTGCCTGGTGTCTGTGCGGAGGGATCGCAGGGGACCCTGCCCTTGTTTTCTGTTTGAAGCTGGGAGACAAGAGGAGCCTAAGCTTATCCCCACCAGGGCAGTCCTCAATGCACCCACAAAGGAGTGAATGACAGCCCCTCTCTGTTCATCCATCTAGTAACCCAGGAATTCTCACCTTGCCTCTTAATGAGACACTGCTCGCCACAGATAAGAGAGCTGATGATTGTGCCTGGTTGAGGGAGAGACCCTGTCTCTTCCGTTCAGGTTAGCCCTCCAGAAGGCGAGTGAGTGGGAATGCTGCCACCATCCCAGTTATCCAGAGCTGCCTCTGACTTACATGTAAGTGGGCATGGAAGCACACACGGGGCCTGTCCTCGGCCTTGATATGCACTCCCTGCAGTGCATGGTGATTAAGAGCCTGCGTGTGGGAGCCAGGCAGGCCTGGGTTTGAATCCTGCCGCTTAACCTGCTGTGTTTCCTTGGGCAAGTCATTTAGCGACCCTGAGACTCGATTTCCCCTTCTGTAAATTGGGTTTAGTTAGTTACTGGGGCGGTTTGGGTGAGAAGGCAGGTTGGCTCTCTGCCTGGCACCAGGAGGCACGTGGCTCATGGACTGACTTCTTAATCCAGCCACATTGTTGGACACCTAGTCTAGGTGCTGAGGGTGCATTGTGAACAGAGTGGGCATCCCAGCACGAGCGGCCGAGAGTGAACGGCACGTCACATACCTCAGGTGGTGTCTGTGCGGTGGGGGACATTCAAGGAGGGCCAGGGAGGGGGTGGGGTGGGGTGGGGTGGAAGGGGACCAGGGAGGGCCTCTGTGATACGATGGCTTACGACCCAGAAGTGAGAGACCGAGCCAGGCTGATATCTTGGAGAAGAGCATCCCAGACAGAGGAAAAGTGACGGAAAGGCCTGGAGGCCAGTGGGGCTGGGCAGGACCAGCCCCCGAGGCTGTGGTGCGATGCACGCTGGTCAGCAGGAGGCTTGGAGAGCCTGGTCAGCCTCTCTTTGGCTCTCGGACTTGTCCTAAGTGAGATGGACTTTGGAGGGTGCTAGACAGGGAGTGCCAGGGCTCCCGTACGTGTGCAAGGACCCCTCTGGAACAGTTGTCCCATTTCATTCTCAGACTTGTGAGGCTCGTGGCCTGGAAGGTTAGCAGATGTCACTATGAAGACTTTTACTCATGACACTCCCACAGGCCAGGGACTCCACCCTTTGTTGAGAAACCATGCATTGGATGGACTGTGGCAAACCAGAGTTTATGCCTGGGGTGGGGGCCGTCCTGTCTTGGGATGGAGGGTGTCCCTTCCAGAGGGAAGTTCTAGCTGGTCCTGTGGGGGTAAACGGCCCATCTGTCTAATTTGGCCCTCCCTCGGGCAGTCTAATTGCCCATTTAACCTTTGTGGGAGCTTAATTAAGGATGTTTAGTCTGGGCATGCTGCACTTGACCCATTAGGTCAAGCTCATGGCCTTCCCTCCAGCCCATCAGTGGCCCAGACAGACAGGCTTTCCGAGGCGTCCCCCGAGAGGAAGGGGAAATGGAAGGTTTCACCCCAGCTCCCAGCCTGTGCTGGGTGTGGGCTGACTAGAGAGCACTTGCGGGTGGGTGAGGAGGACAACTGCCCCCAGGTATGGGCACAGTGCCTGGGGTGTGGCAGAGATGAAAGCAGGATTGGATGGCTTATGCAGATGAGGTCTGGCCATAGCGTGTGTGTGTGTGTGTGTGTGTGTGTGTGTGTGTGTGCACGTGTGTGTGTGTGTGCATGTGTGTGTCCACGCCTCCTTCCTTGTTAGAATAGGAGGGGATCAGAACTACGGGTTTAATCACCACTCTTTTGGCAAATTGAGGTAAGGAAAATGGCACACCCATGGGATTCCAGAGACCATCTCATACAGGGGTTAGCAAGCATTTTCTGTAAAGGACCAGGTAGTAAATATTTGAGCTTTTGCTGGCCTTGCTTGTAGCCACTCTGATTCTGCTGTTGTGGTGTGAAAGCAGCCAGAGGTAATATGCAAATGAACAGGTGTGGCTGTGTTCTAATAAAACTTTATTTAAGTGGATCAAATTTGGCTGGAGGGCTATAGTTTCTTGATCCCATATCTAGTAGAACTTTCTAGATGAGAAATTCAGATAACCTTCCTTCCACCGCTCATAATATCTCATAAGTTGCAAGCCGTCTGAAGCTCCCTTCTCCAGTAAACTTCAGGTCTTTTTCAAGGTCAAGTGTCATATTTACTGTAATATTTATGTATTAACAATTTAACATGTGTGAAACTGAGATACCTACCATTTTATTGGCTTCCTATCATTTGTTTTTTAATGTGTCACTGGTGAAGTTTTTGAGTGCTGTGCTCCTAAATCTGTTTCTTCTCATAAGCCCTGTGGTTTTAATTGTGTACTTTTGCATGGTGTAGTGATTTTAAGGAATATGTATGTCATGTGATAGAAGAACTGACTGTATTTATAACACAGGCCTCCTGAGTGCTAGTCCAGTATTTTCCCACCTGTATTAGTTAGGATTGGCTAGGCTTTGCTGCAGTAACAAATAAACCCTGAAATCTCAGCAGCTTTATACCGTAAAGTTTCGCTTCTCTCTCACATAAAGTCCAGTTCAGGTTGGTGACTCTCTTGGGTGGCTGCCTCCATGCTGTGACTCGGGGATCCAGGCTGCTTTATGTGGCTCTGCTGTCTCATTATGTGGCCTCCATCGCCACTGACAAAGTGGACAAGAGAGCTGGAGGAACCTGGAGGACATTTCTTAGAGCACTTCTGCCCATATCCCATTGGCCAGAAATCAGTCACCTGACCCCCACCTACTGCAAGGGAGGCTGGGAAATGTAGTATTCTTGTGTGGCCAGGAAGGGGAACACAATTTGAAGAACACATTGCAGGTCTTGGTCACATCATCTCACCTGATTCACTCACCTTTCAATAATTCACTTGCACTTTATGCCAGGCACTGTTCTAGTCTCTGGAGATAGAATAGAGAAGAGCAAAAACAAATTAAAACAAAACTACAGAAACAAACCCTGTTTTTTCATAAAGGTTACATTCTAGGGGATAGATAGATATAACAAGTAAATAAGTTAATATAATGTATGCCTGCTAGTGACATGCTGTGGAGCAAAAAGGATGCATGGAAGTGGGAGAGAGAGCCTTGGAGGTGGGGGTGCTGGTACAACTTTAATAGGATGGTGAGTTTGGAACCCCCTCGGAGAAGGTGGCATTTGAGAGAAGTCTGGGAAGAGGTTTGACAGGGAGCCATGTGGAAACCTGGGGTAAGAGAATCTCAGCTGGGGCAAACAGCCAGTGCAAAGGCCCTGAGGTAGGAGCATACCTTGAATGTTCACTGAACAGCAAGGAGGTCAGTGTAGCTGAGAGTGGCTGGAGGTGTGGGAGGGAGGGGAGGGGGTAGTAGGAGATGAGATCAGAGAGCTGTCAGAGGGCAGACTTCTGAGAAGCTGTAGACTGTTTAGACCACCGAGAGTCAGGCACTTGCTGCATTTGAACCCAGGACACCCTGTTCTACCTCCTGGGTCCACATAGAGCTCTGGCATCAGGTTCTTTGCTAGATGAGGAAAGCGGGGCTCAGAGAGGTTAAGGATTCCCGTTTCCCAGAATCATTATAAAACTGAAATGAGAAAGTGGGGTTGTTGTGTGTGTTGAGAATAGCAGTTTTAGTTTATGGTAATGTGCAGTGAATATTGTGTCCAGAGGGTGGACCCTGGGAACCATGGGGTCAGCGAGTCACCCCTTGAGTCCTTGCTCCAGGTGGAAGTTCCATGGTTCAGACTTTGTCAGAAGATAGCATCTCACGCCCTCATTCAGTGGTCCTTGATGAGGCTGTAGACCAGGTGAAAACACTCTGTGATATTTTTTCCTCTGTGGAAAGGGGGCAGGCAGGGAAGTAGCAAATAATTAAATTGATGTCCACATTTATTGCTGTGAAGGCAGTAAAAGCATCACATAGCTTCCTCATAAACAGTCATAAGGCCTATTTACTGTCCCACATTATTTTTCTGGTAATCCAAACCAGAAACTTTTTCTGAAGCTCTTGTGTGTTCAGCTGAGAGCTTCAGGACATGAAGACCTGGCTTGGGGAGGGGTGGGGAATGCATTAAACGCCCCCTCTTCTGTTGAGGGTGGAGGGAAACTTGTTTGTTTGGGTGTGTGTGTTTTAGTGATTCAGAGCAAATGTCTTCTGGCCGTTAACCAAAGGTCAAAATTTTCAATCTTAGCATTCCATGGGCAAAAGGCAGCAATTCTATGCTTGGGCCATAGAACCCAGCACCTCTGGACCAACCATGTCCCTTCAGTTGTCTGTAATGCTATCTCACATTTCAAGGCCACTTATCAACTTTCTCAAGATGTGTTTGCATAGAACATGAATTAGGGGTGCTTCTTGAGAGAACAAGTCAATCACATGCATCAAAATTTAAAATTCTTGTGCCTCTCAATCTAGCAATTTCACATCTAGGAATCCAACCTGCAGCTGAACTCATGCATCTGCCCAAAGGCCCATGAATATTGAAATTAATATTCAGTTGACCCTTGAACAACACGGGTTTGAACTGCGCGGGTCCACTTATATGCGGAGTTTTTTCAATAGTAAATACGACAGTGGTGCACGATCTGTGGTTGGTTGGATCCCAGGAAATGGAACTGTGGATGGGGAGGAACAGCATATACTGAGGACTGACTGTAAGTTATACGCAGCTTTTGGACTGTCGGAGGGTTGGTGTCCCTAACCCCCACGTTATTCAAGGGTCGACTGTATTTCTTTCGAAATATTCACATAAATATACGAAGTCAATATTGAATATTGAAATGCTGAAAACCACTGAAATGTCTGTTGGTGTAGATGATTATAAATAAATAATGGTATCTGCCTATAAGCAGGACTAGATAACTACTAAACTATCAAGGGTGTCTGTGTGCAACTGTGGCACCATCTCCAAGGTGCAAGGTTGAAAAGTAAGATCAGAAGAGTGTGTGTGCCCATTCATCTAGATTTAACAAAAGAATATTTATGCTGGTATATGCATAGAAAAATTCTGGAATGATGCACAAGTAACTGTTAAAAGTGGTTCTGGTGACAAGAGAAACTGAAGGTCTTAAAAAAATAATATCCATGCATTACTTTTTTCAATTAAAAACATAACAAAAATGCGTTCATATCCTGTGAAGGTGACTATCAGGTAGAATATTGGAGTTGAACCCACAAGCCTTCTAAATCTGCCCCACTCACTAGCTGTGTGATTTTGGGCAAATGACATTTCTTGGGCTCTCAGTCTCACTGATTTTAGGGTGTTATTATCTACTTATTGGGGCAGGTGTGAGGTTTAAATAAGGTGATATTTTCTGAAACCATTAGGTGAGATATGACACTACCCCATGTTAGGCAATCCTATTATTATTTCATCTTTATAATGTATCAATTTCGTTTCTTTTTGTTGTTATTCTTTTTGTTGTGGTTGTGAGGAATAGAAATGGACTTGACAAACTTAAGGGAAAAAAAAGAAAAAAATTAATTGGAGGGATATGGTGGGAGCACGGAGGAAAAGCTTAACAGTTAGGTTTGGAAAAGACTGGAACTAGAGCATCAGCTGCAACCCGTTTCTCTCCTGCATTTACTCTGCTCAGGAGCCAAAGCCCCAGGCCAGAGACTCTGACTGGCTGATGTTGGGTCTTGTGCCCACACCCCAGGCTTGGGGAGGGTGGGGCAAATGATTGGCAGTAGGGTTAACCAATGAGGGAGGAGGGAAAGAGAAAAGCGGTAACCAAAAGGAGAGATGGACTCTGGGTGTGCATAAAACCGAAATGAAGTAAAGTAGTGGCTCTTGTTTTGTAGTATTGAATTAGTCTCGGCAAGCTAAGTGCTGTAATAAATAACCAACATTTCAATGGCTTCATAAATGGCAGTTTATTTCTCACTCACACTCTACCCTCCAGTGTTCTTCCTTCTTGGTGGCGTGGCACTCCTGGTGTCTGCTCAACACGGCCACTCAGGGACTCAGGCTCCACATCTTTCACTGCGTCCTCTGGATCTGGCCAGCAGACAAAGGAAGGAGTACACTTATGGGTCAGTCATGTGGGCACACCTAACCACAGCTGGGAAATAAATAGTCGGTGTGTTCGGGAGGAAAAGGTAAAAATCTGGTGACCAGCTTGCCGGGCTCTGCATAGGTAACACAACATAGAACGAGTAACGTTGTTATTCTAGGTGAGGGTCTGTGGGTCTAGTGCTTCGGCCTTAGGAGAGTCATTGCTCCTCTCTGGACTTCATTTTCTTCATCTGAAAAATGTTGAAGGAGGTGCAAGGTTTTTAAACTTTTCTTTGTCTCAGGTAACTTTCTTCAGCTGAAATCCATTGCAGAACCCAATATCAAAACAAAACAGACAGCTGCAGATGTGGGGCACAGGTGGGGGGCCCAGAGCCCTGTGTGCTCATCCCCACTGCTTGCCCCTGTGGCCCAACCCTGGACCTTCTGGGGCTCACATGTGCAGGCTCTTGTTGGCCTAGAGAACCTCCAGTTATGACGTGATGTAGCCAAGCTCTGGACTCTTTAGGGAACTTTCAAACCTTTGCTGTGTCCTCACTTTGGAAAAATTGAAGACATTTGAAACCAAGGCCACTTGGCCTCCCTCCATGGCCAGCCCTGGATATGCCTGCTCCCTGCTCAGAACCACCTGCTTGGCGCTCCAGACCTTACTCTACCACAATTTATTTTTTTACTGAGGGGAAATGTTTAGCATAATAAATCATGTGGTTCCAGCATTCCCTGAACCATTTCCATGAAAAGGGGATCCTGAGCTGGTCTCTGGATCAGGGCTCACTGTCGGCAGAAGCACCCGGCTCCCATGGTGGGAAGGGGAGAAGGTCTTCCCTGGGACTTTTCAAAGTCAGAGTAACTGAAAGGGCACATCTGCTTTGATTAAAAGGGAAAGGATCAAGCACCAAACGGTGATATCACTTTACAGGGTGAGGAGACAGTTCCAAACCACGTCACAGATTTTTTTTTTACAACAGTGATTTTGAAAGGGAATTCATATAATCCTGGCAATTTAGACATTAAAGTTTGAAAGCTCTAATGGACCTAAATTAAATATATACATATTTTCCAACAATTTCAAAAATAATAATCCTAAACCAGAAACTCCTTTAGTCTCATTTCTTGAATTGGTTTGCTTCCTTCCCGAAGCCAAGTAGGTTGAAAGAATCAGAGCAGAGAAGGACAGAGAACTCCCCTCCTCCACCCCAACTTGCTCTAGGAGGCTTTGACCTTTCATCTGAGTTGGATTCAAAACAAAGGTTTTGCTGCATTTAAAAGTGCATAAAGGGGCTTCCCTGGTGGCGCAGTGGTGAAGAATCTGCCCGCCAAGGCAGGGACACGGGTTTTAGCCCTGGTCTGGGAAGATCCCACATGCCGCGGAGCAACTAAGCCCGTACGCCACAACTACTGAGCCTGCGCTCTAGAGCCCAGCCCATGAGCCAAAACTACTGAGCCCGCGAGCCACAACTACTGAAGCCTGTGCGCCTAGAGCCTGTACTCTGCAACAAGAGAAGCCACCACAATGAGAAGCCCGTGCACCGCAATGAAGAGTAGCCCCTGCTCGCCGCCACTACAGATAGCCCGGGCAGAGCAACAAAGACCCAACGCAGCCTAAATAAATAAATAATATATATATTATATAAAAAAAAATAAGTGCATAAAGTTACCAACATCCTCTTGAAATCTACAAACCTGCCAGTGCTTTATCCTTCTAGAGATGGCACAAATTGTAAGAGTTTCAAGGGATCTAGGAAGTGGCTCTTTTGGAATTACTGTCTTAAAAATGGTCCAAGAATCTCCCAAATCCTGGTATTCTCAAGTTCTCTTAGAAATACATGCCTACATTGACAGTGATGTCTGCCCCACTGGGGATTATTTTACACCCATGTGAGACTGGACATTGCACTTTGTCAACAGACCTATCACTGGGTCTCAAGGGAGGGAAGGAGGTGCCAATGAAACAAGCTAAGGATGCAGTCTTCTCCCAGGTTCTCCTGGACCCTTACTTCTAGTGATGTGTCTCCAGAGAGTTCCTTGCATAATCTACATTTTCTGGGCTGGTAGATAAAGAAGGTCCAGTGTATGTTGAACTTGGGTAGAGGCTTCAGTAAGGCATTCAGACGGGTCCTAGCTGGGGAGTAAGGCAGACCTGGATGAAAGTCTCAGCACTACCTCTTATTTTCTCTGTGAGCTTGGAGACAGTGAAAATAGGGACAATAGTAATCTCACAGGTAACTCGTATTGTGGCATAATTCAGGTAAAATGCTTCACGCTGTGCTTGCAAGGCGGAGGTGTTTGATCCACGTATGCTTCTATGATCTGTGGATTAGACAGAAGAGTTCTTGCATCCCTCAGAAAAGAATAGATTTCATTCAGATGCTTTCAAAACTGTTGAAGAGCTAGAGGAAGAAGGTCAGGGAATATTGTCACTTGTGCTTGGGTTTGCCACTAAAGTTTGGTGAACCAGGAACCTCAGGAGCTGCAGGAGACTGCTGCTGACAATCACAGCATTTGCCGGGGATCGTACGAAGTCGCTGCAAACCTTAGAGCTGCCAAATTCCACGTGTCTGCCCACTGGTGCCAGGGAAACAATGTTGGCCGGCTTTCTCCCACTTCTCAAATCTTGTGTGGCTGGCTCATCGTTGGAGTCTAGTCTAGAACAATCGTGATGGCAAAGGATCCTGGCAAATGAAGTTCCCAGTCTTCTAGCCCCTGCAGTATGAGGAGGGATATGTGCTGAGTGACCACTGTTTCCGGTACTGAGTGATGGGCTTGACCACTGGCATTTGAAAATAAATAACCACACAAATGGGACCAAGGTAAAGACTCAAAATGGCTGGGAATGTACTTCAGAGGCTAGGACATCCTCTGAAGAGGGCTGCTGGCAGTCAGAAATTGTTACTACAGCCAAAGATGTTGGAAATCTGGCTTTGAGACCAATTATGTGACCTGGAAAGTGTGGGAACTGGGATTGTCTGGCTGAAAGAGAACCTTTGTCGTTCGGTGCTCGAATTACCAGGCTGACTCCCCCAGTCTGGAAAGCACCCCCCACAGGGCCTCTTCCTCCTCTGAGTTCCTATTACCCGCCTACAGGCCCTTTTCTAATGGTTTGCTGTGTAAAGTATCTTCTTCCTAAATAGAGTTTTTAGCTTCTTGAGGGCAGGGAGTGTGTCCTCAAATCCTTAGAACCCACAAAGAATGTTTCCTAAAAATAACATAAAAATATATGCTCATCAGAAAAAAACTGGAAAATAACAGAAAAGCACAAAGAAGAAAATACAAATCTCCCATAATTCCACCTCCCAGAGTTATGTACTGCTAATACTTCGGTGATTCAATTGTTTTCCAATACTCAAACATATAAAAATGTGTAATTATATTAACGTATTAAGAAGTTACTGAGCACCTGATGCCTGCCAGGCACTGCCTTTGCTCTTCGCTGTTTGTAATGATCATAAATATACTGACCCACTGTTGATGGGGGGATCTTTCACTAGCTCTTCCTTGTGATCAGCTTAAACATGTCCCCTCCCACTTGGAGGCACCCCTCCTCACCTTCTGTGCCCTAAGTCCTATTGGGACAGCACCCCTTCCCCTGCCCCAAGGAGGTTCTGTGCAATTAGCCCATACATAAACTGGCTGGGCCAGAACTGTGTTCTCCGATGAGCTTTATAAATAATAAAAGTGATACATTCATCTCCATTTGCCTGGTCTCTGTGACAGTCTCTCTATGGTCCACGATTGGGATTGTGTATTGACACCTAGACACCATGCTAAGTGTTCACACACCTTATCTAATAATTACAATGACAGAGCATTTGATATAATTATGGCCATTCTTTTAGGGTGAAAAAACTAAGGCACAGAGAGGTTAGGCACCTGCCCTAGGTCACACAGGTGATAAGTAGTGAAGCTGGGTTTGCCCTAGTTCTGTTTTTCTTTCTTTCTCCCTTCCTCCCTTCCTTCCTTCTTTCCTTTCTTTAGGAAAAACAAAACAAAACAGCTTTATTGAGATATAATTCATATACCATAGCACTCATTTAAAGTGTACAATTCAGTGGTTTTTAGTATATTCACAGTTAAGTGCAACCACCACTACAGTCAATTTTAGAATACTTTCATCACCCCCAAAAGGAAACTTTGAACCCTTTAGCTGTCACCCCCTATTTTCCCTTCCTCCCTTCCCCCACCTTCAGCCTTAAGCAAGACTCATCAACTTTCTGTCTCTGTGGGTTTGCCTATTCTGGACATTGCATATAAATGGAATCATACAATAAGTGGTCCTTTGGTCTGGCTTCTGTCGCTCCACATGCTGTTTCCAAGGTCCATTCACGCTGTAGCATGATCAATACTTCATTCCTTTTTATGGATGAATAATATTCTATTGTGTAGATAATCTACATTTTCTTTATCCATTTGTCAGTTGATGAACATCTGGGCTGTTTCCACTTCTTGACTTGGGTCAACAGCTCTGTCTTTCTGGGAAAACACTTCCCCATCCTCCCTCCTAGTGGATCAGTGGCTTTAACTGAGGGCAACATGGATGGCAAAGAACTGAACTGCTCCTGCCTTCTCAGACAGGCCCCACGACAGTCACTTACCCAACCTGCAATTTAGGCTCAGCCCAGAGAGGGGCGTGGCTCAGGCCCCCCAGGGCCAGACCACCAGGGCAGCCTCAGCTCAATTAAAGTTGTTATTCCCTCAAAGAGGGGGAGTAACCTAGTGGGTTCAGAAGCAATAAAAACAGATGTCACAGCCCTCTTCTCCTCCAGGAAGTCTGTCTCTGAGGTCCAGCGTTATTGCCCTGCTGGACAAATCCCAAGTGGCATTGCTTTGTGACATGGGCCAGGAGACAGGAGCTCTGGTTTCCTTTGAATTCTGACTGCCTGAGCAGCAGAAGTTGCGGGGCGCATTGGGAAGAGGGAGAAAACCATTCCTCCAACCCCGAGGAGATATTAGTGCCTATCTGTCAGGGAGAAGCAATCCCAGAGCATGCGGCCTGGCGGGGTGGTCTTACCCAGCCCCTGGACCTTGAGGTGCCTTTGGCATTGGCAGGCGGCATCCCAGAGGGGTGCTGGCCCTCGCACAGGATCTGTGTGTTCCTGGAGTCTGTGCTGAGCGGGAATTAGAGTGACCCATGTCGCCACTGTGACCCATGTCGCCAGCGGGGCTTGCTGTGCTCAGCAGCGGGGGTGGCCAGGCAGGCTGTTTCTGGAATCATCACCCCGCTCATTACAGGCTTCAAGTGGGCTCCCAAGGGTCAGGCTGGGTTTGTTTGCCCATCTTGGGAGTCAAGGAAAATGTGGCCCTTTTAGCTGCTTCAGCAAAAGAGAAGTTCTGAGATGGTGTCGATATGCTGCCAGCGACAGTAGCAAATATAGGAATGGCAAACCCAAGGTCAAGAAAGGAGGGGGAGGTGATTAAGAAAGTAGAATGGAGATGGGCATCCGGGCCTCCTGTCTGCTGCTCTGTGGGACGGCAGTTTATAAACACAGAGCAACCAGGTTAGCTGATGAATAATAACTGCACCGCTGGGCACCAGGTATGATGATCCTACAAAGTTGGTGGTTTTATCTTCTTTTTACACAGGGAGAGCTGAGACTCAGAGAGGTTAAGTAAACTGCCTGAGGTCACACAGCTGGCTGGTAGCAGAGGTGAGCTGTGAGCTCAGCTTGCTGACCCTACAACCCAGCATCTGACTACCTCACTCTTGTCAGGGCTCATTGGAAGCTGATTCCTCTTCCTGGTCAAGTTCTCATGCACTTGAAGGTCCAGAGGAGGTATAGGCCGGGAAGGGCCTGCACATTCCTCTGCTCCAAAAATTCTTTTTTCAAAAATTGTGGTAAAATATATATAACGTTTACCACTATAATCATTTTAAAATGTACATTTCAGTGGCACTAAGTACATTCACAGCATTGTGCAACCATCACCACCACACATCTTCATACTTCTTTTCATCTTGTAAAACTGAAACTGTCCCCATTAGACAATAACCTCCCATCCCCCTCAATCCAGCCCTGGCACCCACTGTTCTACTTTCTATCTCTATGAATCTGACTTCTCTGGGGCCCTCAGAGAAGCCACTGAGTTTTTGGTCATTTGTTACAGCAGCCATAGGAAATGAACACACTCTTAAATTTGCACCATACCTTTCAGGCCTTTCTGAACCTTTCCTGATCTCTACAAGGGGACTCCAGGGTGGGAGCCTTCACGTGGTGTGAGGCTCTGCCATTGCCAGCGTGACCGCACATGGTCTCCCTTCTCCTTCACAACAGCCCTGGGGCTTGGCGGGTTGATGGCCATGTGATGGAGGCAAACACGACACACCGTGGGTCTGTGCATCCTCACGTCTTATTCAGCCAGTGCTGGTGATTTACATTTTCCAAATATACCACCATTTCATCTACACTTTCCGACTTGTGTTAAAAAGTTGTATGTAGGGGCTTCCCTGGTGGCGCAGTGGTTGAGAGCCCGCCTGCCGATGCAGGGGACGCGGGTTCGTGCCCCGGTCCGGGAAGATCCCACATGCCGTGGAGCGGCTGGGCCCGTGAGCCATGGCCGCTGAGCCTGCGTGTCCGGAGCCTGTGCTCCGCAACGGGAGAGGCCGCAACAGTGAGAGGCCCGCGTACCGAAAAAAGAAAAGTTGTATGTAGGAGTCTCTTAAGACTTTTAAAATCTCCCGTCTGTGGATATGATTTACCTTTTTTGGTTCTCAATGCTTCTTATTTGTACTTTCCCTTCTCTTTTCATTGATTATACTTGCTAAGAGCGCTTGTCCGTTTTATCAGTCTTTTTGAAGAGCCTGCTTTTGGTTTTATTATTTTGTTTCCTGAGCATCCTATATGCCAAACATCCCCAAAGAGGCTTATTCCCCTAATGTAAAAAGCCAGAGAAGTATTTTCTTCCCAGTCTTAAGATGTCTCATTACTGAAGCTGTAGAAATAAAAGAGTTTCAATGCCTCTTTTAATTGAGTTTAAGTTCTATTCCTGGTGAACTACGACTCAGTGGTGAAAAAAATTTTCTCCTTCTTCAGCCACTTTCTGTCACAAAACTTGGCTGAGTCTCCGGAATTGGATTTTGTAGATATTTGTCTTTTTTGCCTGTATTTCAAGCATGAGACATAGAGATCAAATCCCCAGCTTTAGTGCTTAAGTTTGTCTGTCAGTTGTGTATCCTGTTCAGTGAAGTTGACAAGTCATTTCTGAAGAAGCTGAGAACATGGTGACAACACTCTAAGCACCAGGACTGGGCACTCAGGACCCTGAACTGTCATGAATGCAGTCTCGCTCTCCTTTCTGAGATGGAAATTGAGAACCCAGGGCTCATAGATACAACTGTTCTCTAAGATGCTTTGTTAATTTTCCCAACTGAAAAAGGGGCCCGTTGGGTAATTCCATTGGCGTCTCTCCCGGCGGCATGGCCAGAGAGGTGTGGTCATGATGTTGTGAGCGTCAGCAGGAGCTGAGGCGGTGGCTGCCAAGGAGAGGTGGGCTCTGAGTCCAGAAGGTGGGGGAGCATTGGCATGGCGTCCAAAGTGGCTGCACTGTCCCAGCCTTGTCATCTTTCCCCATCTATGTACCCGAGGCAAAGTGGAGGGTTTGAGACAAATGCCCAAGTAATTCAAGAATGATTCCCAGAGAGCAGCCTCTCTCTGCGTCTCCCAAGGAGAAGAGCTTTATGCCCCAGTGATGTGACTGTTTCAGGTGCAGGTAGAATTTGGGCTTGAAATGCCTGACCACCTGCTCATGAAGACCCCACTGACTGAAAAGGCAAAGTGAGGCAGGCATTCAGAGGCTTCCTCTTGACTGTGGTTGCCCAGAACTGGGATCTGGGAGGGACAGTTCAGCAGGTCTGGCAGTGAGGGCCCTGCATGTGTGATAGCCCCTGGCATTGTGGGCAGGCCCTTCCTCTAATCCCAGCGGGCACTGGCCTTCAGATGTCCCTGTGGTTGGCGTCTGTGCTGGGTCCCCACTGGGTGCGACCGTCTGAGACGCCAGTGAGGGAGAGCACACCTCGCCAGTGGGGTCTGGAAGACGCCCTCGTCCTCCCACACCTCTCTCCTGGAAGCTGGCTTGGTGAGAGCAGCTCTCTGCCCCTGGAGCCGCGGGAAGCAGGGCTGCATTGAGGATGGTTTGGATCTACAGATAACCGGGGCTTCGGCTCTTTCCTCTTGCCGTCTTCTCAGCCCCTCTGGTGCAGCCAAGGCCTTGGAGACGTCTTATCTCTGCCCTTGCCTGCCACCAGGCTCCCTGGTGAAAATCAAGAGGCCAAAGGTCTCGGATCTTTGAGGCTTAGTTCCTGCCTTCAGAAAATGAGGGCTGTTCTGGGAGAGGCAAAGAGAGTGGCCCTGGGGACATGTGGTTTTGGCAAGGCCTGAGTTCCCGTTTGCCCCAAGTGTTTCCTTTGAAAGACAAAGTAAGCAAGAATAGTGTCTCCTATAATTAAATGTAAGCTGTCATCTCCCTGCTATGGCCCAAGAGGGGCACAGTATCTCTCTCCATCGCACAACAGCCAAACCACACCTTGACCAGATTCAGTCTTTTCTATGGGCCAAAAGTTTGAGCCTCTTAATGATAGAATGGACTCCAGCCTGGGAAGTTTTTACTTTAACACCCTAGAAAATGATATTTATGGGCTCCTTTCTCCAGAACAGCTAGCTGAAACACGTGGTGAAGGAGAGTATGGTAGGCTCTCCAGAGATGCCCAAATCCCCTGAACCTATTTATGTGATCTTATTTGGCAAAAGGGACTTTGCATATGTGATTAAGGATCTTGAGATGTGGAGATGATCCTGTATTATCTTAGTGGACCCTGAATGTAATCACAAATGTCTTAAAAATTTCTACTCTTTTTACTCTCTTTCTTAATATCTTTACTGGAGTATAATTGCTTGACAATGTTGTGTTAGTTTCTGTTGTACAACAAAGTGAATCAGCTATATGGATACATATATCCCCATATCTCCTACCTCTTGAGCCTCCCTCCCACCCTCCCTATCCCACCCCTCTAGGTCATCACAAAGCTTCGAGCTGATCTCCCTGTGCTATGCAGCAGCTTCCCCAAAATTTCTTTTTTATTTTTATACAATTTAGAAAGTTACTTTCCATTTCCAGTTATTATAAAATATTGGCTCTATTCCCCATGTTGTACAATACATCGTTGAGCCTATCTTACACCCAGTAGTTTGTATCTCCCACTCCCCCACACTTATATTGCCCCCCCCATTGGTAACCACTGGGGTTATCTCTTACCTGTGAGTCTGCTTCTTTTGTGTTATATTCACTAGTTTGTTGTACTTTTTAGATTCCACATGTAAGTGATATCATACAGTATCACAGAGTACAGTGCAGAAAAATAAATATCTTTCTCTGTCTGACTTATTTCTCTTAGCATAATGTCCTTCAAGTCCATCCATGTCGCTGCAAATGGCAAAATTTCATTCTTTTTTATGGCTGAATCATATTCCATTTTGTGTGTGTGTATAAAAAACATCTTTACTCACTCGGTTGATGGACACTTAGGTTGATGCCAGAGTAGCAATACTTTGACAAAATAGACTTTAAAATAAAGACTGTTACAAGAGACAGAGAAGGACATTACATAATGATCAAGGGATCAGTCCAAGAAGGAGATATAACAATTGTAAATATACATGCACCCAACATAGGAGCACCTCAATATATGTGGCAAATATTAACAGACATAAAAGGAGAAATCAACAGTAATACAGTAATAGTAGGGGACTTTAACACCCCACTTACATCAATGGACAGATCATCCAGACAGAATATCAATAAGGAAACACAGACCTTAAATGACACATTAGATCAAAGGAACCTAATTGATATATATAGAGCATTCCATCCGAAAGCAGCAGAATACAGGGTGCCTTTTCAAGTGCATATGGAACATTCTCTGTCATAGATCACCTGCTATGCCACAAGACAAGCTTTGGTAAATTTAAGAAAATTAAAATCATATTAGGCATCTTTTCTGACTCTGGACTGTGCACCTGGGTGCCTAAGCCCCTCACCCTAGATGGCCCAGTTAGCTCTCCCTCCAAGTCCATTTCAGCACCCCAGACCTGCAAGCAAGTGCTGTGATTGCCCCCTGCCTGAACCTGCTTCTGCAAAGACCCTTCGGTGCCTTTTCTCTTCAAACATCCCTGGGGCCTGCACTGCTGAGAATTTGCAGCTCGTTGGTGTGGTCCAGGCAAGAGGGATGGAGGTAAGCTAGGCCTGGGACAGGCCATCAGTTGGTGAAGGGGAAGGAGAGAGGATTGTTGAGGAAGTACTGCAGGTAACAATGCCTGCAAGGCTGAGAACAGAAGGGGAGCTGAAGAACTGGTGTGAAGGGTGCGTGATGGGGTGGAGTAGGCCCTTTGGCATGTGAGGTGTGGGGCGTCCAGGAGGAAGTGGGGTGCTGGATGAGATGCTTACAAGGGTGCCCAGGCCTCATGATACAGCTGAATGTGGGGACCATGGCTCTCATGGGAGTAATACTTAGCACAGTGTCTATGGGGGAAATTTGGTCATATTTTTTGGAATTACAGATGCACATGCCCTGTTCCTAGCAATTGCACTTTCAGGACTTTTATCCTAGGACTAGATTTGTACATGTGCAAAATGACACATGCACAGAGTTACCAAAGCAGCAGCAGCAGTAACCTTAAAAGATTGAAACAAGCTAAATGTCAATTAAAAGGACTGGTTGAATTATGATACATCTGCATAATGGATGGGAAAAAGAAAGAGGACATCCTTCCTGTACTGATGTGGAATGACTCAATGGTAGAGATGGAGATGAGATGGAGATGGTGATGAGATGGAGAGGGAGAAGAGATGGAGATGGAGATGGAGATGGGGATGAAATGGAGATGATGATGATGGAGATGGAGATGGTGATGATGATGGAGACGGAGATGAGATGGAGATGGAGTTGATGATGGAGATGGAGCTAGAGTTGGAGATGGAGATGATGATGGAGATGGTGATGATGATGGAGATGGAGCTAGAGATGGAGATGGAGATGATGATAGAGATGGTGATGATGATGGAGATGGAGCTAGAGATGGAGATGATGATGGAGATGGAAATGAGATTGAGATGGAGATGATGATGATGATGGAGATGGAGATGAGATGGAGAAGGTGATGAGATAGAGATGTGATGGAGATGTTGATGGAGATGAGATGAGATGGAGATGGAAATGAGATGGAGATGAGATGGAGATGAGATGGAGATGGAGATGAGATGGAGATGGAGATGATGATTATGATGGAGATGGAGATGAGATAGAGATGGAGATGGAGATGTGATGGAATTGAGATAGAGTTGTTGATGATGATGGAGATGGAGATGAGATGGAGCTGGTGATGATTATGGTAGCAGCAACAGTAACAAACACCAAATGCCTACTATGTGCTGGGGGTGGTGTTACATGCTTTACTTGTGGCCACTTATTTACCTAAGGTATGTTGGCAAGTGAACAAATCAAGATGCAGGGTTAGCGAATAATCTGCTGCAATTTGGTGGAAAAGAACTTGCCAGAAAAATGTCTCCAGAAGAGGGGCAAATGGGGTGATTGAGGAATGATGGGGAGGGAATTTTCACTGGTTACTTGATTGTTTCCTTTGCATTTTGTGTCTCATAAAACCTTTACGTATTAAAAAAATCTAATTAAAGTGACAAAAATGAAGTAAAGACCCTTGAATGAACTATTGCTTTGGAGGGGAACCATAAAAAAGCAATTCTCCTCAACAAGCTGTGATCCCTAGCAGCCACTTTCCCTTTCAAGTCAAACTGTTTTCCCTTAAGTGGGATTAGGTTTAAAAAATAGAAAAAGAAAGAAAGAAAGAAAAACAGAACTCCCCTTCTTCATCTCTCTCTTACGGCGCAGGCTCCATCAGCACTCTATTTGCCTAAGGACTTTCTAATGGGCTGCAACATGACACCCAGCAGCTAAAGACTTTGCCTTAGAATTTTGGGTGCTGCTACTTTAGAACTTTCACAGAGGGAATTCTTACTGGTACATTATTCATTAACTGTTGCAGAAGGTGCCTTATTGTAGCTAAGACTTGGGGCTGTGGAGTCAGACCTAGGCTTGAACGCTTGTTCTAATAGACTCACTAGCCGTGTGACTTGAGGCAAGTGAATCAACATTTCTGATCCTCATGGTCTCCTGCTGCGTTTACACCAGTCTTGTCCAGGACGACCCTCCTTCCCCAGCCATCAGCTCACTCAGCCACCCTATTTGAATCTCTCTCCATTCTTCACTGTTATGCTTCTGTACACGTTCTAAATATTTGCCTCGTGGAACCCAAATTCTCTTGTCCTTCCTCCCTGCTCACTCCTGGGATGATTACACAAGGGAGCTAATTAGCACCACGTTTTTAATAGCGGCCCCCTCTTTGGAACATGTGCAGCTTTATTTGATTTTCTTGTTGCCACTGAAGCATGGAATCCTTTCAGGGCTGGCTGTGTTCATTTCACTGATGGACACCAGGAATAAATCCTTAGCTTGCTTTACATCCATAACCCCACTGTTTCCATCTGGGGGAAGAGAATTCCAAGGGGTCCTGCCATTATCGCTTTGTGTAGAAAGGAAAAAAAAATCCTTCAGACTTGAAAGAGCAAATTGAGATAACAGTGGGTGACTTTTTTGTGTGTTTAGAATATTGTGGTCGCCTACATATTATTTCTGTGGGCCCAGGAGCCTAATGCATGCTTGTGGAACTGAATTTAAATTTCTTCCAGAGACTCCGTATCTCCTACACTGAAGGGGAAAGTATAGCCCTTCCTCTCCCCTACCCCCATCCCCACTGTAGAAGTCAGGTGTATTAGTAATCTATTGCCGTGTAACAAATTATCCCCAAACTTAGCCACTTAATACAACAGTGAACATTTACTATCTCACATGGTTTCTGAGGGTCAGGGCTTCAGGAGCAGCTTAGCTGGGTGGGGGTCTGGTTCATGGTCTCCCATGAGGCTGTAATCAAGTTGGTGGTGGGGCTGCTCTTTCACCTGAAGACTTGACTGGGACTGGGGGATCCACTTCTGAGATGGCTCCATACTGAGCTTTAGGTAAGAGGCCTCAGCTCCTCGCCACATGGGCCCCTCCACGGTGCTGGGCATTTTAGATACTATGTTGCAGCAAATCTGGATTCTGAATTGTATTTTAGAGAGTTGTTTTGTTTTTGCTTTTTTTTTTTTTTTAAAGTAACTTTCTTGGACTTGAACTGTGAAATCCATCTCCCCCGCAGTGCACCAATGGCTCTGCTCAGACTCACTTGATTCTTGTTTTCATTTTTCAGCCTGACCTCCTAGTGTCCCCTAGTGTCTGCACAGCTCAGGGTTCAGCCGGTGAATTTGGCCAAGGTTGCAAGGCTGTGCACAGAACATTGTGCCCAAAGGCTTCCATTGTATGTGGGTGGATCTCTGTGGTTGGGGAGCGTGGTCACAGCTCAGTCAATCCTCAAGCCTCCTTTGCTCTTGCTGTCTAGTGGGCTTCTTGGTTTCATTTCCCAGACAGGCAGGGATGAGGGGAGATCTTATCCTGACCTTCTGTGCTGCTCTCTTTTCCCGGATCCCCATTCAACTTTTGGCTGCCTCGATGCTTTTCCCCATGAGATCACAGCCTCCAGCCATGGGAGCTGGGGGTTCCCTTGCATGTTTCCAGCTCACTGCTGTTAGCTGACCCCAGCCCTAGGTTGAGTGTGCCCCCGCCGGCAGCTCAGCTGCTGGTTTCCAAAGCCAGCCCCATGCTGGTAAAGCCACATTTCTTGCTGACCAAGGGGGATGGGCGTGTGGGAGGGGTGGGTGGCAGCAGCTTCAGGTGAGAAGGCTACAGATTCCCAGTGATTGTACCCCAAGCCGAAGCTGTTTTTCAAGAATAGCCTCCTCCTAGTTTGTTGTCTGCCTTTGCTCAATTTCCAGAGCCCTGACATTGTTGCTTTTAATAATGTTGTCCAGTTTTACACTTGCTTTTTCCAGATAGAATTTGCCAGCCTCTTCACTCTGCCATAGGTCCTTGGTCCACTCATGTAGCAACACTGGGCTATGTGCCTTCTAAGGCCGCAGACCTTTCCCACTCTCATGGCTTTGGGGTTCATTCCTTAGCAAGAGGTAGGAATTAGGACACAGCTCCCAGTGGGCAACTTAGTCTCCACGTGTTGGCTCTTCGTGGTGTGTCTGAGACTCTGTCCTGAAGAGCACGTGACAGGGCAGGGGCTGAGCCCCCCTTGGGGGGAAAGGCGAGTTGAAGGCCCAGGAAGGGATCGGGGGCTCCCTGGTGGTCAGCTTCAGGGGTGCACGTGAGTGTTCTGGGGCTGCTGAAACAAGTGACTACAAACTGGGGGCTTAAACAGAAATGGCTTGGGGGTCAGATTCTGACCGTTCTGTCTCCATACTGGGAAGGGTACCGTGATTGCCGCTGAGAATACTGGTAGCTTCCTACTCTTGCCTCTTTTTGCTTGCCCTGGTTTTGGACTTGTGGGACTCCTGACTTCCTTGGAACATCTTCTGGTCATTTTCAAAACTATTGCTGTAGCTCCGCTGGCTGGATGTTTGCAGGTGTAAACCAGCGCTAGAGGCTCACTGCGCTTTGGTGGCTCTCCCGTTGGGCCTGGGTACCTCTGCCGCAGTGTCGTCGTGCATGTCCTAGGTGCTCAATAACATTTTCTTGAATGG
The DNA here is from genome assembly GCF_937001465.1 of Orcinus orca. Taxonomy (NCBI): domain Eukaryota; kingdom Metazoa; phylum Chordata; class Mammalia; order Artiodactyla; family Delphinidae; genus Orcinus; species Orcinus orca. The sequence continues at coordinate 2,315,724 of NC_064578.1, forward strand.
TTGAAAGTTTGGAAGGTCAGAAAATATATGCTCTAAGGACAAGTGTGGCCCCAGCTATGACCATTAGAGGGTCACCAGAACAAGAGTCCAAGCAGATGGATGCAAATTCATAGTCCATGCAAAGTCCTGATACAAAGATCAGTTGTCAGAGTATGAGATCAGGGTGAACGGGCTTGATTGTGGAAAAACCTGCCAACTCCAAATGAATGAAGAGCAAAATGCTGGACCATCGCAAAAGCCCTCGATCATACCGGTGACGGTGGAGGTCAGCCTGTCTAGAGCAGAATTCCCTGAAGTACATGGATGATTGGTCCCCAGGATGCCTATTAACATACAACTTCTGGGGCCAAATCAGCAGAGAAAACGTGGCATCCCCTGGTTCAAATTCACAATGCTCATCGCAAAGTCACTGAGAAGGCCTGTGGAATACACAGAAGACATGTTGAAATTGGTTTAACCCAGTGTTTGCCAAACTTTTTTGACCGTGGAGCCTTTTAGTGGCGTGACGACTGCGACTATCCTGTAGGATGGGCTTCCATAGAACTCACTTTGGAGAGCACTCATTCGTAGGGAAGACACTTTGAGGAGAGGTTTGGAGATCAGGTTGAAATGGTGGTTTGGGGCCAGGGTGTCCAGAGCCCGAATGGCAGAGGGCTGGGGTCCCTGAATGCAGGGCAGGGGAGGGCTGTACGTTAAGAAGGTGAGCCACGCTATCCGTGTGTCAGCTTACAAGTGGGGCCTACTTGGGTATGAATCTGGCTACGTGAGAGTCAAGGGCACTCTGAAGGGGTCCATGCCTCGTCCAGGCCTCATCGCCAGCCAGTGACACCACGCAGCACTTGTCACTCTTGGCTACAGCCAGGTCCCATGTGTTTGCAATTGCCCGGGTCACAGCCAGGGAGCTGCTGGCAAAACGATCGTGTAATCAGGGGGTGCCAGAAGGTGGGGCAGGGTGAGGCCCAAAGGAAGGGGGTGTCCACGGGCCAGGCCAGAGAGGGGCTGACTGCTCACACCCTCTGCCCTCGCTGCAGGGTCCCTGTAAACACCCTTGGCCTGGCCCTTTGCCATCAGGATGAGTACATGTGCGGACACCTCCGCCCAGCCTTGCACGCTGGGCCCGCGGCAGGGTATGGAACGCCCGTGTTTTGGGAAGCGGCAGGGGCCTGTGACTTCCCTGGGATCTCGGCAAGGGGCATGTCAGAGCCTGCGTGATGGAGCGCGGCCTGTGGGCCCCAATCCCTGCTCATCCAGAGCCCAAGTAAACACAGCTCGGATGATCACAGAGCATACCAGCTGGAAGGAAGCCTAGAGATTCTTCTGGTGCAAAATTCCTCACTTGGACAGTGGGGAAACTGAGGCGTGGAGTGGGGAAGGGATTGGCTGCAGCTGAGGTAGGCCTGGGACCCTGGGTCTGGACCTTGATTCCAGGGCGCCTTTGCCCGCACTGGGCCATCTCAGAAGCCTGCTGCCTGCAGATGGCATGCTGGGTGAGGCCGTCCTTCCCCTTTGGGGTGGTTTACGTTGGTGGGGGGAGGAAGGATAATAGGTTTGTTACTTACAATCCCCTCAACTTATAAAACAAAAGGAGAACAGTGACAGTGATTCTTTCTTTCTTGAGTTTTTAAAACACAAAACTTTTTTTCCTAGATACCTTATTACTTTGTGTGTGAATTACCTTCATTATCATTGCCCATCCAATTAATTTTTTTTTTTTGCGGTACGCGAGCCTCTCACTGCTGCGGCCTCTCCCGTTGCGGAGCACAGGCTCCGGATGCGCAGGTTCGGCCATGGCTCACGGGCCCAGCCGCTCCGCGGCATGTGGGATCCTCCCGGACCAGGGCACGAACCCGTGTCCCCTGCATTGGCAGGCGGACTCTCAACCACTGCGCCACCAGGGAAGCCCAACTTTTTGTAAGGTTAGCTTTTACAAATGTTTTATGGAAAATTTCAGATGTATACAAAAGTAGAACAAAGCCCCACGTGCCCGTCACCCATCGTTAACAGTTATGAACTCACCAATTTTATTTTCTCTGCTTCCACCCACTCTCCCCAAGCCAGGATTATTTTGAAGCAAATTCCTGATACTGTATCTTTTCATCTGTAACTATTTCAGTATGTATCTCTGAAAAATAGGATCTCACTCATTTTTTTTTAATTAAAAATTTTATATTGAGAGAACTGTAGATTTACTCACATTGCAGGAAATAACACAAAGAAATGATCCTTACTATGCAAGTCATTTCTCTTAAACGCAGTCATAATATTATCACACCAAAATATTTAACAATCATTACTTAATATCATCCAATATCCAAACAATTTTTACATTTCCCAAGTGGCTTATATTTTTTTCTTTTTAAAGTTTGATTGATTTGCTTTAATTAAGTAGTTATTCAAGTCAATCAATCATGTGTATCCAAGTAGAGTCTCCAAAAACCAGTGAATTAAAAAATTTTAGCTGCTTTGAGATATAATTCACATACCATATGATTCACCCATTTAAAGTGTACAACTTAATGATTTTTGGTAGCTTTTAATTTAAAATGTAATGTGCGTCCATTGTGGAAAATGTAAACAGTACTTTTGTGCAGAATTTAATATGAAAGCTCTCTGTTTGCAGTCATTTCTACCCAGTGAATGCTTTTACTATATGTTTAATAATAAAAAAATAATATTTATGTAGAAGACAGATGAACACAGGGAAAAAATTACTCTAAATTCTGTATCTAGACATAACCACCAAAGCTATTTCAAAATCCACCCCTCCCGCACATTTGAGGGTGTTCTTTTGTTTTCCAACATGAAATTTAGACTATCTTACACTTCATGTACTAGCTTGAAGGTACTGAAGGCTTATCCTGAGTGCCTTCTTTTTGCTCACTCTCTGGGTGAGATCCAAGTGGCAGCCAGGAGTGACTGTCATGATTGTCACCGGGGTTCCTAGTGCATAACCAAGCTGTCCGTGGAGAGAATTCAGGGGATCGGCAAACCTGGAGGAAAAAATATTACATCTTTATTTTGTCTAACCAAAATGTAGCATTTCCTTTCGTTATGGTCAAAGGCAATAAGCCAGTAGCACTAGCAGAATCTGTGACTTTGTCACCAATGAAATCATAGATATTTCCTGTCATAGTACAGTCACAGCTACTATTTTGAAATATAATTTGAGTTCAGTGCTACTTTGAGTTAAAGAAGCTGTTAGAGTCTCTGTGAGATCTGTGTTTCTAAAAAAAGCACATATATTGACTATACATTTACAAGTAAAAATTGTTTGATAACAGTATTTCAATATAATTGTTTCCTTGGTAATCCTGCAAATTTTATATGTTCATAAACATTCCAAGAAGGGGTTCTTTAGTTTCATAAGACTTTCAAGGGGGTCCGAGTTCCTCCAAAGGTTAAGAACCTCTGGATTGGAGAGAAATGTTTTTTCCCAAGTCACTGATGATTTACATTTAATTTTTAACTTTTTAAAAATTCAGGGCCCCTTTACAGAGCTCCATTGCTTCTGGCTTCCCAGCCGAGCCCTTTCTCATTTTTCAGGGCTAAGTGCAAACCTGGCGCCAGGGTCTGGGGGAGAGAGGCAGCAGGAAGCAAAGGTTTGAGAATGCCTGTGCCGCTGAGGGAGATGGGCAGGGCTGTTTTCCGTGGCCGCCTGCCCTTTTCTTAGATGAACACACAGCTGGGCCTGCCCTCCCAGAGGGATCATTTCAGGAGACATCCATCTGCATGTCCACATGTCCTGTTGCCCTGGAGCAGGGGCTAGATGGAGTGTACAAGCAGCCACTCACAGACGGACAGGACAAGGGAAACTCAGGCTCCCCCACGTTCAGGGCGAGATTCGACCACTTCTGTGCAGCTGGTCGGGGTGAGCAGGAAGCCTTGGGGGCTCCTCAAGTTTACAGGGCGGCGGGGGTCAGAGAGGCATGGAGGAAGAGACACAGCACTGTTGCACACACCCGCCGTGTGCTGGGAGGGACAGGGCGCCTTCGTGGGTGATCTCTATGACACCCTCACGTAGGGCACGTGCTCATTGGTGCTGGTGGAAATTCTAACCCAGGCCTTCTGCCACTGGCCCAAGCTCACGGCTTTTTTATTACAGCATAACTGTAGATGTGCAGTACATCAGCAGGTCAGCTTACCAGCGCCCAGCCCAGGGGTCAAGGGAGCTATGGAAAGCCATGAAGGCTCATTTCAGAAGATGACAGCCATTGGCCCTCTAAGCAGGAATCAGACCCATGCTATTGACCACAGCCAGGCCCACGTGGTGAGGGTTTCCCATGTGCCAGGGCTGTGCTAAGTGTTCACACCTATTATCTCATTCTATCACCAAAGCCGTCTGTGGAGGCAGCCACTGTGGGCACCAGGTGGACTCCGGGGACTACCTCCCGTGCACAGGCCCGCTCTGCCACCTATTTGCTCTGGAACCGGGCAACAACTTAGTCTCTCTGTGCCTCAGTTTCCTCATCCATAAAATGGGGGCACTGATATTCCCGCTGCGCAGGGCTGCTGCAAGAATCAAATGAGATTCTTAGAGAAAGCATTGCCACACTGTATGAGTGTCCTATGGCTGCTGTAACAACGTACCATCAACTTCGTGTCTGAGAACAACACATGTCAATTCTCTTACTGTTCTGGAAGTCTGAAGTCTGATGTGGGTTTCACTGGGCTAAAGTCAAGGTGTTGCAAGGCTGATTCCCTCTGGGGGCTCCAGAGGAGAATCTGTTTCCTGGCCTTTTCCAGCATCTAGAGTTGCCTGCATCCCTTGGTTCGTGGCCCCCTCCTTCAGCCTCAAAGTCAACAATGTTGCATCTGTCTGATCCTGCATCTGTCATCACAACGCTTTCTCTGACTCTTTCTTCTGCCTTACCTCCCACATTTAAGGACCCTGTGGTTACACTGGGCCCACCTGTGGAATCCAGGATGATCTCACCATTTGAAGGTCTGCTGATTTAGTACACTTACTTCCGTCTGCAACTTTAATTCCCCTTTGCCTTGTGAGGTAATAGATTCACAGGTTCCAGGGATTAGTAGTCTCTGGGGGGCCATCAAACCCCCAAACCTGTGATGTCCTTGGGGTCCAGCTGCTACATGTGACAGCAGTTATGCCTGAAATATTTCCCATGTTAGTGGTGACCAGCAGATGTTCCCCTTGAAGGCAGAGAACTTCAGGAAGTCACAATCATTCATTCATTTGCCAAATATTGAGCCTCAGGGCACGGTGCCAGGCTCTAGGACCGCATCAGTGAGCAAAACAGACATGGTACCCGCCTCATGGAGTACAGTTAGTGTGGAGACAGGTGATTGGAGAGGAAGCAAATAAAAACTTCACAACCAATTCTGATGACTGCTCTAGAGGATACAGACAGGGAGCCATGCTAGAAATTAAGGGAAGGGGACTAACTGGTCTGGGAAGGCCTCTATATGCAGGTGACATCTGAGCTGTCCCCTGAAGAATGACGAGAATCCAGACATGAAGGGGAGAAAGATGGATGAACATTTGCAGGCTGAGGGCAAAGCTTCTAAAAGGGCCCACAGGTGGGAAGGGACTTGGTGTGAGGAGAGGTCAGCACAGCTGGAGCACAGTGAGTGAGGGGCACAGGTCATGGAGCGCTTGGCCTTGTAGGCCGTGGGGGCGAGTTTGCATCTCATTCTAAGTTTTAAGAAGGGCTGTGTCATAATCCAAGACAGAGAGCTGTGGAGAGGGATGCTGTGCTCTGTGTGTTCATGAATCTGTGGAATGAAAGGGTGGACCCCTGAGCCTCTGGGATTCTTAGCTCACACCAGCACTTAAGCTCTGTGTAGAATTAGAAGGCTGCAGCTAGGTACAGTTTTCTCCCTGGTGTTATTATAGGTAAACCGTCCTAGTTACCCATACTCTAGTTCTGTAATTCACAGTGCCTGAGGTTGCCACTGCCCTGCCCTCATGCCCTTGGTGCCCACCTTCCCAGTGCATGCTGATGACCTTCTGCAGGTACCCCAAACTTCCCCTGATAGCTCCTCTCAGCCCACACCTGGGCAGACCAGAGATGCTGGGGGTCCTCAGTCAGTGATGGACGGAGGTGGAGGATGAATACCCCAGACTCCTCACCTGTCAGAGGGGGCTGTGCCGAGGCATGTCCTACACCATCTCCTCAAGGTCTCCGGCAGGACTGAGCTGGTAAAAAATAAGATTGTTAAGAATTTCAAGATGGCGATATCAGAACATTGAACCAAGCCCAGGGCCCTTCTGAGCACAGGGCCCTGGGCCACTGCCCAGGATGCACTGAGCTCCCCTTCATCTTTTCTTATAATCATTCTGCTTTTTTGTTCATTATTATTCTTTTATTCTGTATTCCTAGCTGAAGCTTGCGTGTGCTTTTGTTACGGAGACTGAGAAAGCTTTGAGGTGGCAGGTATGAATAGGTTCATAGGTTGTTTCCTGGGCAGCAGTTTTCCATTTCAGTGGAGCTGCTTGGAAGATAACAGCAAAGGGACTCTGATGGTGGAAACTTAGGAAGGTCCAATTCCAGAGACTTCATGTCGGTGGAACCACATGGGTAGCTCTGTTTGGCCTGAGGGTCTGCTGGGTCTGGTATTGGGTCTCTCCAGCCTCTAGACAGTCCTGTCTTGGTTTCTGTTTTTTTGTGACATACACATACCTTTCTAATGGAGAGAGATGGGTCACAGGGAAGGCAGCATTTGGTCCGAAAGCCTTCAAACACAGCTGTGCTTCGAGATGCCAACTGTGTAATTCAGAGAAGACAACCTGCACTCTGGGACAGTGCTCCTACAGAGCCTGGAGATCTGCCTGGAGGCTGTTGCATGAGGCCATGGGACCATGCTCGGTGGTCCAAAGGACAGAAAGCTATGACCATAAATAACATAAGAGGGCGGGCTTCCCTGGTGGTGCAGTGGTGAAGAATCCGCCTGCCAACGCAGGGGACATGGGTTCGATCCTTGGTCTGGGAAGATCCCACATGCTGTGGAGCAACTAAGCCCGTGCACCACAACTACTGAGCCTGTACTCTACAGCCCGCGAGCCACAACTACTGAAGCCCACGCATCTAGAGCCCATTCTCCGCAACGAGAGAAGCCACCGCAACGAGAAGCCGGTGCACAACAATGAAGAGTAGCCCCCGTTCACCACAACTAGAGAAAGACCACGTGCAGCAATGAAGACCCGACACAGCCAAAAATAAATAAAATAAATTTTAAAAAAAAGTACAAAAAAAATAACATAAGAGGGGATTAAGGAGGAAAATCACCTGAGCCAAGCAGTTATAGCAAATGAGTTTTGTTTCATGCACAAACTCTGATCGATTGGTAGAGACTTTCTAGGGGGCCCATGGTTGACTAGTGATGTCTGACCAGGACAGAGTGAGAAGAATGGGTGACAAGTGATTGCCATCCTTAAAAGGCGTTTACTCACTTGTATGAGTGCCTCTCCTGCAGTGAACTTTTGGCAACATTTTCTGAGGCTGGAAAAGGCAGGCTGGGGCGTTTCACAAGGAGAGTTCCGAATGCGGAAAACAGGAGACAGGGAACAGTTTTCTATCCAACCTCTTGCTTTGGCTACCTCTTGCCTCTCCCTTTCTGCCTCTGCTCTTCCTGGGCCTGACACATCTTCCCCTTTTGACACTTCCATTTCTTGTATCCCATCTCCTCCGTCAGTTTCGGTTCTGCTTCATCCCTGACACATCCACCGGTCCCCTTTGCTCAGTGACTGGCCCAGGCCCTTCACACAAGGGAAAGCCTTCTGCATGGCCCTGGTGCTCACCCTCATGGACCTGTTGTGCCGGTGACATCATTTATCCAGCGCAGTGGTACACATGCGATGGTGATGACCAGCACTCGGTGATAATAAGCGGGCAGATCCCTTCTCAGACTCCTCACTGTGCTGCTGGCCAAGGAAGAGCCAGGGCAGCTGTAAAACGGGGCCAGCGTTGTGTGGTTAGGGTTGAACGAGGAGGAAGGCGCTAGTCACAGTGCCAGACGTATAGTGAGTGCCTTATACGTATTCTCTGCCGTCAGGATAATTACCTAGCTTAGCACAAGGTTTGACACGTAGTAAATGCTCAATAAACTGTAATAGTAACAATTATACTAACAAACAGTGATAGGTGGAGTATTTGCAGTTTGACCTGCCCTGGGAAGTCGAGGTGGGCAGTCCCCTGGGCCCCACTTCATTTTGAAGTTAATTTCCTGATGAGGGAGAAGAGAGCCTTTCTGGCAACAGAAAAGACCCCAGTCTGCCAGTCTTGCAAAGAGCCACCTCAGTGCTGGTAGCTAATCAGTCTGATGGGGAGACCTCGGCCTGGGGAATGTTTTTTTTCCATCCATCTCTCAGAGACATTTTCTTGCCAATCAGGGCGTTGGAAAGGCGGGGGGAACAATGGAACGCGTTGTCCTGCACCCGACAGAGTTCACTCAGCGTGTAATCCTTGAGGCATGCGGAGCCTGCGGCAGCCGAGTGAGGAGGATAAATCACCCCTGCGTCAGGGAATTGGAAACAGATTGCTGGATGGGCCCATGTGTCCCAGGCAGCCCCTGCCCCCATGGGCACCACTGCCATCACCTTCGCTGGGAGGTGCCTGCCTGAGAACACATCCCCAGCTGCCGGGCTGGCGAGGACTGTGGTGGTTTAATGATGGGGCTGCTTGTCAGGTTGGACTCCCCTAGGAGGACACGGCGGGCACCCTTGTGGGGCACTTTTCCTTGTCTGTTTTTATGTTTTGGCGTTCATGCTCGTAGCGGAGGCTGCTCTCTATGGCAGAGAGAAACAGCCCTGAGGGCATTTGGACTGGAGCGGAAAGTCCAGAGCAAGGGAACCGAGAGCAGTGAGCTTCATCAGTAACCCGCGGGATGATGGTGGCCTGGGCCCTCTCCCGCTCTGGGTCTCAGGTTCCTTATCTGTAATATAAAAACAAGGCACAGGAAGCCTGCCTGTGTTGGGTTAGGGAGGCAGGGAGGGGCCTGTCTCCCCAGAGGTGGTGGAAGGGCCCGAATGCTGGAGGGGGTGCATTTAGAGACCATCACATCTGGTGGCTCCTCACCCTGGTGGCAGGGCACAATCACCCAGGAGTGAAAATACCTGTTCCCAGGCGCCCCCGACCTGCTCAGGCAGTCTCCCGGGCTGGGGTCTGAGGATGGAAGGCTAATAGCCTCCCCCGGGAACTCTAATGTAAAGCGAGTTTGAGGGCACCATTACAGCCTTTTTCTCCTTAGACAAAATGTTCTGAACAACGTGATTCTGTTCACTCCCTGCACCGTCTGCTTTACCTTCTTCTTCCCTCCCTCCTTGATCTCCACGTGGGGCTCTGCATCCAGGCACAGCCTCGAATTGAGTCAGGGCTTCTCCACGTCCTAATGCTGCGTGGGCCCTCTGCCTCGGTCCCTTCAGCTGTAAACCGGGCACACTCAGCAACCTAACTCGCAGGGTGGCTCTGTGACGAAATGGTCAGCGTGTGGAGCTCTCGGTGCCTGGCAGGGCCCCGGACACCTTGTCAGCCTTGCTGCTCCTGGAAGTGCCCATACTTCCTCGGTGTTTGCTGGACTCTAGGCAGGCATTTTAAATAGAGATGGGGGGAGAGAGAGAGAGAGGGCAGCAGCTGCTTGCGTTTTTGAGAAGCCTTCAGGATGGCAGGTTGGGAGGGAAGGTGGTGGGTGGGTTTCTACTCCCCCAGGAGTGGAATCCTGTGGGACACTGATGGGCTGGCCCCTGCTTGGCTATAGGACGTTGGTCCTAAAGTCCCTCAACTTTTGCAGGAGGGGTTAGCTTTACTGCTGTGGAGTTTGGATTGACAGAGACTATTTGTTATTAGCAGTAATTATTAGCACTCAATAATAATAATGACAGGGCTGCCCCTAGGATGTGTGGGGCTCCAGGCATATATTTTTTAAAATTATTTATTTATTTTTGGCTGTGTTGGGTCTTCGTTGCTGCACGCAGGCTCTCTCTAGTTGCGGCGAGCGGGGGCTACTCTTTGTTGGGGTGCGCGGGCTTCTCATTGCGGTGGTTTCTCTTGTTGCGGAGCCTAGGCTTTAGGTGCGTGGGCTACAGTAATGGTGGCTCACGGGCTCTAGAGCACAGGCTCAGTAGCTGTGGCTCACAGGCTTAGTTGCTCTGCGGCATGTGGGATCTTCCGGGACCAGGGATTGAACCCATGTCCCCTGCGTTGGCAGGCGGATTCTCAACCACTGCGCCACAAGGGAAGTCCGTGGCAGATACTTTTTGCAGGGCTCTTGTCTTAATAAACAGTTTGAATGACTCCAAATCAGAGTCCATTCTAGTGGCCCAGTCTCCTGTGATCCTGCATAAAATATACTGCATCAGTTGGTGACACCAGACTGGCACCAGTGGCCATAGAACCCCAGATGACCCATAGGCACAAGTACCAAAACTCAGGGCATTTGGTCGACCTCTCCTATTGGGTAGAGGGTGGGAGAGTGGGAGGGAATGAGGACCAAGGCTCAGATGGGTCCCATCCTGGATTGGGGTGTCCTACCTGGATGGCACTGCCTTCCTGTCTGGTTCCAGCCACTGGAGGGAGTTTAGAAAATTTTAAGGGCTGTGCTCCAAAATGTGGGACCCCCTGAGGTGTGGGTTCCAGGGTGGGGGCCCAGGTCTAAGAGTGATACGATGTTATAATTGTACATCATTAAAAATTATAATATAATTAGAATGCTGATGTTTTGACATTAAGTAATATCTTTGTTATCTCCTGGTCACTCTGCTACTTAGGATTAGACTCAGCTATGTATGGTGGAAGCTGGAAAAGAAAACAGCTTAAAAATGACGGATGTTGATTTCATTCTCATGTAATGGGAGTCCTGGGGTGGCCATTTGGGGCGGTGGGTGCCTCTGCTCCACAGAGTCTTCAGGGGTCAAGGCTCCTTCCTGCTCACCACTCTGCCACCTAAAGGTGTGGCCCGAGGAGCAAGGGGGGGCGGCCATTGTGTTTGTGTTCCAGGCAGCAGGGTGCAGGAACATGCTCTTGTGTCCCTCTGCCAGCGGCACACTCTGCATTGTTTCTGATTAAATGGGCAGTTAACCCCGATCAGGTCCATCAAGTGAGGACTGGAGTCTGGTGTGGTCACTGCATCAGAATACACGTGTTAGCAGCTTTCTCCAGCAGAGCCTGAGCTCCTGCTCGTGGCTCCGGCCTCGTGCTTCTAAATGCTGTGGAGCCCCCCCCTCATTCCCATACTTCCCTGCAACCTCCCCCCTCCCCCTTTCTCTGACCCAGGCTCTTCTCTCCCTCGCCTCCTCCCTCTCTCTCTGGTGTTTATGATTTGCTCTGCGGGAAAGTAGTGGCGGTGACCCTTCCACATGGTGGGAAGAGGAGACCTTGGGAGGGGCTCCAATGGAGGGAAGAGGGGTGACAACAGGGCGGCCACCCACCAGGCAGGAAGGAATGTCCCTCCTCAGCCCTGGACCTGCTCTCCCTCCTGTGGGCTCTCACATTTGGTTACTTCCCTCAAGGGTGTGTGAGTCATACCCAAAGCTCACCTCGGACTCTCCTCCTCCTCTTCCAGCCCCCTGGTTGCCTTGAGGTCCAGCTCAGTTCAACCCAGTGGCTATTTCTTCAGCACTTCCTATGTGAAGTATTTAGAATTATTTCCCTGGGACAGTTGGCCAGAACAAATTAAAGAATCAAAGTGTCCAAGTGTTGTCAAGGCTCTTGGGACTGGCTGCCAATTTGCTTTCTTTTCCCACGGGGTAGGGCACGAGGCCGCTGTCTTACTGCATCCTTGCCAACACTGGGTATTGTATTTTATTGTGTTTTATAAGACGGCCGTTTATCTCACAGGTGATTATCCTCCGAGATGAATAGAGTGGACTCTCCTGGGTCTTGGACACAGAGGTGATGTCAAGCTAAGCAGGGCTCTCTTTTTGTTGACAAATACAGAATGTCATTGTATTTATTTTTGATTACCTGTGGAAGGGACATTAAAGTCTGGTAAATTTTAACAGGCACATGCCCCTGAACTATCACTGCACACAGTATCGAATTTTTCATGATCATTTGTTAACTTTCCCTGCTGATTGTGCTGATCTCATTTATGTCTGTTATTCTACATATAGTTCAGGGTTAGTTAGATTCAGGGTGGACAAATAGCCTTTTAAAAACACTGCTGTATTCTTTTAAGTTTTATCCTTAAGACATCTGTCACTTCTGGAATTCACTCCAACCACGGGAGGAGATTCATTCCAATGCCTCTGAAGTGGAATCTGAGATTTTAGTTTTAAAAGTGGGACTCTGGAAGATTCATTTCATGACTGCAAAATAGTTATTTCTCAACATTTTGGTTTTTCACAAAGTGGTGCTTTCAGAAGAGATGTTGTTAATTGGGCTGTTTTACTTTTGATGTTACTTTTTTGGGGGGGAGCAATAATATATTTGGGTTCACTTTAGTATTCAGGGTGTAGATTCATGTGACTGAGCAGGCCTCTCTGGGAGAAGGCGGAGGGGTTGAAAGGAAGGAAGGTGGAGTGTGGGAAAATAGGGACCCTCGTGCTCTGCCGGCTGGAACATAAACTGGTGCAAACCTTTTGAGGCTCAAGCTAGTTCTTTCTCCTTGGACAGATTGAGTCTACACACATTCAGTGTGGTGAGCAAGATGTCTCACTCCCCCAAAGACGTCCACTGATGCCAAGAACCCATGACCATGTTACCCTGCAGAGCGAAAGGGACTTTGCCTATATGACCCAGTTAAGGGCCTCGAGATGGCCAGCCATGTCTAGGTAGCCATACCCCTCCTGGATGGCCAGTGAGTTCAGGCAGGGGGCGGCAGGTCCAGTGTCTCCCATGCCCCTGCTTTCTCCTTGCCAGGGCCACCTGCAGAGAGGAGACAGAGACCTCCTCTTGGGAGGTGAGAAGTAAGTCCACTAAAAACCATCAGCCTCAGCAAAGCCTCAGCTACCCTTCTAGACAAACATAGCAGTGTTTAAAGAATCCGCAGGAGGTGTTTTGGCCTGGAGGGAGGGAAGGTTCCGGGCCTCACTCTGAGCAGACTCTGTTCTGGGACAAATTACAACCATTATCTGCTGTATCTCGGTGCCATGTCTCGGACCTGCCATGGTCTTGCAATGGGGGGCAGCCTTGACCATGGAGCTGCATTTGGGTAGGCTGAAGGTCCCCTCCTGGAATGTGGGGCTTCACGGAAAAACCGAGCCCAGGAGCACACAGAGGAAACCCCAGGGTGCGTGTGCTGACACCATGTCTTGGAAGGTTCCACTGGCCCTGTCCCAACTCTCTCGCTCTACCCTCTGTCCTGCCCTCTACTCCCCAATTTCTCTTTTCTCTCAAAAGAAAAAAATACCGTAATCAGAGAGAAGGCTGCAGGCGCATCCAAACTGAACAGAAGGAACCCTACTTAAGAAAAATGGTAAAGCCTTAATGGTGGGAAATCGCCAGGACCTTCCCAGGCGCTGGTCTGCTTGCTGGTTGAAGCGAGGTGGTGTGGGCCCAGGCCACACACAAATGCTTTTTGAGCTGCTATCTTTCGAGCCCTTACGATGTGCTGGCACTTTTTCCTTTTCATTGAGGCATGGCTTCAATGCAATTCAGCGCACCTGAGTGCACGGCTCAGTGAGTTATTAACTCAGGCGTTCCCACCGCCCGACCCTGTGCGGCAACTACCCAGGTCAAGACACAGAGCATTCACAGCGCCCTCAGGGTCCCCTCGGACCTTCCTGGTAGATGCCCATCTCCCCAGCTTGTCACCATCCCAACTTGTATCGCCATGAGTTTTGTGGAACTTGCATATCTGTGAATCACATGGCCTGTTGGCTTCCTTCACTTGTTATCACGTCTGTACTTGCAGTTGTTAACATCCTCACCTCATCGATGGGGAAACTGAGGCACAACAACTTTTAGTGCCTAGCCCAAAGTCCCAGAGTAAAGAGCAGGGTTGGGATTCCAGCCAGATCCATGCGCTTGAGAACCAAGCTCTTAGCAAGAGGCACGGCATTTCAGGAGCGAAGTGGCAGAGAACCCCAGGGTTGGAAGCACAGGGCATTTGTCAGGGGCAAGGGTCCCCGTCCTCCTCTTTGGCAGAGGGGCCCCTCGACTGTTCCCCTCCCCCATCCTGTCTGTCCCCATCCCCAAGCCTAGCCATGTGCTCACTGCCTGAGGGAGCCCCCGACAGCCAGCTGTATTAGCGTTCTGGGGAAATGCTGGCTCTCTCGCCTGCTGGGGAAAGCCCTGCAAATCCCGTGACAAACAGCTCTAATCTGGTGCTTAGCGTGGAGCCTGATGTCGGCACCAGCGAGGGAGGGCGCTGGCTCTGGGAAACCCGATAGGTGCCAAGGCTGCGAACGTGCATCCCACCCTCACAGGCGGTCAGCCTGCTGACCCCCCAGCAGAGCGTGGTTGGAGGCTGGACGGCGTTTCTGCGGCCGTGTGGGCCCGGTTTGCTGACCCCCGGGTGGATGTGAGCAGTAATGAGATAATCTGTGCGAAATGCATAAGCCCCCATGAATAAGCCCCCATGAATGTGAGCGGGCTTATTGTTCTTTAATTGTCCACAATTGGGACTCATGATCCAAACAATCTGTCCCACAGGTTTCTTATCTGTGTCCCTTATCTCAGACCCTGGGAGCCAGATCTGTTTCAGAATTCAGAATTTGTTAGATTTCAGAACTTAATCAGTGCTTATATTGTATATCATTAACAGCCCCATGGGATCTTGGACACCCTGGGTCATGAATTTCTGCAGCAAATCATATGGGTGCACAGCCACACCCCTCACGGCTCCATTCTGGGACGGCTTTGCTGACAAACCTCGGGAGGAAACTGGTGATGAGAGGCCAGGGTCCCTTTGCTCCTCTCCCGCGTGGCCTTGGTCAACACGCCTTCCTGGGAAATGGGGAGATAGAGTCCTCCGGGCTTCAGGCCGCTGTGGGTTGGATGAGTTTGTCTAGGAGAAGTGCTCAGAGCAGAGCCAGCTCTGGGCGAACACAGGGGAAGCTCCCTTCACGATCACAGTTTTACTAACTCTGGTGCTGCTGATGACTTACTGGGTCTCACTTAGATGTGAGCTGGGGGCCTCACCAAAAATGCCCCGTCCTCTGTAAGTTCAACTGCATGCCCTCAGCACTGTTTGCAAGTGTGTGTGTGTGTGTGTGTGTGTGTGTGTGTGTGTGTGGTGTGTGATGTGGGTGTGACTGGTGTGTGTGTGGGTGGTGGGGAGATTGCAGAGCAAGGGGCAGACCTGACCCAGAGTCGGGTCTGCCTGACTCTGAAGGCTGTTCGTAACAAACCACCCAAACGTAGTGGATTAAAACCACAGCATTTATTCATTTTTTGCTCATGAATCTGCGATTTGGGCAGGACTCTGTGGGGACAGCTCTGCTCTGCTCTGTATAGTGTCAGCTGGGGAGGCTTGACAGCTGGGGGATACCTGATGGCTGGGATCTGGAAATACCTGAAGGCTGGTTCACTCACCTGTCTGGTGTGTGAGGCTGGCTGTTAACTGGACCCCATTAGGCTCCCTCAGCCAGAATCTCTGTGCTTGGTCTTCCCTGTGGCTGCTTGGGCTTCCTCACAGCAAGGAGGAAGAATTCTTGGTCTAGTCTTGGTGGTCACTTCCACCAGTGCTTTACAGGTTGAGACGGTCACAAACTTCCCCCCAGGTTCAAGAGGAGGGAACACACACCCCACCACGGATGGGAGGAACATTAACATTTTTATATTTTATATATAATAAATATAATAATATTTATAAATGTATAATATATTTATATATAAAATTTTTGTAATAATTACAAAATTTACCACTTTAGTTAGTGGCAACATAGCACGTCTCATAAAGACTAGAGATTGTAATGATATTGGAATGTCTGTCTAAATGTTGGTTTTTCACAAGTAGTTTCAGGAAGAACCACTTCTCTTCCAGGAGGAAGCATCTTCTGCGGGTACTTTCAGGGGACAGTTCTAGGGGATATTTAGGGGATAGTTCTGGGAGACCTAGGGATTATTTTCAGCATGAATGGGAAGAGTTACTAGCAGAGAAAAGGGAACAATTGGAAGATCTGATACCTAAAGCCTCCCAGCTAGTGAGTTATCCTAGATCAGAATGGTTAAGGAAAAAAACAAACAAACTTTACACAGGCTCATGGATTGCCTAAATGTAAGGGAGCAGACTCTCCAACTTAATTTTTTAAAAAGTCTTGGGCTTCCAGAGCTGGAAAGAAACTTGGAGATCAGGTAATCCTGTGCATCTTAAATTGGGGGGTCCATAACCCCAAGGGTAGATGGAATGGGCAGAGAGAGTTACAACATAAACATGGTAAGCTTCGATTTTTCCTAGTCGCCAAGTAATCCAAAACATTTTCAGTATTCAAGCAAACACGTCTATATTTTGGAGTAGAGTGTAAAATCTCCATAAATTTTTACAGTGAAACAGAAGACTTCAAAGAAAATTCCATACTGGCAGCAGACTGTCTTGAGCGAAGAGTGCAGATACTTTCCTTCCACCCGCTCCGAGGTCCTAGCTTGCTCTTCCTGCCATGGGGGTGTTTCGGGGGAAAGCACCAGAAGCAGCGTGTTAGCTGGCAGTTCCTGCTATGAGCTCCCTACAACACTGCTTCTCAGCAGGAAGTGCTAAGAAAAAAAGAGAGAAGACAACGGGAGAGGCCGTGGCACGTCAGTCTCCGCATGGAGTTAGAGCTGCTCCCTCTGATGCGGGAACCACCAGCCACGTGTGGCCATTGACTAGAAATACGGCTGGTCTGAATTGCAGTGTCCTGTAGGTGTAAATACTCACTGGCTTTCAAAGACTTAGTATGAAAAAGAAGAATGCAAAATCTCTCATTATTTATATTGATTACATAATGAAATGACAATATCTGGGGCATAGTGAGTTGTTTCTTTTTACCGCTTTAACGTGTCTGCTACAGAATTTTAAACTGCTTAGGTGGCTCGCATTGTATTTTCATTGGATGCATTGGGCTAGAGTATCAGATGTCTCCTAATGTAACATACCCCAGAACCCTGTCCTTCCTGTAACATCTTGAGTGACTAGTTTGGGGTAGAACAGGCTGCTGAAAACATGGCTTTAGGTTAAGTTTGCCTCTTTACTGACCTCCAGGTAAACATTGGGCTTCCCACCTCCACCCTTCTGTTGACCCCGTTCTGCTGGGAATTCCCTCTTCTCTTGACTGTTCCAGACCAACCCACCCTTTAACACATAGCTCAGACCTCTTCTGTGTCAAAAGCATTCTTTGCCCTGCATGCCCCGCCCAGCTTTACGGAGAATCCCTCCTTCTGAAAGTCTTAACGGGCTCACTCTCTCAGTAATTAATGGGATAAATCAGTACTTCACTGCCCAATAATCTTTATTCTCTTTCTTATGTGGTTGAAAGTACCAATGGCATGACTTCCTGTTGTTTCTTTGGGAGGTTGCTCGAAGCCTCTCCTTCTTCAGGGGATGCTCAGAAGGGTGAGGTGCTTGCTCAGGCTTGTACTGGAAGTTAGCAGGAAGGCTGGGGGAACTGGGAAGTCTGGTTGTGCCACATTTCTTCTCAATTCCTGGTTCATTCAGCTGCATAGGGCTGGATATCCCCAATTTTGCACCACAGTCCAACACCCTATAGCAGAAACTATTGGTCAGCTACACCAAAGCCCTTGCCAATGCTTTTCTCTTGCTACAAAGGCCTGGATGATCCAGATATGTGCTTTCCCAGCCTCCCTTGAAGCCAGGCGTGCCAAGTGACCCTGTTCTGGTCAATAAGTCAGAGGGAGGTCAGCAGAGCTTTCAGGGAAGAATTTTCTTCCTTGATAAAGGAAAGGAAGTTGTGTAAAGGGTCACATGAAGAGATTCTTCTTTATTGCCCTGGCCCTGCTGTGCTTCCTGCCATTGAATATGGTTGAAGTGGCTGGCATTGCAGCAGCCATCTTGGGACCATGAGGTGATTACCTAAGGGAGAGAAGTTAAGGATGGCAGAGCAGAACGATGGAAAGTGCCTGGGCAAAGATGACTTGATTGTGTTGCCAGCAAACCCAGGACCACCTACTTAGGGACTTCTAAACATGTGATACAACTAGATATTCTTATCATCTAAGCCATCCCTGGCTGAGCATTTGGTCCCTTGCCCCAGAATGCCTTCTGACTGATATGTACTCCACATTATCACAAAGAAAAAGAACTCATGCCACAACAAAAATATGTAGTATGAATGAATGCTGCCACTAAATTAGAAAGTGGTGGTCTCACCTTCCCAAAGCGTCAACCAATCTGGATTGAATAGTTGTAGCAGTGACAGCTTCTTGAAACCAGGTCTGGTGGCATTTGACCAGCAATATCTCATTTAAGCATCCTGACCACTCTGTGAGGCAGGCACTGTTGCTACTTCTACATTACAGAGGAGAAAACCATGGCTTGGAGGGGTGAAGTCATGTGTCTAGGGTCACTGGGAACAGTACAGTGTTGAGTTGTAGGGGCCCAAGTCTGAGCCCGGAGCTTAACAGCTGACTGCTCATCCTTCTGTGACTTGAGCTTCCTGTTTGTCTTTGGTTTGTAATGCGGCCATCATATACTCCCAGGATAGATCCTCTGCAGGTGATTCCAACGGAAGTTAGAGAGAGACAGAGAGACAGAGAGAAGAGACCTAATGTGCTGTTTCTCAAATGACATGCCTGCTATCCACATCCACTCCCAGGAAGGCTACCTACTGTTTATTTGGGGCTGCACAAAAAGTGTCAGCTATTGTAAATTTTTCTTTCCTGCAGGTAGGCAGTTTCTAAATGGACATATCACATTCTTTATCTGAAAAGAACACATGAAAGACATAAAAAAGAAAAAATGTTCAGCAGGCTTATAATCTTTCCCTTATGCCAATAAACAAAGGAGGCAAGAATGTAATAGTAAAGACAAGGTGAGCAACCTCCAACATAAAATGTGCTCATCAGAAAAGCTGAAAAGTGTTCATGAAAGGAATTTAGTTCTACTCAAATGTAGCTTTAAATTAGTCTGCTTAAATTTGGTTGGCCTGGGATAAACTTGTGGAATAAATCAGTCTTCTTGAGAGAGATGAGGTAAATTTGCTCTTCCAGAAAATAACCTAATCTTACAAGTATCTCACAGTGTGTGGTCTCTGTGGAGAAACAGATAAGTGAAATGGAATCTTTTCAACCAGTGTTTCAGCATTTATTTTCTGTTATTGCTACAATCAGATGTCCCAAGATCTACCTTCCCCAACATCTATGGTTCCAAGTAGAGCCACTGATGAACTTCTTTAAACATTCTGCAAAAACAAAAGGGCTATGTACATAAAATGTTAGAAATAGTTTGCCTTTTCTGTATTGCAGAATGAACATAACATATGATTCCAAACTTTGATGATGCTAATGACAGTAACATTGAGCACTTTGAAGTGCTGACAACAGGCCAAGCATTGTGAAAAGTGCCCTGTGTGCATTAACTCATTGCAGCCTCAGAACCCTTGTGAGTTGGCTCCAATATTATCGCCATTTTACACATGAAGAAACTCCAGTCTAAATCCTTTGTTTGAGACCACACAGCTGGTATTGGAAGAGCCTGAATTTAGTTTTAGGTCCTTCTGACTCCAGAACCCTTTCCCCGAACTGCTAGTCTATGCTGGAGTGAGGGGTCTTCCTTTGGGTCCCCACAGGAGCAGACCCTGAGACAGGATTTGGAGACCTTCGTCTCTCATGCATACATGCCTAGGAAGAGAATCATTGGGTCACAAGGCAGCTATATATTTAGTTTTATAGAAAATGACAAGCACTTAACCAAAATGGTGACACTGTGTGCACTGGCAGTGTATGAGAGTCCGGTGGCCCCAGTTGACATCATCAGTCTTTTAGGATTTCAGCCATTCTGATGGGGTGTCACTGTGTTATCTCAGTGTTTGCATTTTCGCAATAAAAAGTGAGGTTTAGTGCTTTTTCGTAGCTTATAGGATCATTTAGATCTTTTGTGAGTTGCCTCTGCAAGGCTTTTGCTTACTTTTAATTGAATACTCTGTTTTTCTTATTGACTTATTGAATTTCTTTATATATTCTAGATATAAGTACTTTCTCAGGTATGTGTATTGCAAATATCTCCTCCCATTTGTAGCTTACTTACTCCTTGACTTTTTAAATTATCTTTTTTTAAACCTTTTTTTAAATTGAAGTATGGTTGATTTACAATGCTGTGCCAATCTCTGCTATACAGCAAAGTGACTGAGTTTTACACATATGTACATTCTTTTTTTAATATTCTTTTCCATTACGGTTTATCCCAGGAGATTGGATATTGTTCCCTGTGCTGTACAGCAGGACCTTGTTTTTTATACATTCTATTGGGTTGGCCAAGAAGTTTGTTTGGGTTTTTCTGTACTCATGTCTTACGAAAACCCCGAACGAACTTTTTGGCCAACCCAATATGTATAATAGTTTGCATCTGTTAGTTCCAAACTCCCAACCCATCCCTCCCCCCACCCCCCTCCCTCTTGGCAACCACAATTCTGATCTCTATGTCTGTGAGTCTGTTTCTGTTTTGTAGATTGGTTCATTTGTGCCATATTTTAGATTCCACATATAAGTGATATCATATGATATTTGTCTTTCTCTTTCTGACTTACTTCACTTAGTATGATAATCTCTAGTTGCATCCATGTTGCTGCAAATGGCATTATTTTGTTCTTTTTTATGGCTGAGTAGTATTCCATTGCATATATGTACCACACCTTCTTTATCCATTCATCTGTTGATGGACATTTAGATTGTATCAACGTTTTAGCTATTGTGAATAGTGCTGCTATGAACATAGGGGTGCATGTATCTTTTTGCATTATAGTTTTGTCTGGACATATGCCCAGGAGTGCGATTGCTGGATCATATGGTAGCTCTATTTTTAGTTTTCTGAGGAACCTCCATACTGTTCTTCATAGTGGCTGCACCAACTTACATTCCCACCGACAGTGTAGGAGGGTTCCCTTTTCTCCACACCCTCTCCGGCATTTGTTATTTGTACACTTTTTAATGATGATGGCCATTCTGACTGGTGTGAGGTGGTACCTCATTGTAGTTTTGATTTACTAAATTGTTATCTTTTGATGAACACAAGTATTTAATGTTGATAAAGTCCAATTTATCCATCTGCCTTTTTGGCTAGTGCTTTTTTGTGTCCTGTTTAGGAGATCCTTGCCTGTCCTTTGATCTTTAAAGAAATGGTCCCCAAATGCCTCCATGTTTTCTTGAGGGTGTGAGTTCAATTCGCATTCATGAAGAATAGAATAGCTTGCTTATTCCCTGACCTTAGCACTCATTCGTGAATTCTCAGTTTTAACTTTCTTTCTCAGAGGGAGATCTGCATCACATGGGGCTTTGGAAAAGAGGTGTGGGTTTATGGATTTTGGATGAGTGGGTGTGATTCCCACCTCCGCTGGAAAGTAGATGCATTTGGATGAAAATTCTTTTGAAGGAAGACTTTGCTTCATTTTCAGATATGAAAGTGGAAAGTAGTTAGGTTTCACTAGAAAAGTATGTCTTTGAGCCACTGGAGTGTTCAGACACAGTGTCTCTGTTTGTAAAATAAACAGTAAAAAGACGAAAGGAGAGAATGAATTTTAATGTGGTCATTTGCTGCGAGGGGGCAGCCAGCATTCTTTGTACTGCATTGCTGTGCAGAAATGAAAGAAGGAGACTTAAAGCTGCCACCTTATGGAAACAGTGACAGTTTTTAGGTGGCAGCCCCCCAACCCCCGGCCAAGATTATTCTAGTGACATTGTTTTTAAAGCGGAAGAAAAGTTTGCTATGTAAGAAACCAAAGTTCTTTAATTATAGAGCTAAAGATAGTAAAATACATGAAAAGATTCCCTTTTGACTGCAGAAGTGCCCATTTTTCTTTCTCAGTGACTACGCCCTCATCTTTTAAAAGAGAAAAAAGAAAATAAGAAGCTTTGTCAAAACCTTAGAAGTCATTTATTTTCTCCCTTTCCTCTCTTCCTCCTTATTTTTCTCTTTTCTTTTGCTTTCCCTGCCTGTTCCTTTCTTACTCAGTTCCCTCCTCGGTCCCCTAGGTCTCAGTTTCCTCATGTTTAGAATGGGGTAGTACCATCATCACATCGGCTTGCTGAAGGGTTTGGCGAGTTGGTGTATAAAGGTCTTAGTGTTCAAGAAATGCCACTTGTTGTTGTCATTACTGGTGCAGCTTCACTTCAGAAAAGATGGACTCCTTTCTGTCCCTTCTTCTTTAAGGGAACCTTTTCAAATTATACACTATAGCGATTTGATTCATTATGAGCAGATTAATCCTTTATCTTGGAGTTCCGTGGCTAATAATGAGGCTGACATTTGACTCAACATTTTTCTGTTTGATTCTTGGGACTACTTTCTACCTGTAGAAAGGAACCAAAGCCACCTGCTTATGACTCTTTCCCATCGGTCAAACTGTCCTCCAAGAAACAGCAACTTCCAGAGACAGGAAGAGTGTTGAGAAGTGGCAGTAAGTGGATGCAGACACCATACAGACTTAGGCATGGGTGGGGTTCCCATTTAATAATATAAGCAAATAAGAATAATGTCATCTCTTTTCAGTCTATTTTGTGAAATGCTATATAAAAAATAAGTAAAAGAAAAATGAAAAATTTAGCTAAGATATTTGTCTAGGACTATATTTATGGTCTGTCTTGAGTATCAACATAAATATCTTCAGTTTATGGATGAGGAAACTGAACTCAAAGAAGTTAAGTAACTTACTGAAGGACCTGTAGCTGTTTTAGGGTGGTGTGGTGGGAAGGTGCCAAAATATGGCCAAAGATTCTCTTACTTGAGTGAGTCTAGAAAGCAGATCTTTTGGTGTGTAGAAGGTACCAGGACTAGATGTGGTCAGAGTGCGAGCCTCGTTCCTCTTCTGGGGGTTTCAGGACCCTCCTTGGACTGGGGCAAGTCAAAGCTCAGAGCTGGGATTAGGTAGGTCTCTCTGTTTGGGCTCCATTGCCCTTCCTTCTTGTTTCGTAATGGCATCCTGATTTTCCCAGGGGAGATCCTCTTACCCAATTTCCTCCCTTGCATTTGGGTTGGGCTGGCCTCGCCCTCACAGATCCAGGTTTGAACACTTTCTTAAGACCTATTGATAACTGCTGTTCATTTCCTTGAACACATGGGACAGCTCAGGGGTGGGCAGATGACCCAGGGTCATCAGTCAGAGCTGGCTATAGCACTTTTGTTGGAGTTGTTGGGAATGTCGTCAATGCAGAGTCTTGATGACATCCTTTGAGCCTCTGTCACTGAAAGAGTCCAGGCAGGGTTTGACTTGGATAGTTGGACCAAAGTAGAAAGAACACTGTACAGAATGTTCTGACACCATCACCCTGTAATAACTAGGTTATTAAAATTGAAAGTGTTCAGATAACGCCATGCCCTAGGGAAAATCCAGGCAATGTACAGTGACCATCCCAAGAGGCCCGGTAGTGACAGTGGGACAGCAGCACTAGACTCTGACCCCAGGTCTGGCTGTTCACTTCCTGGACGAGGGTCAGATCCCCTTGCCAAAGCTGTTTCTTCAGCTGTGAAATGGAGACCACAGCATGACCTAGAAGGGTCGTTATGAAGATTGAATAATAATATTGATACATGGAAAGTTCATGGCTCTGAGAGCTGTGCAAATATTTGTGGGGAAGAGATGATTAATACTACTATTAGCCAGATTATTAGTACTACTAAAATATCAGCAATAATAATGACTGCTACCAATTATTGAATAGTTACTGTATCAATTAGCTCTTACTGTATTGCAAATGATTCTGAAACATAGCAGCTTAAAACCCCACCATTTATTTAACTCGTGATTCTATATAGAATTTGGGCTGGGCTCAGTGGGGAGGTTCTTCTGGTCCTGGATGAACTCATTCAGGCATCTGTGGTCGTTGGCTGGGCCAGTGCTGGGCTAGCTGGTCTGGATGGGGGACGGTTTAGTGGGGGTGACTCATCACTGCCTGTTTGGTCTCCCATCCTTCAGAGGCTAGCTGGGCTTGCCCACATGTGCATTCAGGGTTCTAGAGGGAGGGGGCAAGACCCCTTGAGGCCTGGATTCCAAATTGTTGTGCAACCATTTATGTACTGTTGGCCAAAGCAAGTCACAGAGCAGTCCAGACTTAAGGGGCAGGGAAATAGACTTCACATCATGATGGCAGAGCGACATCTCATTTCTGAGGCTGTGAAAACTTGTGACCATTTTTTTTTTTTTCAGTTAACCACATTTGCCTTGGTCCACGTGCTGTGGACCAAAGTGAATTAATTGCTTAATACATGCTTAATGCTTGCAATGATCCTCTTAGGTCGTTCTGTTATTGATGTTGTTGTTATTATCATCCCCCTGGAATATGGGGTATGTGGCTCCGAGGTCTCAGCGTGTGTTTGGGGAGCATGGGGAGGTAGGGCCAAGACACGAGCGCCACTTCAATAGCCAAGTCTTGTCTGCCCCCAGCGCATGGGGTCCTGGGGTGACCAGGACAGGTATCGACAGTAGCCGTGATTAGCTGAGGGCTCGCTGTGAATCCTCACAACAAAGTTACCAGTGCCAGGACCATTCTTATCTCCGTTTACCGGAAGAGGAGACCGAGGCACAGAGAGGGTAAGTCCTGTGTCGAGGGCACACGTCTAGAAAGAGGCAAAGATGAGATCACCTGTGCTGGGTGTCTTCCATTTGCTGTCAGGATCCCACCTCCACCTTCCCACCCTGGTCTGTGCCCCGGGAGCCTGATGTGCATGGGCTGCACCAGGGGCTTCCTTACTGTCCACCTCTTGCTTGGGTTTGGCCAGTGGGAGGCCTGGCTGGGACCAGGGGGAGGGAGGAGAGACGGGGGGAGTGTTTGTTCCCTCAGTTTTCTTCCTGCCAAGCACCAAGGCCACGGCTCTGGTCAGGTGACCCTCACCCTGATGGTACGTTGTCTGGGTTCTGGTACCCGTTCCCTTCCCTTCCCTTTGCAGCCCTGCAGAGGTACCACCCTCGCTCTTACTACCTGGGGCTTCTGCACCACCCCTTGTTGGTTTCCTTAAATTCTGCCTACGTCTTGGCAGTCCCTTTGTTAAACTTTGCTCAAATTACCTCCCTTTAACGTACCATCCGATTCAAGCTGGGACCCTGAATCAAACACCAACTGACTCAGCAGTTTCTATATTTAATATTTATTGAAAAGATGAAAAGATTGGAATACTAATGACAAAAGTGCTAGGTGATACCCAAAGCTGAGCTCCTTGAATAATGAAATTGAAAGTCTTAAGATGAAAATGAGGCATAATAAGGTTGTCTCTATACTGGCCAAAGGCAGGAGGCCCTGTTTCTGTCTGGAGGGACACCAAGCATTGAATACTGTTTCTGTGTTATTTCCAAAGAGCTTGGATTGCATTTTAATTAATTTGCCTTGAAATTAACATACCCTAGTCTTTCTTGAGCCAGGCTCAAACTTTCCAGCATATCCTGTTGCAAGGAAATGCTTCCATAAATCAGAGTGAATGTGGCATTGGAGACTGGGAGGAGAGAGGGAGATATTTATATATGGGTGTTTTATATTCTGCTCTTGTGCAAAACTTTAAATATATATATTGCAAGAGACTTTTCCAGACTGGCAGCCAGTAAACCCTGAGGACATTCTGGGTGGGGTTGTTCCTCTATCTCTAGGAGATGCGTTACAGCCAGGCACACCTGTTTATGGTGGACTGCCGGTAGAAGAGAGAAAAGTCAGATCAGACCTGGTTCCAGTCCAAGCTCTGCCACCTACTAGCTCTGTGACCTTGGCTATATTGTTTAGCCGGTCTGAGCTGCAGTTTCCTCGTGTGTAAGCTAAATGAAGGGGAGGCAGGCCAGGAGTTCCCCAAAGTCCTCAGGCACCCCCTCTACACCTCGGCCACCATATTTCTCACCAGGTGGTGCCTGATTGGGACCTCAACAGCCATGGGGACCCCCAAACCCTCAGATCTGCACTTTGCCTGGAAGGAGTTGGCATAGCTAAGGGCTGCCTACAGAACTAGATCTTGTAAAAATGGTCAAGAAGTCTAATTTGCAGAATGACTGAACAGACACCTTGTAGAAGAATGTGTTCAAACTTGGGTTCAAATCCCGATTCTGTCCCTTGTTAGCTAAGTACCAGTGGGGAGGTGACCTCAGTTCTCTGATGCTGCTTTTCCTGCACTGTGGAACGGGAGTCATTGTAGAGCTCTCGGAAGGTTGGTGGGAGGGCTCAGTGAGATGTAGTGCACATAATGCCCTCAGCCACTGCCTGGCGCAAAGTAAGTGCTCAGAGCATGGCAGCAAGAAGCCAGACAAAAAGAGAATATGTGTTCATGTACTCAACAAATATGTACTGAGCACCTGCTTAGTGTGGTCTGTGCTATATCGAGCAGGCAGTGGAGTGATGCATGAGGTCATACAGTCTCTGCCTTTAGGGGAAGCAAGACATTATATCAATGACACAAATAGTTAAAGAATTACAATTTTTAAAATTAATTAATTAATTTTTGGCTGCATTGGGTCTTCGTTGCTGTGTGCGCGCTTTCTCTAGTTGCGGCAAGTGGGGGCTACTCTTCGTTGCGGTGAGCGGGCTTGTCATTGTGGTGGCTTCTCTCGTTGCGGAGCACGCGCGCGGGCTTCAGTAGTTGTGGCACATGGGCTCAGTAGTTGTGGCTCACGGGCTCTAGAGTGCAGGCTCAGTAGTTGTGGCTCACAGGCTTAGTTGCTCCGCGGCATGTGGGATCTTCCCGGACCAGGGCTCGAACCCATGTCCCCTGCATTGGCAGGCAGATTCTTAACCACTGCGCCACCAGGGAAGCGCAAGAATTACAATTTTTAATAAAGCTAGGATGGAAACAAATAAGAGAGAGAATCAAGGGAAGGCTCCTAAGTTAGGAGGGAGTAATCAAGAAAGGAAGTGGCGTTTAAGTTGAAAGTTGTATTAGCTAAGGTGATGGCAGCTGCTCTGCAGATAAACCCCAGTCTCAGTGCCTAACACAATAGGAGTCTGTTTGTTGCTCATGCAACACTTGATTATGGGTTTGGTAGGCATTTCCATGTGGTGATTCAGGAACTCAGGCTCCTTTGATCTTGGGCTCAGCTGTAATAATAATAGAAGAGTTCAGCAGGGTTGCAGAATATAAGATCAATCTTCAAAAATCAATTGTGTGTTTATACACCAGCAATGAAAAAATCTGAAAATGAAATTAGGAAAACAGTTCTACGGACAGTAGCATCAAAAGGAATAAAATACTCAGGAATAAAGTTAAGGAAGTGCAAAACTTATATGATGAAAACTATAAAACATTATTGGAATATATTAAAGAAGACCTAAATAAATGGAAGGACATCCTGTGTCTATATCCTGAACATTTAGAAATAAGGTACATGTGTGAAAAATGCTTTCTAGATCATAGGATAACATGAGGGGTATTTAGTGATATAATACGTATCTGACCATATGTATACAATGAATATGTATGAAAACTACTTCTTAGATCAGATAGCTTGGGGAGGAATCAGTGATACAATATAATATCTGAACATGTAGAAATTTTACACACACACACACACACACACATACACACACGCTTCTTCCTACATAGGATAATGGGTCTTCAGTAATACAATTTGTATCTAACCATCTGTATTCAGTGTATGTGTATGTAAACTATTTCTTATGTCAAAGGATAGCTGGGGGTTCAGTGATACAATGTATATCTGAACCTATGTATGCAATGTATGTGTGTGAAACCACTCCCTAGATAGCTGAGGGGTTCAGTGATACAGTGTGTATCTGAACATACCCATACCATAGATCTGTATATACGATGTAAATATAACTAAAGCATATCAGTTCCTTTCCAGTGCAAGTTCTGCCACCCTGTCCTGAATTTGATTGTTTTAGTAATAGTTTACGTGGATTGAGGGCTGACTATGCGTTAGCTACTCTTCCAAGCTTTTTACATATGTTATCCCATTTAACCTTGCCAAGAAAGCTTTGTAGTTGCTCTCGTAGCACTCGAAGACTCAGAGAGGATAGTAACTTGTCCAAGGTCACCCAGTCCATTATTGGCAGAGCTGAGACTTGAACCAGGTCTGTCTGACAGGCCAGCTCTTGACGCTAGCTGCAAGGGGTGCATGGCTGTCACTGTGTGCTGTGCTCTCCGCTTGAGCCCCAGGGGAAGGGAAAGTACTGGCTGCATCAGCCACATCTGTGGGACATGAAACCGTCACCCCCACCCCCGCCCACCTGTGGTCACATGTGAAGTGCTGGCCTGGGTCAGCAGGGTCCCTGCTGTCTGTTCTGACTGCGAAGGTGAAAGTGACACCAAGGTGGGCCCCTGGCTGCTGGCAAAGGTCTGGAGCAGCCTGAAGGGTAACGTCTTGGGCTCTCCTGGGACAGGCGTCCTGTAAGCTTCCCCAGAGACCCCACGGGGAGGTGTAGTAAGACAAGACAGAAAGCAAGAACCAAGCTCCAAACACATACGGTGCAGTCTGTATCTTGTTCCCGGGTTTCCTTCCTGTGAGTTAAACTCAGGAGAAGCTCATCCTGACAGCTTTCCCAGGGGTTCGTTAGAGTGGGAAGAGGTTGGTACCACTCGGCTGGGCTCCCTCCTCTCTGTTTGCCCGCCTGCAAGTGTGGCCCTGTGGGGTGAGAGATGCCCGGCTGAGCCACCGAATGGCTGAGTAGCCTGGCAAACCTTCTTGTGTCTGCGGACCTCAGCATCCTCGGCTGTGATGTGGGACTGACTGCCATCTTGTCGCCACGTGACAGCCGTTGTGGGCATTTAAGTGAAATCCACGGTGCTCCAAGAGGTTGGTGCGTGGCAGATGTCTGCTTAATGCCTTTTCTTCCAAGTGGTTAATAAATCTGCAAGAATAAATACGAAATGAACTTGGGAGAGTGCACTGGCCCCTCTGTGCTCTGGACCACACTGGGCCCCACACCACAGGGGTTCCTCTTGTTGTGTTCTAGAACACACTTCTCTGCATGCTGGAGTGCACCTTCCTGGTCCTCTAGAATGCAGTCCTTGGGCTCTAGAACGGTGGTTCTCCATCAGGGGTCTTCCTGCACAGTGCTTGGCGTTCTGCAGTGGTGGCGAGGGGTCGTCTCAGAGGGGATGGGGGAATGGGCAAGCAGGCTGAAGGTTTCTTGCCCCCGATAGAGCAGCTCTGTTTTAAAGATCTGTTTCATACCCTGGGAGAGAGAATTATTGGAAGAAAGTGGCTCACTCCTGGGTTATGGACTGAGGCTGCAGGGTTAACAGGTTTTATGAGCACCAAGTCATGGAAGTTCAAAAATAAACAAGTTACAGGGACTAAGGTTACTGTAGGGGGTGAAATAGGGCAGGGAAAGTGGAAATCGAGTCCAGTTTTCACCCAGCCTAGAGCTGACAAGGGCTACAGAAATTCACTGTGTGTGAGCTTGGACTTTGTAGCCAGGATCCACTGGAATTAAATACTTCTGAACTCTATTATATTGTAAGACGTGGATTGCATTATGAAACTATTCCTCAGGATTGCTCCATTTGGAAGAAAAAGGGAGTTTGAAATTGATGGAACTTAAGGCAAAAATGCAAGAATTCTGGCACAAATGCATCCTTATAAAATCGTTTCTGGGTGTTCCAGCCCAGGAATCATCTCTTATCACCTAATGGTTTGGGGGTCACTCTTCACCGACAGGCACATATGGTATTTTGGGGGTTTCCGTAGGACAGAGAGCCCTCACATTTGCTTCTTGGTGCTATAAAGTATCCATTTACAAGGTTAGTTCTTGGAGGAAACACTGAGAAAGTCTTTGCTGGGTGCTAATGGGTCCTTAACAGCTGTCAAACACATGATAATTTCTCCTTTGTAACACAGAGCAAGCCTCAGCTCAGAGTCATAAGAGGGCAGTTGTAGCTAACATTTTTCATTGTATTTGTATGTCCTTATTTTTTAAGAAAAAAATGATACCAGTGTCTCATTTATGGCAGGGGTTTTACTTTGCTCTTAAATAATCAGTTAAGCAAAATGTGAGTCTGTTTAGAGGAACAATCAAGTTGACTCAGGCAAGAATCACTGATGGGCGCTAAAGCCACAGCGAGCTTGTTGGGAACAAGGCGCCAGCACTGCTCAGCCCTTGTCCCTGCAGATTACTTTAATTACAGAGGAAAGGAAAGGTGCATTTACAGTGGGGAACCCTGGGGGACCCCGCCTTTACCAAGCCATCAAAATTTACAGCATCATTAATGGGACACAAATGACATCATGGGCCCCTGATATGACGCCCTGAGGACTCAGCGTCACTGCTGGGGTGTTCCTGCGCAAAACACATAATCTGAATCTAACAGTGAGGTACCATCAGACTAACCCAAATTGAGGGAAATTCTACGAGACAACTGGCCTGTGCCCTCCCAAAATGCCAGTGTCGGGAGAAAAGACTGAGGGATGTCCCAGATTTAAGGAGACTGAAGTGATGGGGCAACTAATGCTGCGTAATTGGGACTAGTGTGGAAGTTTGACCTCGAGCTGTGTATCTGATGACAGCAGGGGCCTAGTGATGGCCTTCCTGAGCTGCATCGTTGTGTCGTGGTTCTGTGAGAGAACGGTGTGGTTTTTAGGAGAGACACATTCAAGTGTGTCCACTCTCAAAAGGTTCTGCAACAATGACAGTAATGTCTGTGACTGTTAGTGTGTGTGTGACAGAGGAGGGGTGAGTCTAGGGGAAAGGCAGACAGTTGTTCACTTCACTAGCAATTTTTCTGTAGGTTTGACATTTTTCAAAATGAAATCTTTTTTTTTTTTTTTTTTCGGTACGCGGGCCTCACTGTTGTGGCCTCTCCTGTTGCGGAGAACAGGCTCCGGACACGCAGGCTCAGCGGCCATGGCTCACGGGCCCAGCCGCTCCGTGGCATGTGGGATCCTCCCGGACCGGGGCACAAACCCGTGTCCCCTGCATCGGCAGGCGGACTCTCAACCACTGCGCCACCAGGGAAGCCCCCAAAATCAAATTTTTTAAAAAAGAAAAAATAGCTGGTAATTAGTGAAGGTGTGACACGCAGGTGTGAGGTGGTTACAGCATTCCTCAGGCTGAGGTTTGGGGGAAAAGGAATGAACAGACCTCTTAGGAGTCCCCGGCTTTCATGTCCAAGGGTGCCATGCACACCAGCAAATAAACTGCACCCGTATATTCCACCAAATAAAGCACATTTATAATTTAGCTGGAAAACAAAACAAACCATGAGATGCAGCAAGTATCATACAGGGGCCTATAAACATGCAGGCTCCTCTCGTAAACAGAGTGCATGGAAACACATCTTGACCTCCTCCTTCACCAAATGCTCTTGCAACTTAAAAATCACTCTGACCCAATTCTTTTCCCCACCCCGCGGTCTCTGGCGAGGTTACTCGTGAGTTCTGTTCGGCCGTTGCTGTCTTGCAGTCAGAGCCTCTCCAGGTGCTCACTGTCCTGCTGGCTGCCTAATTGTTATTTCTCCAGCAGAATGAACAGCACTCCCCGCCCCCCCCCAGACGTCTGTTTAGTTTCCAAGGGGTTCCTGGTGAAAGGCAGAGAGCCTGGCCACAGCGTGCAACCTGAGACAGCCGGGCAGCCCCAGAGCAGACAAAAAGTGTGCTGCGGGCCCCGGGACGCAGCCCAAGCACAATATCCTCGGCAGTGAGCACCCACAAGTGATGGTCTTCTCTGCTCCCCAGTCCGGCAGCGAGACCAGCCCACCGCAGGGCACGCCACCAGGTTGCATGTGGCTCCCAGGACCTGCCACATATTTGGAGATGCCTTAGGAAGAGGTCCTGGTTACCAGGGATACAGACCTGGGAGGGCTGGGATCCGCACCAGAATCCCTCTCTCCGTTGCACCAAACTCTGCTTTTCCTTCGTCGCCCTTGGACCCCAGCCCCCAGCCCTTCTTCAGTGGGGAGGCTTGCTGAGTAGCCAGGTGTGGGGGCTGCTTGGGAAGTCAGCTTCCACTGTATTTGGGGCAAGGGCATGCCCTGCACCTGCTTCCCTGCTGTATCTGACAAATGTGGGGGACGCTAGGATCGGAGGGGTCTGCATCCAGGAGGATGGCTTGTTTCTCAGTTGAGTTTACCAAGGAAAATGGGCTTGGGGTTTTTCTAGGATCAGCTTAGCCACTTGCTCCGTGCCTTTACACAAGCTGCCTGCTCTCTTTGGCCTCTGTAAACTAGGGGGTTGAACTGAACTGGTGGCCTGGCCCACTGTGTCCCATGGAACAGGGGGAGGTTATACGATGAAATATCACAGCCCCATAATGGGCTGTTATAGGACAGCTCTTGTTCCCCTGGATACATGGAGGCTTTCTAGGAGTTGCTTGAATATGGATAGTTTTAAGGGAGTCAACTTCTGTAGACTTGAACTTGCCTGCCTTCCTCTTGTGGTATGTGAGAATTCTGAACAATTGGTTACATTCCTGAGACATTTAATACATACTGAAACATTGTTTTTATGTTTAGAGTCAGATGGACTCAGATAATTATGAATAGGATTTTAAAATTCATGACTATCCAGGGTACATTTGAAAATCCTGCAGGACACAAGACAGTTTACCACTGCAGGCTGCTAAATTTGGGGGTAATTTGTTTTGCAGCAGTAAGAGCTAAGACACATGCCATGAGATGATTCTAAAGCAGAAGCTTATCAAAATAATTGGATGCTTTTGGATGCCCTTTACTAGGTGCGTAAAATGAAGCTTGGGAGGCCAGGGAACCAGCGAGTTGTGAAACCCATTTCTTCTATTTTGCCTAGCTTTACTGAGATATAATTGACACATAACACTACGTCCGTTTAAGGTGTACCATGTGATGATCTGATACGTGTGTATATTATGAAATGATCACCACAGCAAGGTTAGTTAACTCCATCACTTCGCATAGTTACCATTCTTTTGTGTGTGTGGAGAGAACATTTAAGGTCTACTCTCTCAGCAGCTTTAGAGCATACAGGGCAGTGTTGTTAACTGGTCACCATGCTGTGCATGAGCTCCCAGAACTTGCCCATCTTCTTAATGGAAGTTTGTGCCCTTTGACCAATATCTCCCCATTTCTTGCACCCCCAGCTGCTGGCACCACCATCTACTCTCATTTGGCAAAACCCACTTCTAACACTGGGGAATCCAGCGCCCTGAGGGAGATACTATTTCCACACATCTCAAGCATTTCACCACAAAACAGAGCTGCTGCGGCTTATGACAGGGCCCCAGGCTGAGTCCAATCAAACCCAATGTTCCAATCAGGTTTAATAGGCGGGAAAAATGAGCGCTCCCTAAGATTGGGAGGGAGGATACTTTGTCAGCAATAATAAGCTGTGGACAGACAGGATGCTGCACAGGACACGCCTGATCGGAACCACATGTGTTCTCAGGGACTGTCTCCAAAGTGCCTGGGCCATTTGTGTGTCTGCTACCCCTGGGAGCCCAGGTGCTGGGGACTTTGCCATCCTGTGTGCTGGTGGGATTTGCCATTTTCCTTACACATGTAGTGCCAGGCAGGCCAGAACAGAGCCTCATGCAGAGATGGTGAGCATCGTTCCATGGCCCTTCTACGTGGTGCCGGGCCACATTCCAAGGCAGGGGACCTCCCTGGGAGAGCAGACGTTTTGGAAGGAGCCTGGCTTAACCCTGTGCCTGTCAAAAGCCTAGCCTGAGGTGAGAGCTGGTCAAGAGACAATCCTGATGTGGATGTGGAAAGATCGGAACCCTCACACATTGGTGGTGGGGATGTAAAAGGGTGCAGCTGCTGTGCGTTCAGTAGGTTCAACATAAGAGTTACCCTCTGACCCAGCAATTCCACTCCTGGGTTTATACCCAAGAGAAATGTAAACAGGTGTTCAAACAAAAACTTGTACACAAATGTTCGTAGCAGCATTATTCACAATAGGTAAAAGGTGGAAACAATCCAAATGTCCATTGACAGTTGAATGGATAAACAAATATGGCCTTTTGATGCAGGAGTATTATTCAGTCTTAAAAAGGAAGGAAGCACTGATGCATGGTACAATGTGGCTGAACCTCGAAAACATTGTGCTAAGTTAAAAAAAGAGCCAGTCACAAAAGGCCCTTATTGTAGGAAATGTCCAGAATAGGTAAACCCGTAGAGCCAGAAAGCAGATTAGTGGTTGCCAAGGGCTGGGAAGAAGAATGGGGGTGACTGCCAGCAGGTGCAGGTTTCCTTTTAGGTAATGAAATGATCTGAACTAGATACTGGTGACTTAGTACATTATGAATGTACCAAATGACACTAATGGACAATTTTATGTTATGCGTATCTTACCAAATTGAAAAACAATTGAAAAGGAACAATTCTAATCACAGTGGGGACCGGGAAGGAGCATTTTCCACTCACAGATGCATGGTTTGGACTTGCTTGCCGTGGGCATCCTGTAGACATTTGCATCCCTTAGACTTAAAAGCAGAGTGTTGGAGGCACCCCAAGTGAGCAGAGAGAGTGAACCCTGATTACGCAGGTGCTACAGGCCAGGTGCGGGCGAGTGTTTACACACACTCTCTCTTTTATCCCACACAACTGCCCCAGAAGGAAGGTTCTATCTCATTCTCATCTTACACTGCGGAACCCAAGGCACGGAGAGGTAAAATAGCCCTCCCTGGGTCCCAGAGCCAGTGATATGCACAGCTGGGATTTGAACTGCAAGTCCACTCAACAAAGATCTGTTGATGTGTTACTGTTGTTGAGGACAGTGAGCGCTTGGCAAGGTCCAGGATTGGGGCTCCTAGAGCCCAGTGATGCTGGCAAGAAGACATCACCTTTGGGGCTACCAGAAACTCTTGCAGTTGTCATGCTAAGGAACTGCAGAAACCAGCTCTTCTTCCGTGAGATGAAAGGCCTGGATCTGAGAAAGCCAGAGACCAAGATGGGGGCAGTGGGACAAGGACAGGTTGGGGAGGGGAGGTGACCAGTCCTGCTCATTCATTCTCCCCACAGATCCAAGAGAAGGCACAGTCACTGTTCCTGTTCCGTAGGGTAGGAACAGAGGCTCAGAGAAGCAGCATCACTTGCCCAAGGTCCCACTGTTAGGTGGGAACATCTGCCCTTTGCACCCAAAATGTAACTCTCCCGACTCTGCCAGTGATATTTTGTGTCCTGTTTCCCCTACTAAACTAACGTATGCTCATGTGGAAAATATTGGGTTGGCCAAAAGTTTCCTTTGGTTTTTAAGTAAAAATAAAAGACACATTTTTCATTTTCACCAAGAACTTCATTGAACAGCGTATTCACTGTTTTGTTCCACTACCTTCTGCCATTTTACAGGCAACTTCATAATTCCATCTTCCCAAAACTTTTTATCTTTTTGAGCAAAGAACTGTTCCAGGTACCTTTCCCAGTCTTCCAGGGAATTGAAATTTTTTCCATTAAGAGAATTTTGTAAAGACTGAAGTAAATGGAAATCCGAAGGTGCAATACCTGGTGAATACGGGAGATGAATCAGAACTTCCCAGCCAAGCTGTAACAGTTTTTGCCTTGTCATTAAAGAAACATGCGGTCTTGCGTTATCCTCATGGAAGATTATGCGTTTTTCTGTTGACTAATTCTGGACGCTTTTCATTGAGTGCTGCTTTCAGTTGGTCCAGTTGGGAGCAGTACTTGTTCAAATTAATCATTTGCTTTTCCAGAAGGAGTTCATAATAGAGGACTCCCTTCCAATCCCACCACATATACAACATCACCTTCTGTGAATGAAGACTGGCCTTTGGTGTGGTTGGTGGTGGTTCATTTCGCTTGCCCCACGATCCCTTCCGTTCCACATTATTGTACAGTATCCACTTTTCATCCCCCGTCACAATTTGTTTCAAACATGGAACGTTTTCATTACGTTTCAGTAGAGAATCGCATGCGGAAATATGGTCAAGAGGGTTTTTTTCGCTTAACTTATGTGGAACCCAAACATCCAAGCAATTCACATAACCAAGCTGGTGCAAATGATTTTCAGCGCTTGATTGGGATATTTTGAGTATCTCGGCTCTCTCCCGCGTGGTATAACGTTGATTGTGTTCAATTAATGTCTCGATTTGATCACTATCAACTTAAACTGGTCTACCTGACCGTGGAGCATCGTCCAGCAAGAAATCTCCAGCATGAAACGTCTCAAACCACTTTTGACACGTTCGAACAGTCACAGCGCCTTCTCCATACACTGCACAAATCTTTTTTTATGTTTCAGTTGTGGTTTTACCTTTTTTTGAAATAATAAAGCATAATAGGCCGAAAATGTTGCTTCTTTTCTTCCATCTTCAATATTAAAATGGCTACACAAAAGTTCACCACTTTTGATTTTTTTTTTTTTTTAATGCACGCTGATATGACAGCTGTCACAATACAAGCTAACAAACTTGTTTCGAATGAAGTTAGAGACAACTAAGTGTTACTAGAGCCATCTTATGGAAAAAAAAGAACAAACATTTTGGCCAACCCAATATAAAAATACAGAAAGAAAACCCCACATAGGACAAAATAGAAACCTTTCATAATGTTATCATCCAGAGAAATCTACCATTACCCCTTCGATATATTGCTATTTTTGTCTACGTTGATGCATAAACACACACATGCTTATATATCCTTCTAAAACTGGGATCATGCTAAATATACAGTTGTTTTATACTTTTTATTTAATATATTGCTTATGTTTTCTATTGATTCATTATGGGAAAACTGGATTTTTAATGTCTCCCATTTAATAATCTCCTGGAGTCTCCCATCATCTGGATCTTCCTGAATATAACTAACTATGGATCTGTAGGTGTTTTCCCAATTATTGTTCTTAAAATCAACATTGTTATGATGGTCCTTTAATATAAATGTTGTACTTGGCATATAGTAGGTACTCAATATTTATGAATTAATGAAGGATGGATGAATGAGTGGCTTTCTTTAGGATAGGTCTTGGATATAGACTTATTTTGTCTAAAGTAGGTGGTCCATGCCTCTGGTTGGCCCAGTTAGTCCCTGTTTTCTCCTGATATGGTTAGTAATAGTGCTCTCTTTTACTCTCAGAAGTGTCCTGATTTGGATGATAAATTGTAAGGGCACCCTAATCAAATGGTAGGAATCTTTTTGACGTTCTTGATACACATTGCTGTATTGCTCTACAGATGTGTTGTACCGATTTACACCTAACCTGTAACCTATTCCTAAAAGAAGAGGAGGGCTTGATGAAAAATGATGATGAAAAATTTGGGAAATGGAATTAATCTTGTAAAAATAGAATTGGGTTCATAAAAATGGTATTAGATTTGTGAGATTCAGAAATGGCTTAAATTCACTTTCCCCCTAAGCTCTCATGTTCTTAGAATCCACCTTGGTCACATGTTGAGCTTAATTTTTGTTTATCAAGCATTGTAATAAAAATATACTCATTCTAAATGACTGTAGCTTTTTGATGGGAGCAGTCATGATCCTGAAGCTCTTTGGGTTTGAATCCCTCCTCTGTCACTCACCACCAGCTATGAAACTTTGAACAAGTCCCATAACTGAGTTTCGATTTCTTCCTCTGCAAAGTGGAAATGGATGTTCCCTCATTTCAGAAAGTCATGAGGATTAGACATCAGTGTGCAAACCGGGAAAGCCAATTTCACGCTGACTCTACCCAAAGCCAGTCTTTGCCTAACCAGCCATTCACCCCACCTATTTAGCAGCAGCACCTGGTCCTTCCTAGTTTTCCACATGCACACTGACTTTTCATTCTCATAACATTCCAACTTGCTTCCAGAGCCTGAAGGAGTTGCTCTCCCAGGTTAACTTGTTGGAGGACTAGTTAGGCACATGACAGTGGTAAATGGCTCCCTGCTTCAAAATGCATTTCACATGTAGTTTGTCACCCCTGAGTGAATCCCAACCTTTCAGAGGGTTTGTCCAGCAAGTTAGGGCCAAGAGGACTGCCTGATTAAGAACTTGGTTGCCTAGGAAATTGTGGGTGTGGCATACCCTGTGATTGACTTATTCTGTAGTCAATTGATGTCATATTTAGAGATCTGTGGTAACCCCTATTTCCTCACCTTTACAGGACAGTAGTCCTGGGAAACGGAGTCTAGTCATGATCATCTGGAGATGTGAATTTTGAGATGATCCCTTGGCTGGCTTTCAGATGCTAGAGGGCAGGGCATTTGCTAATGCCCGGGGTAGGGTCTGGGTGGTGGTTTTAGTGGGTGGGGAAGACTGGTGGACTCTCCTTCCCAGTCCAGGGAGGCAGAGGAAATACTCCAGGGGAATTTGACTCTTCCATGTTGGCTGCAGTCTCTTGTGTTTTGCTCTGTGTTGGCCCCAGGAGCCTTCATTATAGCTGAGCTGAATCAGGAGCTCTGAAGTCAAATGCAGGTCATGCCCAAGGGAGCAAACACATGTTCTTTTGGAAGGTTGTGTGTGCTGGCCTGCTAAGGGGCAGTTTCCTGGGACAGTTACACACAAGCTTATGTGCATCATAAGGTCTTCCTTTCTGATCACAATATCTGACCACAAGTGATGGCTTAACCACTTCTCATTGGCTTGACACGATCCCAGAGTGGGCCTGTGAGGTCAGCCATTGCTGAGTTACACAGACTTCCACAGCTCTTGACGTGACCATCTGCTGTCTCCTGGAAAACAGAATTTTTCTCTTGTCTAAAGTTAAGAGTGACTAAGCCAGTGGCCAGAAGCGTTTGCACTGGTAGGAAGGGGAAGGTGGCTCAGTCCACCTGGAAGTGGACTCAATACCCTCTTCCAACTGCTGAACCCATAGAACCTGGCCAGGCTTCAGGGCTCTCAGTAGAATCCCATCCTTTGGAACTTGGACTGGGGATGGAATTCAACTTGAAGCTGGCATGGAATACTTCCTGGGTCAGAGGGGAGGGCTTGAAGAGCCCAGAGTTAGGCATTTTGACAATTTAAATGAAATGAATTGAACCCTGACATAAATTTCTCTTGGATACCACGGCACCCCGAAACAAAAAGGAAGTGGACTGAGTGAACACAGAGTGCATCGGCTATAAGGAAAATGTTCTGAAACAACCTTTGGAATATTCTAGCAAGACCCAAATTGGGGCAGGTCAGAAGCAAGTCTGGACAGAATCCTCAGCTGTCTGATTTTCCCAGTTTCCGTTTGCCCTGAGTATAACCTGGCCAAGTTCTTCTCCTTTATAAGACAGAAAAAATTACCTTGGTGATTGGATGGGGGTAGGTAGCTTCTGCTTCAAAAGCTACTTGTGAAAACACAATTCCACTAAGTCTTTATGTTTCTAAAACCAAATAGGGAAACTATGGTGAGAGCATGTTCTCATCTCCCACTCCACTCCACAGTCACAATGTGCTGTATGTTTGTATCGTATGTAAGAGTAACATGCATAATAAGAGCAAAAACAGTATGAGGGAGGAATTGGGAGTGTAGTTTGTAAGATTCTTATACTACATGTAAATCCATGTAATATTATTTCAAGGTAAACTCTGATCAAATAAAGATATTTATTGCAAACCCTGGGGTAACTACTAAATTTTTTAAAAAAGATGTCTATACATGACCAGTTCTCTCACATTAAAAATAAACAAACATACATGATCAGCCCCACGTGATGCTCCATCTTGTCACGTGCTCACTCTCCTCTCCTTTCTGCTACGTGTCTCAGTAGTGTGGTCTGTACTTTCTGTTCTCATTCTCTAATCTTCTTTCATTTGTAATCTGGTTTCCACTTCCATTGTTCTCATCAAACAGCTTTTGCCAAAGTCACCAATGACCGTGACATAACTATATCCAGTTAGACATTTTTTGGACCTAACTTCAGACCATGGGCAGCCTTTGCCACTGTCTGCCACATCATCCTTCTTGAAATACCCTGTTTCTCGGCTTCCATGGCACGCACTCCCTCTGTTGTCCTCCCAACTCTCTGGGTGCTTCTGCTCTGTTCTCTGTGCATGCTCATCCCCTCTATTTGACCATAAAATGTTTGGATTCCTCAGAATTCATTTCTAGGCCTATGTTACTCCGTACTTGACACTTTCTCCCTAAGCAAGCTCGTTCATGCCCATGGCTTTAATTGTTACGTTTCCCCAGAGACCACAGATCTGTACATCCATCTTGGAACTCTGCTCTGAGCGTCGGTCCATATTCTGAACTGCCTAACTGATCTTCTCCTGTGGGTATCTCAAAGGCAGCTCGCATCTCAGCAGGTCCCCACAAAAAGTCATCATTTCTTTTCTAACCTAGTCTTCTTTGAAGGGTCTCTACCTCAGGAAATGCCACTTCTGCCACCACTCCCATCATCATTCATTCATTCATTTAGAAAAATGTCGCTGGAGAACTTACTCTGTGTAAGAGACTGGAGATCTTCTACAGATGAACAATGGGCAAGGTCCCTGTTGTCATGGAGTTTGTACCCTAGTGGAGGAGACAAACATAAATCAAGCAAAGAAACAAACATAGCACACAATTTCAGGAGAGGGTAAATGCCATAAATAAAACCAAAGCTGGGTGAGGAGAGACTGATGGGTGGGTCAGTGGAGTGGCTGTATTAGATCGAGGTGACATTTGAACAAATACTTCAGTGACACCATGAGGCATGCAAAGGCCTGAAGGAAGAGATGAGAGGAGAGTGATGACAAAGTCAGCCAGAAACCTAGGAATTTTTCTTCACTCTTGGCTCTTCCCATGAAACGTTATCGTTATTAGCTCTTGAAACTCTCATTACTCTGCACCTTTGCTTCGGCCACCCTGGCCCAGAGCACACTCAGCTCTCTCTTAGTTTATGGTCCCAGCCGTCTCCCTGGTCTCCGCACATGCATCCTTCTCTCCCTTGAGATCCATTCTCCAGATGGTAACCAGAGTGATCTTTTCAAAATGCAAATCTCATCACGTTATCCCTCATCCTTCTTCCCTCTTTTTATTTTTTTACTGTGGTGGTTTTAAAACAAACGGGGGGATGTCATTTTCCTCCCTTTGAATATGGGCTGACCTTTGTGACAGCCTCTGTGAAAAGAATGTGGCAGAAATGATGACTTCTAAGCAGAAAATAGAAGAGGCAATACCGCTTCCATTGGGTTCTCTCTCCTGGGACCCTCAGGCTACGTGTGGGTGGTCTGACCGGCAGCCAGCCAGTCTGTTAGCTGACAGTCAGCTCTGAGCAGCAGACGTGTGGGCCTTCTGACGATGCCCGGCCCCCAGTCTTCCAGCCTGCCCACCTGGTGGGGGAGAGGAGCAGAGGTGAGCCCTGTTGAGCTTTGCCCAAATTGCACATTCATGAGCAAAATAATTGTTGTTTTAAACCACTAAAGTTTGGGGTGGTTTGTTTCACAGTGAAACAGAATCAGAACATCAACTCATCAGTTAAAATATATATTTGTAATCTGGTCTCTTCTTCCACCAAATCCGAGTCTGATCATGCGTCATGCCCTACCCCTGTTACCCTTCGTCTCTTGCAGTCACCTGTCTAGCTTACAAATCCTGAACGATCCCGGCCCAGACCATCCTGTTACTAGCTCTTGTCCTACACCCCCTACTGGTGTCCTTTCCTCACTTCCCAATTTGAGATGCTGTGGTTCCTCACGGTGGGCTCTCCCTTGCTCAGAGAGCTAATAAACCCAACTTGGTTGCCTGCAGCCACGTGTCTGGTGGGCCTGGGCTGGGGGCTTTAATGTGATAATGTGCAAAATGGTTAATGTGGTAAGAGTCCCCGTGTTCTCTGCCCCATCTCCTTTCCAGCCACATCTCCAGCCGTCCTTGTGATGCCTTGCTTTGTTTCCATCACCCTGGTCTCTGCTGGTCCTCAGATCTGCCATGTCCCCTCCCTCCTGCCTCTGGAGCACACGTGGGCTCCGTGTCCATAACACGGCTTACGGTTTGAATAGTTACCATCTCCTTCGATTTGCCACTTTGATACCAGTTTGCTCCGCCAGTGTCGCTTCCCAGCAGGGAAGCCTCGTCCTGGATTTCTCCTTCAGGCTCGCAGCACCCCAGCCACTTGATTTCCTAACATTCATTACAGAGCAGCGTTACTTCTGTGTGGTGGTTCACTGATGTCTGTCTGTTACTGGACAGAGTTCCAGGAGGGCAGGCGATGGGTCTGCTTTTGCACACGGGTGTGTGGAGTAGTGAAACGGATGTGTGTGCTCCAACAAAGAGTCCAAAAGCCAGATGCGTGCCGGGGATGCTAACCGGACTACAGCTGAGCAGGTGCTTTTTAGCGAGGCTTCTCAGAGCCTCTGGCCCGCTGTGAAGCACCGAGAGCGTTGGAAGAAACAGCCCAAATTTAACTAAGCGTGGGATGTTTTATTTAAGGCCTAACAGTCGTATCTTGGGGAGTCTTGTTTGAGAAATGCTGACTTACGGCATAGTTTATTATTTTTCCTCTCCATGTGCACATGTACATTTATTCACAGGTCATGTACCCCGTGTGTGTGTGTGTGTGTGTGTGTGTGTGTGTGTGTGTGTTCTCCTCTTACAGTCCTGTTACCTGCAACTGTTTTGTTGAGGACAAATGGCCCAGGTGTGGCCAGAGCCAACTCGTGGTTGGACTCATGGGTTAGGAGGCAGATGAAAGGGCCTCAGAAGATGAGCCCAACCCCTTCAAGTCCCCATGGGACAAGGGGTGCGGAAAACAGCTAAATGCATACCGGTCAACGTCACGTCCTATCCAGGAGCCCCGTAGTGGCCACTGGGACCCCCCACACGTGACCAGGCAGGGAACTGAGCCAAAACTAGTGCAAGGGCAACACGTGCTTCCTCTGAGCTCTGGCGTGACCGAAATGTGAAGTGGGGCTGACTCAGACGGACACCGTCGGGAAGGTGGCAACCCCTTCGCTGGCCACCACGGGGGGTGGGGGACATCACCATCATGCAGGGGCTGCCGTGCTCATGCAGAGGCTGCAGGCTGGTGAAGGCACGAGACCTGGTGATGGTTCTGGAAAGTTGGAGCGCACATGCATTTGGACCTTGCGGCCCGACTGGGGGGCGTGCTGACTCTGAGGGGTTTTACCCGAGTCCGAGCAGGGGCTCAGCGCTGGGATGACGGGGTCTTTATCACCAGGGGGGTTGTGGTGGGGTGGGCACATCCCAAACATCGACCTGACACAAGCAGCGTGAGCAGCCCGGCCCGAGAGGGTACAGCATGCATGCGGCTTGTTCAGTGACTCAGGTGGCCGGCCGGCTGTTGAGTAGTTTGAGACAAGGAGTACAAGACCTGGGTGGGTTGGAAGGGTCAGAGGAATGTGTGCGAGAATGTTTGTCTGGCGAGCCTGCTTCCCTCATGTGAGTGGGGCTGGAGGTGGGGGCAGTGGAGAAACAGAAGTACCGCAAGTTAGGGGAGAGGCAAGGAAATGCTTATTCCTATAAAAGGATGGGAGAAGAATGCAATAATCCAACGACACTAGGGAGGAGTCCTTTTATTGTTGATCACATTCATTTGGCTGATAATCTGAGGGGAAAGCATTCTTTGGGCAAAAGAAAATTTGATTCTCTGATGTCTGGCCCCTTGTCCTGCTGGGGCTGAAGCCCTGGGAGTGTCGATTCTGTCCACTCACACCTTCTGGGGTCACAGTGGTCACGGGCTTCCTCTGACAGTGTCAGCAGATGCCGGCAGCCCATCTGCCTCATCATTTAATAGGCAGAGTCCCAGCTCAGCCAGGGACCGGCGTCTCCCAGTGTGCTCCCCAGCAATTTGGATTTGATTCGATTGCGGTCCCATCCTCAATTTCTGGGCCTCGGATTTTCCATCTGTGAATTTACTTTCGATGCTGGGGTGCTTTTTGTTTTGTTTTGCTTTGCTTTTTATTTGTTTGTGGTGGTTATTTTTAGTCCCGTGGCTCTAGCAGGGGCCCTACCGTGTGAGGGACGGAACGGGACGCTGGGCCTGCTGCACTGTCTGCCA
Organism: Orcinus orca; assembly: GCF_937001465.1. Lineage (NCBI taxonomy): Eukaryota > Metazoa > Chordata > Mammalia > Artiodactyla > Delphinidae > Orcinus > Orcinus orca. Next base: position 2,359,532 of record NC_064578.1, read on the forward strand.
GCGCGGGCTGGTCTTTATCCTCAGGACCAGAGAAGCTTAAAACAAAGAGATCCCAGACCACAGCTGGCTCTGGCTTTGGCTCATGGGGACAGCGGTGTGCAGCTTGGATGTTATCCCCCGTGCACTCATCCAGAGCTCTAGGCTACTTTGTGCACAAATAGAGTGGCTGCATCGTTGTCTATAATTGCAAAAAGGGAGAAAGAAAAGCTGTAGGGAAGCGTGAATGTTCCATGGCAAGGGAAGGGTGGACTGGGTCCCGGTCAGGGCAGACAGTTGCCTCCAGCAGGAGGCCTGGGAGCATTCCTCAACCTAATCCAGAACCCTGCCTGGGCGCTGCAGGGGTAGGGGCAGGGACGGGGTCCTTCCTGAGGGGCCAGACACTGGCCCCTGCGAGGTCTGAGCTCTTCCCGTTGCTTCAGGGCAAAGTGCTTGGCTTTGCAGAGCCTCAGCGCCATGCACAAGGCGCATGGTTGTGCGGCCTTGATTGTCACCGATCACGTGGGAAATGAGTGTCGTTCAGGAGAAAAAGGCATCTATTTTCCTCTAAGCTGTATTTATTTGTCTTTTCCTAATTTCCTTTATTTATTATCCAAGTAGTTAAAACATTAAACATTATGGATTGAAAAAGAGTTATCAGTAATCTTATCGTCTAAACATCACCAGAGTTTGACGTTTTGGTGTGTTAGCCTTTGTCTGAGCATTTGGATATTTTACAAAAGTTTGCATACATTTTGTGCAGTCAGCATTTTATTATACGAATGTTCCCATTGAAGACTGCTGGGTAGTCAGGATAAAAGCCCTGTGGGGTCAGTAGGACCATGCGGATGGGAGGTGTTGCCAAGACCCCAGGGCAAGAGCTGTGCTCATTGCTGAGGCCGCATGAAGGGAACCCTGAGCCTGGTGACATGGCCTTGCTGGGCCTCTCCTCCCCACCTGATGCTGGATTGCACGTCATACATGAGGACATGCAGACCAGGTGTGATGATCCCCATTTTGCAGATGAAAGAGCTGAGGCTCTGCAAGGCCAACACTTTGCCCCAAAGCAAGGGAAAGAGCTCACACACCCAAACCACGTGTTTCTGACCCAAGGTCTGTGTGCTCACCCCTGTCTTACTTTGTACAGCTTCTCGTCGGTGTGCTGGAAAGTTGTCCGTTCTCTGGTAGAAGTGTCCATGCAGAAGGGCAGCAACCTCCTGGGCAGCCAATTCCAGGCTGCTCAGGAGGGCTGACGCCAGGAGACGGCCCCAAAGGTACGCGCTACCCTCGGAGCTGGCTTTTCCTGTGTCTAGCCTTTGGCCCAACTGGGCCTGTTTTCATCAGTCTCCCCTGGCCCAACATTTCTCCTTGGGCTTCCTGTTTCCTAAAACAACTTTGATGGAGAAGTAAATGGAGTGAAATCTGCTTTCCTTCTCTCTTGGGTTTTCATAACCATGCTTAGTGAGAGGCAGCCCCTCACGTCACCTGGGTTGACACAGGTGGGTAGAGACGGCTTGGCTGTGGGCTGTGGATCCAGCTCAGCAACTTACTGGTGACACAGCTACTGTGACTCTGCTTTCTGATCTGCAGAATGGGTGTGCCAGCGGCGCCTCCCAGAAGTGCGTGGTGGAGCGTGTCAACATGTGTCAGGTTCTGAGCTCAGCCTGCTGGGAACACCCAATAAACGTCAGCTCTGACAATTACTGCTTGTTTATGGGTAGTACTAGCTGAAGTTTATTTTCAATGCCAACTAGCAGTTCAGAAGTGCCGTAAAAACCTCTGTGGTGCGGTCTAGAAAGTGACTCTGAGGAAGGATGGCGATGGGGAGATCAGGTGTGCCCGGGCACGCCTCCCCTCCCCGTCCTTGCCTGGTAACCCCCACCCCAATGCCCACAACCTTGCTGAATATTAAGGAGGCTCTTCTTTTTTGGATGTGTGTATTTCCTGCTAGAGATCCTCTATTCTCTCCACCCTCCCAACCCTATAGTATAATTTTAAGCGTGAGGGGCTTGGGCCAGGTTTAGAGGTTTGAAAACTGGCTCTGAGCTAACAAAGGGCAGGAAAGAGGCTGCGATCACATCACTGGGGCTGACGTCCCCAAACCCAGAGCTTGGAGTTCCTCGTCACCCCCTTCCTTTGGGGGCCCCAGACATCGGGTCTGCTCCCCATGTTTCCGCCGGCTGGATTTAGGCGGCGCTGTGGGTTCACACTGCGTGTGAGTCGGCTCCAGGCAGAATGGAACCGGTGGTTTGGGTGTTCTGGGTGTCTCCCTCTGTGTGTGCATGGTGTTTGAAATCCTGGGGCCACCCTCGTAAAAAGCTCCTGCAGCGGAGCTGGAGGGCGGGAACCTGGGTTTGTGCTTTCACCACCTGGTGGCGCCACTGAGGCTGCAGGACGGAGCAACCGACATGCCAAGGCCTGAGTGTCAGGGCTGACAGCGGCGGGGGTGCAGGCCCGGTATAAATGGTGTAAATGCAGTGCCTGCCCTGCGTCCACGCTTACGTTGGCCGGGGCTACAGATGCCAGCTCCCAGGGAGGATGAGGGGGGAGGCCGAGTTTCTGGCTTACAGACACCCCTCATTCTGTCTCTGTTTCTTTCTGTCCCTGTGCTCCTTCCTCCCATCTCTCTCTCTCTGACTCACTATCTCTGTCTCTCCCCATCTTTGTCTCTCTCTCACAGGGACAAGGCCCATCTTTCCCTAGAGGTTGGCAGTGAGCTTCCCATCTTTCCTCCCACTGGGGCAGGAGGCTCTTCAGGTCAGCTTTCACCTCGGAGTCTACACCCCAGGGTGGCTTCTCCTGCGCAACCCGTGCCAGGTTTGTGGGCTCACAGGTGGGCTCAGAACCCTTCTCTTTGGCCTCAGAGGGCAGGGGCAGAATGACCGTGGTAATCCTGGTTGATGGGCTGACATTTGACTGTAAATTGGATGGAACCAGCTGTGAAATGAAAGCAGGATTTCGGTTTATTTAACAGCGATCATGTCACTGCACTCATAACCATGGGTCGTTAGTGTAAAAATAAAAAATAAATGAGAATACTGTTCAAGTAACCTGGATTTATCACTGTCGCTACTGCAGAAGCATCAGGCCACCCCTGTCTGCAGAAACCAGTCTTGGAAAACGTCCTCCGAGACCAGACCCAACACAGGATGGCCTTGAATGGGGTGGGTGGAATAGCTGTGCGCTGGTAGGATTTTTGTTCTGTTTTGAACTTTCTACTTTCTGAACTTCTCTGCTTTCCCAGGAAATACCAAACGGGGAAGAGAGCAGTGAAGGAAAATTCCTTCTATCACTTTGGCAGCGAGGTTTCTTTTATTAGTAGACTTCATTTTTTAGAGTGGTTTTAGGTTTACAGAAAAACTGGGCAGAAAGGCCAGTCCCCATCTCCTTGCTACCCCGTCACCTCAGTTTCCCCTCTTGCTAATGTCTTGCATGGGTGTGGTGCATTTGGTGCAGCTGATGGGGCAATATCAATATATCATTGTTAAGTCCGTAGTTGGTGCTGGACATTCTGTGGATTTTGATAAGTGCGTGATGTCATGTATCCACCATTACAGTATCATCCGGAAGAGTTTCACTGCCCTAGAAATCCCCTGTAGCAATGAAATTTTAAAGCAACTTAAAAAAGCCCAGAGCTATCCCACCTTTCAGAGCTGCACAAATACCCTAGGAACTGGATAGCAGGAGCATGTGCAGATGAGATCCTGTTATCTGCACGCAGGAGGGCCGGGTTGTGTGTGTTAGAGGCTTGCCCAGAGGCCGGAGCTGGGCCCAGCGAGGAGTGGACAGTGGTCGTACACATGCATAGTGGCAGTAGTGTGTGTATGTGTGTTATTAAAAAAAAGGAATGGCCATGGGGAGGTGTGGGCCGGCCCGCTGAGTAGGATCAGGAGGTGAGGTTTTGGGGTGGGGCTTGTTGATTCTGGCTGATGGAAAGTTTGCTGCCGACACGTTGCCCATGGGTGATGGTGCCGCGAGGCCGGCTCTGAGCCCGCACACCGAGTGGGGAATCGGGAGGAGGCATCTTTGCCTCCTCTGCACAGTCCTGCTGAAGCATCTGCTGCCGAAATGTTTCCTCCCTGTGCAGGGGCACTGTGTGAACACAGGCTGGCGAGCACCCTGTGCCTCTCTGTCCCACAGATAACAAAGCTCCCTTGCGTCCTGGGGGGGAGTGGTCGCCTGGACAGGCCCCTGGACAAAGCAGGCTCCAGGTCCACTGAGATGGCCCCGAGCGGCTCCAGGAGCACGAGAAGGCTGGGCTTGGGCTGGTCTCTGAGAAGGGACCCTCACAGCCCCCATGCCCAAGCTGAGGGTCCCTGGAGGCGTTTGTGGGTAAAATAGAGCCTGGCACGTCTGCCTGTGCTTGAACTACTCCAATTCGTTACTGCTCCCCTGTGAGGCAGCAGCCCTGATTCTGGGTGCGACGGCATTCCCGAGACCTCAGCCAGCGTCCGTTTCATTCTCCAAACCCCCTGTCTGCGCCTGAAGACCTTGCTTTGCCATTTTTCCTTCTCTCCCTCCCTGGCTTTGTCGTTAAACGTGATGAAAAAGTACTGACTTGTATTCATTCCCGGGACCGTGGAGACAACGCATCCCTGGATCTCCTAGGCTGCCGTGGCCAGTTGATAGCCAGTTGGCTGAAATCTGATGTTAGGAATGTGGGGTCTTTTTGGGAACTGCCCGTAGCTGCCAAAACGGTTCTAAATACATGAAAAGTAGGTTAACTTGCTACGCTCCTCGCGTTTATTCTTGCAGCTGAAATTTTCCTGACTTTTTTTCCCTTTCATTTTATTAGGTTAATAAAACTTGGTTTTCGAGCGTTTCACTGCCCCAGGAGGGCAGTGGGCCCCATGTCCAATTCATCAAGTGCCTAATGAGTGGCCTCGGAGGTCCTGGCCCACCCATTCCAGAAGCTCTCTCTGCCTCGTAAAGGTGAGGCCTACGGGCTGCACTGTATATTTTGTCTGTTGGTTTCCCAAATTCTCCTGCCAGCTCAACTGTCACTGTTCAGGATTTATATGAGGCCGACGGCACCACGGGGCAGCTCCCCTCCGCAGCAGAACCCCCCTCCTTTGCTCGTTCTTCACACACACCACACACTCTGTGCCATAAAACAACTTTTCTGCAATAAAATGAAATAGAAATGTGTCGATGCTAGCATTTTAGAACATTCCAGCCAAAGGGCTGTGGGAAATGCCTTCGTTTACATGAAGGAGGGAAGCTCTGTGAAACTAGGGGATAAAACAGTGTGAGAAAAGGCCTTTAGTAAGAAGAAATAGTCTGGCATTTAAAATAAATAAATTGAAAATAAAACGTGTGCATGTACATGTGTGTGTGCGTGCAGTCACTGCATTCTTTATGCACATACGTTTCTGCTGTCCTGGTTTGTTTTCGGTGTTGCAGAGAAAGGGCAGGTGAGGGAGAAAAGTGGGTGTCGCTTGCCTTCTCGGCCCAGCGCCTGGGCTCTGTCTCCTTATAGAACATTCTTCCTTTTCTTCCCCCTGCAGGCTCTTTTGCCTTCGCCAAGTTGTCGGGATCCTGCCAACTCCAGGCTTGGGCTGTGTCTGCCCCAACATGGATGGGAAGCTAGAATCTGAGCACCAAGAGCTCGAGGTACAGCTCAGGGCCCAGGAACCCGAGAGACGCAGTGAAGGTTGCGAGCATGGGGCCGGTCTCTGGGTCGTGGGGTCCCCGGGCCAGAGGCCTCCTGAATTTCCACACAGCAGCCTGGCCGGGTCTGGGTTCCTTCTCTCTGGTTTGATCCTCCAGAAATCGCCTGGCCTTTAATTAAGCACCCAGCGGGGTGTGTGCCATTGCTGACAAGTGGCTCTACACGGCCTGTTGATTTTTTTCTCCCCTTCCTTTCAGTGGCGTCTTGAGCACCAGAGGGAAGGAGCACGGAGGGAAGGCCATGCTTGCTCTGCAGGCAGTGAAAGGGAGAGGGAACGCTGGCTCAGAGGGTTCTCTGTGATGCCCTCTGCATTTTATCACCCACCGGGCCCTGAAGCCAGGGCACAGACCCTGTCCAAACAGTTGGCTGGGGTTTAATACCTGAGATGTGGAGACGCGAGATGTCTCCCAGGCTGTGGGGCAGAGGCGAGGATGGCTGTCCCTCTTCTGCAGACTTTCCGTGGAGGAAGAGGATTCTGGAAGGTCTCTGAGACCAAGGGGGGCATCCATGGCCGGCCCACCCACGGGTAGACTGGCACCAGCTAGCACCTCCGTCCTCCCACATGGGGAAGACACAGTGCAGATTGCGTAGCTCTCAGCAGGGACCTCCAAGTGTCCACACGCCCCAGAATTTTCGCCCCAGTCTTGCACAGCCCTGTATGTTCCCATTGGGCTGAAGGATTTCATGGCGTGTGGGTCAGTGGCTTAGAGTTCCCACATGGGAGGCCACGAGCAGCCGTTCTGATTGGGACTTCGGGGTGGGGGGCGGGGTGGGTAGGTCCAGTTCAACCCTGTGAAGACCCTCAACCCAGGACTGGCCTTTCTCAGTTGGCCCCCATTCCACCCCAAGGCGGCTGGAGTACCACTGTCGTGCAGGATTTCCCACGAGGAGCTGGCCTTCTCCCCTGCACACCCCTCTTACCGGGCGTTCATTGTGCATTAGATTATCTTCTGAAAATATACTTTGAAGAGTTTTTGTTTTGTTTTGTTTTTCCTACTTGACACTCTTGAATCAAGTAGGCCATTTATCTTTTAGGCAGAAGAATTTCAACAGTTACACTGCACACTTGCTGGAGGATCGCAGGCTCAAAGCAGAGAGGTAGTTTAAAAATTGTTTTCATCATGGGTTTATTCTTGTCTTAGCTCCCCCCTCAACTTTGCAGCTTTCCTCCCCTCCAACTAATCCTCCGGACTGCGGCCCACCCCCACCCCCCATGGATCCAGCCCACCTTGAGCTACTCAAACTGAAAGAAGCATTCATGCCCAGGCCATCTGTTTGTCCTTAAACTCACCCCGTGTTAGTCCACGTTAAATGCAACAGAATGGAGAAAAATGTAATTCTCTGTCGGCTTTTGATCAAAGAGAGGAGTTTTTTTAAAAAAAATCAAGATGGATTTCTGAAGGACAATGTTATACACATTCCGTGTGTTTCTGAGCTTCAGTGTTTAGTTGAGTCGGGGGGAAATTTTTTTTTCCCCCTTTTGATCCCAGGGAGAAAACACTCGCACAAACACATCTCAGTACCACAAACAGTGTGAGACAGGCACTTTTCTGTAGACTCCCCAGCTGTAAAGTGGAAGGGGACTGCCTTTAACTTATCAACAGAGCAAGAGAATTTGAAATACGGCTCAACTGCTATATATGCAAACGCTTTCTAGCTTCTGTGGGAATTCAGGGCGAAGTCACTCTTGTCTGGGCAAATTCAGGACCCAGGATGCTCAATACCCCCACCCCCCAACCGGCTCAGAAACATGCAGATCCACGCTCACTCCATGATCTGATTTTCACGACCAATCATTAAATGTACATTTCTCCCCTCACTCCCTCAGCTTCAGAGCAAATGCAAATAAAAAGTGCTTAAAATGGTTAACATTTCCTGTCACTGAAGGCATTCGTTAGGGGCGGGGGTCGCTGAGTTTTAAAGTGTATTTTCATAGGAAAACTCATTTCAGATCTGCGGCAGGAACTCAGACTGTTTCACACAGGGAATCTCAGGGTTTGCGATAAGCCTGCGTCCATTGCAGGCGGTCGAATGATCCTTTATATTATGCGGGTGCAGGAGAGCAAATATCCAAATTTGAACTGAGATTAACCTGGGGCCCAGCTCAGGTCACAGGAAAAAATTATAACATGTCTTCTTTCCCCACCCTCCCCTCTGCTCACTTTCTTTTCCTTTATTGGAGAAAAAAACAAATTTGGTACTTTAATCTGTTGTGTTTCCTCTATTGATTGTTTAGCTAGTGATTTTGCCAGCTTCCTGGATGTGCATTCTGGTTCTGCACAAAGAGCCACATTCCTTCTGGAATCGGGACCAGGACACAGAGAGACAGCAGCAGTCACTGGAAACTGTGAGTACTCCAGTCTCTCCTGTGGCTCTGACCCCGCTCGTCCCGTCCCGTCCCGTCCCGTCCCGTCCCGTCCCGTCCCGCTGCCCCTTTCTTTCTCTACCAGTGAGCTTTCTGCGGGGCTCCTAGGCTGAACTCACTCTGTCAGCCTTCAGCACCATTCTCAACTTTTAGGAAAAGAGACCCTACAATTTCTACACAAACATCGGGTAGGAAGGGGAGGGGGAGTATGCTTACCTATTGCAGTGACTTCAATTTTCATTTTAAGGCTCCGAAAGATGGAGAAAGTAAACAGAAGCAGGCTGGTTTATTTCAGGGGCTAACAGGGAGTCCCTACTGAATTTACCTAATAAAATGAATTTTTAAAATTTTCATTTTCTCATTTCATTCCAGCAGAAAATGAGTTTGCCTTTATAATGTCCAGATCTTTCAAACTCTATTGAGTGAGAAATTAAGTTACAAAATGTAAATACTTTGAGTATATATATATATATATATATATATATATATATATATATATATATATGAAATGAATACATATATGAAATGAAGTAATCTGTGACTGTAATACCATAGCAAGCCTGACTTTAAGGCTCCTAGGACACTTAAAATTTTTTTTATGATGTGTAATAAAGAAAAATAAAATTCAGTAGAAATGTTTCTCTTTTAAAATGGGTGAATTGTGATACTTAATAAATTTAATTGTAATTTTCATTTAACATGTTATCTATTTACCAAATTTTTTTTCTGAACATCTTGTCAAGTGTTGGGAGGGTTGTAAAGAAAACATATGTTAATATTCTGGGCCACAATTGACTTCTTTCCTTTCCTCTGTGAAACTATTCCAAGGAGTATGGGAAATTGTAAAACAATGTAGTTCTCTCATGAAAAGAATACCCTGACTTTAATTACCAAGAGAAAGCAATTAATGCTCAAATTTCAAGGCCAATCCAGTGATCAGTTAGGAGCAGGAAGAAGGGGGGAAAGCAGGACTGTTACTTGCATAAGAAAATCCAGAAATCGACATCATGCAGATGTATAATTGGAATGTGATTGTATTTATAAGGAAAAGTTATATAAACTTCAAAAATGGTAGTTGTTTTGCTTAAGTGCCTGAAAAAAGAGTTTAGAATAATATTTGGGTTATCCCAGTTTTATGCTCTTGTGTTCCCAAAGCCTTGTTAGGTTAAAGAACTCCAAAGGAGAGAGAGAGAGTGAGTGTGTGAATGTGTGTGTGTGTGTGTGTGTGTGTGTGTGTGTGCGCCTCCCCCGTGTCCCCAACCCCCAGGAAGTGTGCAGAGAAAAAGGTGGGAGCTGACTAGTGACCAAAAAAAAACACCTCTCGCTTCAGAAATTCATAACTAATATAAAAACTCTTAGAAATTAAAAATAGCAATTGTCGTACTTTTTTCACCTCCTCTCTGGGAGTTGTTGCAGGGGATGGGGTGATGGGGTAGAACCAGTTTTCAAAATTGCTGCAGACCAGTTTGTGCAAAAAGGGTATTTCCACTTTCCTGCACTTTTGATTAGAGTATTTTATTCTTGCTCTTCTGTTCCTGAAGCTATGGCATTGTACATCTTAAATATATTTTGTAAGCTTTCTAGTTTGGATTGCCGAAACAGAAACCTTCCCCTTCTTAGGGAGGTTCCCCTGCTGTCCAGTAGATGGCGATGTTACTTCTAGAGTGACCCACGGGTGGGGGTGGGGAAGATAGATACTGAGATTTACCCCCTTCACCTCTCCGGAGTGCATCCAGTGATCTCTAAAAGCAAGAAGAAAAACTTTTTTGAGCCCTGGCCTGAAACGTGCCAAGCCATCCAAGAGTATAAAAGTATTTAAGGCGACTGTTAACTACCAAGTGTCTCACCGTCCTGAAATGGTCTGAGACATCACCCAGCTAGAGTTCAACGAAATACTTTCTGGAAATGTTCAAAATAAAAATGGAAGACGCTTAGCAGCTTTTTCAAAATTTTATCTGTTGCCTGTCTATGTTTTATCACGTAAACGATATACTTACGATTCTCTGTTTGTAACATTCACGAAGAATATACGTGTTACAGTATTGCATGGAATCTTATATGCGTACAAATGGCCAATTAAAATCAGGAGTGTACAGATAATGATACCAGAGTCTCACCTTCTCAAAAAAGTATTTTCCTTCTGAAAGTGATGAATGTGTGTGGGCCTCCCACCCTGGGCATTGTATTTCGTTATATCAGCGCCTGCTAAATGGTATGGCTGGCTTTTTAAAGCTTTTAAACCTCCATCTCCCAGGAATGAAGCTCCTCCTCTCCAACTGGGAAAAGTTTCTACTTGATTTCAAAAACAAACAAACATTTTTCTATCCCCACCTCTTGCTAGAGAGAGTCTCAATAACCATGAGCACGTCGTTCAACATATTTAATGTTAAAATGATTTAAAAACATTTTTGGATAATTTCAATGTTTTGATTCTTCATGGGACAACACGATTCCTTAATTTGTTTTATGGAATAATTTGCTGTATCTTTAATTTAAAAAGAAATAGGGTGCATGTTGACAATTATTTTAAACAAACTGGAATTCAACAACAGCAACAAAAAGATCTATTTCTTTTCCTAAAAATAATGTTATCATTTGTCCTTGGCCGGGAGATAGGCAGGAATTCATTTCACTCCAAATGTGAAATCCTATTTAAAGACATAGAAATATGTAAATGCAGCAGAGACCAATAACCCCATCATACTGGTAGTAATGAATCATGCGTTGCTCTCTAAAAATTTAATTGAGTGACATGCCAGCTTTTATACCTGTATGAATTTACAAACTGAGCAAGTCACCGACTACTCATACCTCGAATCTACGCATTGATAAAACGACTGCGCAAAACCCAGCTGTTTAAATAGACTGTGTTCCGCTTTAAAGATGTTTACCCTTTGGGGAAAAAGTCATCTAAGTACTGAGTGGCAGTGACCAGCGAACAATAGTTAGAATGAAAATAAAGCTTCCTGAAACTTAGTTTTAATTTTCTTGAGGAAGATACTAACCCATAAAAAATAAACATTGTTTATGGAGCCAGGTGTGTATCAAGTGAACCTCTGTAAAATGATATGGAGAAAATATGAATTTGTATGTCTCAAGTACTTTGGTTCGCCTGCAGAACAGAGGGAGCTATTTGATACATAGAAACTGAAAAATAAAATTAGTGATTCTGGAGAGAGGTCCAATTCAGATCTGTGCAGGCCCAGGGAGGCGACTGTATTATAATTCACACACAAAGAGCTGTGTCACTTAGCACCTTGGCTTAAGGGATAATTTAGTTACACCACCTATTAACGCTGACTTACGTTTCTGCTCCGGCCAGCCTTCTTACGATCTTGTTTATTCCCAGAAATCACATTTGTGACAGCTCCAATAGGCCATTCAACAGCGAACATTTTCTTGTTTGGTTGAAAATATTTCAGGTTTCAGACACCCAACAAGGAAAAGCACTTTCAGACTTCGTGTAAATGAATAAACTTGTTCGGAGTGAGACTTTTTAGAAAATGAATTCAACAGCCTATTTGACCACTTTCAGCCTAAAATATTATGTTTCAGTTTGCCAACCAGGCTGATAGGACCTGAGCTGATGCAGAGACTATTGCCTCTTCTGGGCTTTCTTTTTTCTTTTTTTCTGGAAGAAAGTGGCCCTGGTACCATCTTTGCACGTGGGATTAGAGAAACAGCATGGAGGCCTGCTTGCCTACAAGCATGTCAGACTGCACACATCCCTGGCTTGGAGTGATGGTGTGCTGTTGCAGATTTTGAGTCCTGTATTTGTAAACTTTCCACTTTTTGTTTTTTGAGAAATTCACGTTTGATCTCTGCCAGCAAAGGTGGGGTGGGTGGGTATGTACGTCCCTCTTCACAGCTGAATGCAATCAAAACGCTTATTTTATGTTGTGTTTTAGTTAAAAGGTAAAGGAGAAGAGAAAAAGACACTCAAAAACCCAGAAGATACAGTTAGCATGGAGTCTACAGTGCCGGGAATAAAGCCCTCGGGACACAATGCATTTTATCCCCCCCCCGCACCCCCCCCCCGCAAATTCTCTTGGAGGGAGAGGGGGGCATCGTGGGGATTCCATTTAAGGGTCAGCTAACGTGTTTAAGCTGTGTGACAGGAGAAAGAAGGCCGAAATCCTTTGTGCAAACAAGCGCCAGAAGCTCAAATCCCTGCCTGTCTTCTCAGAAGCAGACTTGCCCAGCATCTTGTGTGCGGTTTGGAGAAGTGAGGTTTGAGGCCACCTTTCAGTGGCCTTGTGTCGCCGCCTCTGCATCGGAGGTGTCTGGGCCCCAAACATTCCAGGCTGCTCTCCCCAGGTCTTAGCCCAGGCAGCAGTGGAGGCTGGCTTGGTGAGGAGATGGGACACGCTCCCATCTGGGAGAGCTGTGAGCAATCCACAGAGCGGGCCGCCTCGTGGGCACCCAGTCCCACAGGGCCTGGGCGAGGGCTCGGAGAGTGCCGTGCTGCTGTTCCGTCATGCACACTCTCTTGGAATCTAATCTTGGACACTCAGTCACACGACGAATGCCTAGTTTTGATGATTTGTGCGTTGTGTCTCTCCACCAGAATCTAAGCGTCATGAATGTTGCATACTTACAACAAGGTTGATATTTATCCAGAGTGTGAACGTGCCAAGGGTCGCACGGGATAACTGGATGGTGCCTCCCAGCGCGTTGATGGAGTTAGGAATGTCATTGTCCCCACTTGACGATTGAGGCACCTGAGTGAGATTCCCAGGCAGCACAGCTCGTGCGCAGGGCTGGGAGGGCTGGGAGGACTGGAGTCTGAATCCAGGTGGGGGATCACAGGCCCCACGTTCTTCAACAGGGCCTTGTAGGCTCTGCGAATTCAGTACTGCTGAGTGATGGAGGGTGAGCCTGAGAGGCAGGGGTGATGCCTGAGCAGAGGGTTTAGGCAGGTTTGGGTTCAAATAGGGCTCTGCCTTCATTCACTGGGGACCCGTGGTGAAGTTTTTAAACTTCCTGAGCCTAGGTTTCCTCCGACTTAAAATGGAGCTGGTGATCTTTCTTTTTCAGGTCGTGAGGATTTGAGATTGTGAATGAGAAGGCTGGGCCCCTAGCGTATGCGAGATGGACGATTGGGTCGTGGCCATCTGTGGGCCACTTCCCGGAACCCAGGAACAAACGGGCCGAGGGGCCTCCTGGCATCACATCTCGGCCACCTACGAGAGGGGTGACTCCGGTGAGTCTCTTGAGTTGGTGGTGTTGATTTTCTCTCCCGTTGCAGTTCCTGCCTCAGAGGCTGGAAGGAGGAGGGAAAGCCCAGCTGCAGTAAATACTAAACGAATGTTCTCTGGGCGTCTCCCTGTAGGCGTTCCGCTCCCTGCTGGTGCTGCCTCGGGAAGTGTGGCCCCCAGACCAGCAACCTGGGCATCACTGGGCGCTTGTTAGGCATGCAGAGTCTCAGGCCCCACCCAGCTCTCCTGGGTCAGAACCAGGGCTTTGCATGTGTGCGCTGGCCTGGAGCACACGGGAGACAGAGGCCACTTGTCCCTAGGGAGGCTCCCTCTCTGTGCCCTCAGCCCCATCCCTCAACCCTCCCTGGCTGGCTCTGTGCTGCAGGGGCTGAGAGGCTGCATTTCGCAGGCTCCCCTGGCTTCTGGCTGGGTCTGGCTGGTGAGAGGCGCTGGTGAGAGCTGGGAGGGAGGGCCGGAGGAGGGAGAAGCTGGGCACTCTCCCCTCCCCCTCTCCCCTCCCCTCCCCCTCCCCTCTCCCCTCCCCTCCCCCTCCCCCTCCCAGTCCTCCCCCACCAGCTCCCATCTCAGCAGCTCAGCAGCGGTGCTGCTGCAGGGGCAGGCTCTGCCAGCCCCGGCCCCTCTCTGTCCCTCTGGCCCCAGGGTGCCAGCAGCTTCCTGCCGGTGCATACCTCCCGGGCTCCACGGTTGGCTTCTCCGTTTTCCATCATCAGAGCAACCAGTTCCACGTATTGAATTCTCTGTTTTAAATACTCAGCGGAGTTTCTGTTTTTCTTGGTTGGATCTAGTGATCCACCCAGGCTCACACCTCAAGGGGAAGGGGTCTTGGAGTCAGACGGTTTGGACAAGGGCTCCAGCTCTCCTACTGCCTCGTGCTGGACCCTGGACAAGTCACTCTTCCTTTGCCCAGGGAGGACCCGGGCTCAGAGAGACCCCCTTGTCTCCCCACCCAGCATCTCTTCTGGCCCTGGCCTGGGCCTTCCTCACCTATGACAGGTGGAATGCATAAGTGGCCTCAGGGCCTCAGCCCTCCCTGGGTCCAAGCCCTTTGCTGAGTGCTTTGTAGCACCTTCTACTAAGAGGCGGGTAGATTTCCTTGTCCCTGGAGTCTGGGTTTCACTATGTGACTTCCTTTGGCCAATAGGATGTTAGCAGACGTCACTCAGGCAGAAGCTTGGAGGAGCTCTTACCCATGTCCACTAGTCCTCGTGTGCCTCTGCTGTCTGTGTGAGCAGGGCCTGAGCTGCTCGGCTGAGGAAGGATGGGAGACGCCCATTCATCCCAGCAGAACTACAGACATGTAAGTAGCCCAGCCAGCGTCAGCAGCGACGCCTACCCGACCAGTTATGACACAGGGTATAAATGCTGCCCTCACGTGCCACAGGTTTTGTGCTTTCGTTACGTAGCAGGATGTGCTGAGAGCTGAGTGATCCATCATCGCCGGGTGACAAACAGCTCTTTTCACATTGCCCAAGGGCAAGGACCGCGGTGTAAAATGGCATTTGAGAACAACATTTGAGGAGCCAGGAGCCTGGATTGAGATCCCAGCTCTGCCCCTTCTTGTCGGGTGTATTGGGAAAAGTCAGTTTGATTCTCTGGCCCTCAGGTTTGTCCTCTATAGAATGGGATAATAGTAGGGCCTACCTCCTGGGGTGTGTAGGGACTGAGATGGTGTAGGTAAAGTACCTGGAACATAGTTGGTGCTGGACAGACATTATCATTATTATAAGCAGAGTTAATGATAATACCGTGTTATAAAAACCAACAACCACCACAGTCTAGCCTCGGCCTTCCTCACTCTGCTCCCCGACACACCCACAACCCGCCATTCTTCAAAGGCCTTTGCACCTGCTGTTCCTTCTCCCCAAGCGCGGTTCCCTCTTCTCCAACTAGTGACTCACCTCCTTGCCTCAAGGCTTCAGTGCAGTGGGGAACTGAAGGGAATTCTGAGTATTTCACTTCTCCCTCCTGTCCTTTTAGGCTGTCCTTCCTTTAACTCTCGGTCACCTGGGGTTAGGCATCTCTCCTGTCGCAGCACCGGGGCCAATGCGATGAGACACTCTCCTCCTTTCCCCAAGGGTAGGAGGTGTAAGGACATGGTGTGTGGGAGAGAAAACACAGATGTGGCAAAATGAGGCCTTGCTGTACCTCCCAGCCCTCCATAGCCACCACTGTGAAATGACAGCATCTCCCACTAGGTCAGCGCCAGTCATTCCATGGGCAGCAAGTGTCTGTGGAGCCTGACTCCGTGCTTAGCACTTGGGCGGCTCTGGGTTTACAGCCGTGAACAACAAGCAAGGTCATTTCTATCTCAGCCCACAGTCCACGGGGAGGCCGGACTGTGCTGGGCGGCTGCAGGCTTTGGGGGAGCATTGGATGGGGCACTGGGCATGTAAGGGGTTTCGGGGAAGCCCTAAGAAGGGCCTCTGAATGGAGATGTGAAGGCTCAGCCTGGAGGGGAGCTGGGGCAGCTGTATTCCAGGCACTGGCCTGGGTTAGGGGCCAGCAAGGGGAGTGTGGGGACCTCCCAGTGGGCCGGAACGGGGAGAGTGGACGAGGGGGGACGTGCTCAGAGACCACAGCCTTGGTCTTATCACCGAGATGGGGGCAGTCCCGGGACCGGGCAGGCACGGTCTGGGCATCCCCACTGCACAGACGGAGACGCCGAGGCCCTCTGCCTGAGTGCCATCTCCGTCAGTCACCACTTCAGGAGGAGACAGCAGCTCCAGGGCGCCACAGCCTGCATGTCATGTTACGCCTCAGGGAACCTGAAGGCTGCTTCCACTAAGGAAATGCATAAATAAATAAGCCCCAGTAAATACAATATTTACATTAGTGAACAGAGGTGTCTGCCTTTCAGTGCCCAAAGAAGACAGAGAACACTGTGATTGGATGCTATTGATGTCAATCATCTCTGATAGGCAAGAGGGAGGTGGGGCCCCCAGGCCTGGGTGGGAGTTATTTCCAGGGAGATGGCCGGTCTAACCTCTTCTGTGTTTACTCCTCAAAGATGTCAGGGTTGCAGCTCCTAGTATTCAGGTGCACGTGGGTCAGCTGCAGATAACAGGGGTGTTGTCCTAGGCGGGGAAGGTGGGGGTGGGCAGACCGGGCAGGGAGCCTGGTTCGCTCCATCTTTTGGGCTCTGGGCCTGTGGGCTCAGGTCCTGAGGTGAATGCCACATCTTTGGGACTCGTGGCATTCCAGGAAGGATAAAGGGCCAGGGAGATGCTGTACCGTCTTGTCCCTCTGGAAGGGCCCCTCTGGGCAGCTCACCTCCATTGCCTTGGCTGGGACCATGTCACCTGACCACTCTCACTGCAAAGGAGTCTGGGAAATTGCATATTTTTAGTCGGGTCCATTGCCAAGCCAAACAAAACCCGAATCCTGTCAACAGGGAGGAATGGGGTGGGGAACAGATGTGGTTGGGTGACCAGCAGAGGGCCAAGGCGGCGTGGGTCACATCTGACGATTACGTGATGCTCTCTTGATTCAAAGCAGAAAGAGACACTTTTCTTTACAAAAACCCTCCTGATGGGATGTTTATCTCTTTACATTCTGGATATCTCACTCATGGCCTCTTTAAAAATAAAATGAATTAATATGTTCCTACCAGTCGGGAAAATAAAGGATCGGTGTTTTGGGCCAAAACTTCCCTTAAAAGCAGGAGCCTTCTTTTACGACTGTCATTTCACAGAGAAGGAAATCAAGGCACAGAGAGGTTGGGGGTTTGCCCAGAGTCACAAGGTGTCAGAACCAGAGAGGGGTTCAAGTGGCAAAACTCTCGCCTGGCGCCAGGATCCCAGCCCATGCCCAGAGGCTGCTGTGGCAGGCTGCGGGAAGGTCTCTCCAGGTGGGCGCAGGTGACCTGTGGGCGAGCCTGGGAGGAGGGCGGGGGGCCTGGCCTTTGTGGTCACAGTCCCAGGAGGCCCTGCGTGGTGGGCCTTGGGGTGCCCACGGCTTCCCTTCTCTGGCCCCACACCTCTCTTGGGCTCCCCGTCAGTCTGGGATTTTCTGCGAATCGGTGCTCTGAGCTCAGAGCCTGGCCCTCGGAGGGGACCCTCTCTGCTTTTGGCTGAAAGCCCGCTTGACCTCGCTGCACTCTGTGGGGCCAGAGAAGGCTGTGCTGCGGCCAGCGGGGCTGTGGGGTCACAGATGAGAGCCCAGAACGTGCCGTTGGGCCGCCTGCGTTCGCACCTGTCTCCAAGTGTCTCAGAATGGTGGGCAAGACACTAGGGCCCCCTGAGGTTGTGGCTTCCTCGTCCTGAGTGTGAGCAGCACAAGGCCCCTCACAGGGCTCTCGTGAGGACAGAGAGGAAGGCGGGTGCATGGTGCTGGCCTTGGAAAGAACACGGGACCTGGGGCTACCCCGGCCGCTCACATTCAGGTATGGCCGTGGGCGCCGCGGGGAGGCGTCTCAGGGAGAGCGGGAAGATGGGCTGCTGTCCTGCTGTCATGGAATCCTGCTCAGCCTCGGATTCCTGGCCTGGAGTGTGGGAACGCTCCCCAGACTTACCCCGTGGGCTGCTGGGAGTGCTGGAGAGAAGGGCATTTCAATAGTTAACGTTTGCTGAACAATGGTCACCTGCCGGGCCTCTGCTAGACCTTGCGCTGGACTATCTCTTTCATCCGTAACCTGGTCAGACCACACCGGGAGCAGCGAGAGTCAAACGGCTGCCCACTCCGGTGCCGAGTGACCCTCAAGGCAGGTCCCCAACAAACGTCCCTTCCCAGATCACAGTCTCCTTGCGCGTCATGAGTAAGCAAAGGCATCTTCCCGCAACCCACTCCTAGAAACCCAGTTGTAAAGTGAGCAATCAGATAGGTTGGGAAAATTCAGCTCAGAAATGACATTACAGTAAAGCTGTGTTTCTGAAAAAGGGCTGTCAGAGAGAGGTCATATCAATGATAAACAGCCTGCCATAAAAAGTAAGACACAAGGAACCGAGTCCCGAGTGGCCATTAAACTGGAGAAGTCGCAGCCAGTCCTATCAGGTGGGCAACTGCAAACACATCTGTTATGCCAGGGACCCTGCCATGTAGCGGCCACAGTGCCCAGAGAAGGTAACCCTTTTGTTTATTGCAATTAACTTTTTTGTCATAGGTCCACTTTATGGTTCAATAAACATTTACTTAACAATCTGTTTCCCTTTTTAGAATGTTGCGGGCTTTAGGACATTATATGAAGAGAAAGTTTTATGAAGAGAATTGCTCAAGGGACTCTGATCTCACTATACCTTCCTTTCCCCAGAAAGGTCCCAGGGCCGCCCGAAGTTCATCGTCAGACCTTGGGGGTACTGTCCTAGGGTTCAATTTACATTTTTAGCTGGTGATGCTTTTTCTCTCTCACAAAAGGAATTTTGAAATGAAAGCTTCTCCGGCTGACACAGATGGCAGTTAGAAACGTGTTAAGCTTCAAGTCACAAATAGTCCATCTTGAAGTGGCTTAAACCAGCATGGGGTCATTCTTCTCACACGACAAGGATGTCTGGAGAAAGGCAGCTGCTGGCCTCAGTTTGTTTGCTCGACAAGGGCAAGCCAGCATCTCATATGGCTTGTGTCAGTGCCCTGGAGGTGCTGTGACAAATGACCACAAACTTGGCCACTTAAGACAACGCAAATGTATTCTCTCACAGTTCTGGAAGTCAGAAGTCCGACACGGGTCTCACCCGGGTCTCTAAAGTCAAGGTGTCACAGGGCTGTGTTCCTCCAGGAACTCAAGGGGAAAACCCACTTCCTGGCCTTTTCCTGCATCTTCCAAGCCAGCAATGCTGCATCTCTGCCCTTCTTTCTTCATCACAGCTCTTCTCTGATCCCCTTTTCTACCTCCATCTTCCACCTTTAAGGACCCAGTGATTATATTGGGCTCACCTGGGGAATCCAGGATGATCTCCCCATTTCAAGGTCAGCTGATTAGCAACCTCAATTCCCCTTTGCCATATTACTTAACATTCTGACAGGTTCTGGGGATTAGGATGTGGGCACTTCTGGGAGGTGGGTGTCATTCTGTCTGCCACATTTCCATTACCTGTCCTGTTATGGTCTCAAGATGGCTGCTGCATCTCCAGATATCACGTCTGTATTCAAGGGGGGAGGGGAGGAGCAGGTTTCCAGGACTGCACCAGCTGGGTCTCTGCCCCTTTTTATCAGGAAAGCAAAAGCTTTCCCAGAAGTGTCCCGGACTCTTTTTGGCATCTAATGGGTCAGAACTGTGTCACTGGCTGCGTCTAGCTGCAAGAGAGGCTGGTAAGGTACACAGTTGGGAGAAGGTGGGCATCAAAGACTCTGGGAAGCACACTTGCAGTGTCTGCCACAGCCCCCTTCCCACGCTCCTGAGTTTATTTCAGCAGATCTTCCCAGGGAGGGCACCAGGAGGGAGGAAGTGGTGGCTTTCAGGGCATGGCTTTAAAGCTTTCTAGTGGGATGTGGTTGACAGGAACTCTGGGAGCTCTAAAAAGAGACTTAAAATCTCCCCCTCTGGAATTGTGGGGGAGGCTCTGGGCTTTGGAGTTAGCTTTCCTGGGTTCCAGAACCTCCTTGACTTGGGAACAAGAGAGGATGTGCACCACACGGGGCTCCTGGCAATGCTCAGAGCTCGAGTGCCCCAGGGGCACGTGCGGGCAGGTCTGAGTGGCAGGTCTTCTCTGGCATCAGTGAGGCAGAGGGAGGTGTGTCTCCCCCTCTCTCCGTGCCCTGGGCTTCCGTTTCACGGGGTGGGGGGGTCAGCTCTGTCCTGACCAAAGGACTCACTGCACTTTGAACAGAGTGGTCCCACTAGGGTCCTGAGGGCATCCCCACCACCTCCATTCTGCCTGGAGAGCCGGGACAGGTTCTGGGTTCCTAGCTGGTCTCCATGACGGACTCCTTATCATTGAATTCCCCCCAAAATACACTGGCTCTGCACCAACTCATTCAGCCCACCTGGAGTGAAGGAAACAGACCTCATGGGTAGCATGGGTCCCTCTAGAGGTGGGAGCCTGACCCCCACATGCCCCAAGCAGCATGGTGCCACCTCCTGCTCATTCTGGAAACCACGTGCTCAAAGCGACCCAGGAAACTTTCGCTTTCGAACTGTCCATTGACTGGTTGCCGTGCTGGCATCCTTTGGGGACACAGAGAGAGACAGGTGAGGTCCCTGCCCTTGAGAGGGAAAGGAATTCCCAGAGGGGGAGAGAGAGGTCCCGAGGGCTGGGTCCCTGCACTGTGCAGGCACAGTACTCCCCTGATCACCACTGGGTGATGCTGCGCAGATGACTTGACCTCTCAGAATGTCAATGGCCCGACTGTTGGGTGTGCTAATAACAGCACCACCCTCCCAGGGCATCGTATGGAAAGTGGGCTGTAAGCAGTAGCTTTCATTCTTGCGGTTATTGTCATTTTTGATGTGTGCAAACAGATGCTCAGCGTTTGGATTAAACTGAGCCTAAAGGCATGACCCACGGATGAGAAGGGAACTGGAGTCCTGGAGCCGCCACTTGTGTTGTTGGCTGGTACTGATCAGGCTCTCAGAACAGTGGTGAGCTCCAAGATGGGCGGGCACGGCCTCGGGCCCCACCACGTCACTTCCCCCACGTCCACATGGGCCTCCGCGCTGGGCCAAGGGGCTCGTGCCAAAGCCCAGCTCCTGGGACTGGGACTGGCCGAGGGCTGGACCTGGTGATACAGGAAAGTGCCGAGCGCACAGTGGGTCCTCCAGAAGCATACTACGGATTGCAGCAAAACCCCGAGGAGGGACGGAGGTAGTTCCCACCTGCAGCCCCATTTTGCAGGTGGGGGAACTGAGGAGCAGAGAGGCAAAGCCACTTGTTCAGGGCCCCACAACCAGCGAGACGTAGGGTGGGCTTGAAGGTCAGTCTGAGGAGTGACTTCAGGGATGAGCGAAGGGTGAAGGGTGAGAGGTGCAGGGTGGGGAGTGCGGGGTGCAGAGCTTCGTGCAGTGTTGGCCTCGGGCATCTTTCTCACGTTCCTCCAAGCTCCCTGCCAGCTCTTTTGTCCCCAAGGGGAGGCTGGGCAGTGAGAACCTGGGAATTCTCTTATCTCTGCCGAGCAGGATGCGTCCTGTATTGTGTCCCCCCCTCGAGGTTCCCAAGCACCGTGATGAGCTTGCAGATTTTGGCGGGTGATTGCTCTGGGGGGGCTGTGCTTTGTTTGCCAGGCCCTCTCGCAAGGCTGGCTCCCTGTCCCTGGCCTTTTCAGCTCCTCTGCAGGCCCTCCCCTGCAGAGCGCTGTGGAATGGCAGGGGTGAGTTCCTGCCTGCGGCCATTTCCGCCCATTCTTTCTGTAGGGGCAGTGGGTGGGTTCCCTGCTGGGAGGCTGGGGGGTCGCAGTGCCCCGCATGGCCCTCGGGGGCGCTGTGCAGGCGGGTGAGGGCAGGGGAGGCCTGCCTGCCTGGCCCAGGCTAGGTTTCCGTCCTCCCCCCTCCCCATCAGTACCAGCATCTGAAAGATGTATCAAGCCATGGAATGTGCATGGAAACAGGTAATTAATCTAGTTGTATGATGGAGAGGGGGCAGCGATGGTTGTCTGAAAATGCAGATTCTCAGGCCCCGGTTTCAGAGTCAGACTCACGAGAAGTGGCCTGGGACCCAGGATTCATAGTTTACACCAGACCCCCAGGTAATTCTTCTGACCTGGAACATTTGGGAGAAGCCTGGCCTGGCAGATTGGGCAGGCTCTGGGGTCAGACAGGTGAGAGTCATCTTCACTTCTACCCCTCCTGGTCATTCTGAGTCTTGGAGCCTCTCGGAACCTCAGTCTCCTCCTCTGCTGACTGGGGATGATCTTATCTCTGTTACGGGGTAGTCGGGAGACATCCTAGGGTGCCCTGCACACAGCAAGCACAGACAGTGTGTTCAGGAAAGGATGAATTCTTATTGCCCATGATGGTATTCAGTGATATAACCTTCCTGGCAAAGTTTCTGATAATCGTAAACTCAGGGCGGACCACACTGAACTCCCAGGGCTGGAGTCAAGAGCAGAGACTGTGAGTATTTTGAGCACCTTCTTAGGCCTCATTTTAGGAACCAGGGCTCTTTGCATTGGAAATTTCCAAATGTTGACAGTAATACAAGGGACTCAAGTCCTTGCTGTCCCCTGGGGCACAGGAGCCCTGAATTGGGAAACACGGAGTGACCCTGGGATTCTCAGAGCTGAGGCGTCGGAGCCAGAGGGGGATTGACCCTCCTTAGGACACATCAAGTTAAAGAAGAGACCAGGAAAATGCTCGTGTTTTCCACGAGGAAACTTTACAACAGTGAGGATGAAATCCTGCAAGACCCGTCAGAGGCACTCCTGTCAGATGAGGTGGGGTGGGGGGCAATGAGCCCCTCCTGGAAATGTGGGCAGCGGCAGAGGTAGTGCCCTCGTTCCAGTGCTCCCTCCCCGCCGCGTCCCTCCTGTGCCCGGTTCCCTCCTGCGGGAGGTGCGGTAGTACATCCTTAGGGCACCAGTCCTCGGAGGGGTAAGCGCAGTTAGATGCTGAAGCGCTCAGGCGGCACCAGAGTTGGTGACAGTGTTGGTGGTGGTGGTCTCTCTTTTCCGCGGATGGGAACGCTGGAGCGGCCAGGAGGGATTCCTCACTTGCACAAGGGCCTGGTGATGAGTGGTGGGTCTGGGATTTGAATTTGGGGCTCTGAGAGCTCTGTACTGCTGGTCCCGTTTGTGGAAAGACAGGCATGGAGACAGCGGAAGAGGCCGGAGCAGGCAGCCTGATTGTCTGGCAGAATCAGTGGGTTCTTGGGTGACTAGGGGCTTGGACAGGTTCACTCCCTGTGTGTTCGAGTCCTACGGTCCTTTCTGAAAGCATGACGGGGAACGCAGTGGGGTCCTCAGAGTTTTGGGTCCTTGTCTTTTATGAACTTTTTGCTTTGTTGTCGGGAATCTCCCAGTACTGTCTCATCCCAGGGTTTCTGTTGACCCAAAGCAGGAAGCTGCAGGCACAGAACTGGTTTCACGTTTATTGGCTTATGTTTTTCCAAAGCAGGGGTGCAATAAAACGTGAAATATGGTGGCTGACCAAATGGTCTCGTGCTGTCTTCTGAGACTTTTTTTTTCTTGGAAAGGACCAGACATACACGCACATACACATGTTCAGTCACATGCACACACTTGGACACATAACACACACCACACGCACCCTTATCACACACACACCCACTCACATACACACCTATGCATACCAGCACACATGCACACATGTGCGCACACACGTGCAGACACACCCTGGATGGTGAGGTGGGTCCACCATTGATCTGTTCAGGAGCGCTTGGCTGGGCTGCAGCGGTTCTAGGACAGATCACCAAGTACCTAATACTGGTGGCTTCTGAGTCCTAGCATTTTTGCCAGGAACCCCCCCACCCCCGCCCCAGCTCACGCTGGAATAAATTTGTGACCTGCCAGGTGATGTCACCACTGGAACGAACCAGTTGCATAATTTAAGGCCCGGTTCCTCAAGATTTTCTATCACAGAATCTTGAACAGAGTAGGCTCCCCTTCCTAAGAGTGTGGACCGAGAGCAAAACCTGCACAGGCATGACCTCTTGGGCATCTCCTCACATTAAGTCACATCATCTTTACTTTGCATTCTGTGTTATTTGAAGAGGTATTTAAAAAAGCCATTGTGTCCCTCCCATTATTTTAGCAAAAATGATGATTTTTCCATGCATCACATTTATCTTGGGTCTTCTCATGGTCTCTTTGTTTGAAAAGCCAGATTGACCTTAAGGTGGTAACCTGAAATGCAATCCCCTCTTCCTAAATGTCAGTCATTCACATCTTACTAAGAATGGTGACACAATCTTAAGAGTAGGTTTTCAATGACAACTTGAGATAGGACCATTAAAACCCAGGATGCCTGTGAGGGGAATACTGATTCCCTGTAAAGAGTCAAACATAACGAGGGAGTCAGAACAAACATGTTTTGCATTTCCCTGTTGGGTCTCAGCCTCCCCTCGTTCTCTGTCTGAGGTCTGCGAGAAGCAAACCTGGCAAAGATCATGGACAAGATTCTCCCACAGAAACTTGTCTCCGCGGCCAAGAGCTCAAGTGCCTGGTCCCTCTCCCATCGCCCTCTGCGCCAACCCATCATGGAGAAGGCTTCTGATTTGCTCTTTTCTTTGTATCTACCCATTTTCTCCGGCTTGGCAGGGCCCTGAGAATATCAGCATGCGGGCTCTTCTTGGACTGTTCGGCATTTTCCAAACCTTTGCAAAAACTCTTAAACTTTGTTTAAAATATATAACGTGTTGTCATACAGGCGTCACAGTAAAACTTTAGCTATTATTTGTTTACCCAAATGCGATCATAGTTGTATGCACTCATGACGTCTGCTTCCTTACCCGGGTTCAAATCCTGTTCCTGCCACTCCCTAGCTGTGTGACCTTGGGCAGGTTACTTACCCTCTCTGTAGTTCTCTCTTCTACAAAGGGAGAGTAACAACAGCATCCAGGTCGTCTGAGGGTTAGTTTAGTCACTATGTGTGAAGTCCTGGCATTGGTGCCTGGTGTAGGCATGTTAGCTCTGTCACTCTCTGAGGCATGTGCCCCATGCTGGGAAAGAATAATTTGACTTTTCAGAATGGCCAGTGGAATGTGATTCTTTTCAGCGCAAGATCACTGAAAGCTTCACTGTGGAGTTACTCCGGCTCGAGGATATTCAAAGGGGATGAATTGCTGGAGGTCACGTGCAGCTTTGTGGCAGCAGGTGATTCCCATGTTTGGGTTCCCACCTGTCGGTGCCTATGGGAGTGGCAGTGTTAGAAGCAGTTCCTCCCTGGTGGGCTGCCTGGGGCTTTGGAGGAAGCGGTCAGGCTTGAGCCCCTGGTTTGCCAGAATTCAGCTCTTGGAACAGCTTGCCTGGGAGCTGCCTGGCCCCCAAGTGTGCTCTTGGGTCTCGGGTCTCTGATCTCCCCAGGCAGGCCTCCAGGGGAGCTGTGCACAGGCGGCCCTCCGTTTGTGGTGGAACGCATGCCATTTGTCAGTGGCGTGGGGTGACTCTCTGGGCACCCCTTGAAGAGGGCTTGCAGAGTTCAAGGCTGGTCGCCTGGGCGCTCATTATCTGATCTAATTGTGGGCTCGGGCTTCACAACCGGGGGCTGCGCAGGTGGGGCACAAGCTGCCAAGGTCACGCCTAGAAGCTTATTAAAGCGCTGGTGCGAGCGGCGAGGCCATCTGGATGCCATTTGACAGCCTCAGTGTAATTACACCATTTGGTGCAGGAATGAGTGCGAGCTGTGGCTTCGACTGTGGCAGGGACCACTGCTGTGGGACTGGGGTGCTTTGGGGCCATCCCGTCCTGCCATCTCGTGGTCCTCAGGCCTACTATGGCTTCTAGGTTTTCCGTGAGCTCTTGGGGTGGACGGCGGAGTTGGCAGTAACGGTGGGCAGCCTTCTCCCCTTACCCAGCCCTGCAGCCTCCGTAACCAGGAACACCTGCCTTCTCAGCGCTCTGTGTCCAGGGAGGGGAGTGGGGGCAGCTTCCAGCGCATTCCACCCGAGCAATATGGAAGTGTTTAAGCAGGGTTTGCACCAGGCAGGGTAGCTGAGATCTGAACCTTTAAATTATAGCCATTCCCGGACTGAGGAAAAGTAAATAAACAGTTCACAGCTGCAGCCAACTCAGCACAGGACCGGCTATCTCTTCTGATTGCCGGACAAGTAATTAAGTGGGAAATGTGAGCCCTCAACGTCAGGGTGAGATGATAAAGGTCTGGGGGCAGTAAATCCCCCCAACTCCAGAGACCTTTGGATTAACCCTCGAAGGGCTGGCAGGGGTGAAACCCAGATCGGGAACCTGGGCTCAGAGATTGTCAAACGCTCACTAGCTAAGTGAAAACCACCCACCTCGCTGTGTCCTGCTTTGGGGACATAAGTGTGAGATTCTGGATTCTCAGCCATATGCCCAAGGAAGCACCTCAAAACAGGTTCTGTCTGCAGTTACTGATTGTTCTGGGCTGAATTGAATCCTGCACAAAGTTCATGTACTGGAGCCCTAGACCCCAGGACTTCAGAATGTGACTGTATTTGGAGACTGGGCCTCTACAGAGGTAATAAGTTAAAATAAGCTCTAATCCACTATGACTGGTGTCCTCATAAGAAGAGGGGATCAGGACACGAACACACAGAGGGACGACCACGTGAGGACACAGGGAGAAGATGGCCGCCTATATGCCAGAGAGAGAGGCCTCAGGAGAAACCAACCTTGCCGACTCCTTGATCGCAGACTTCCAGCCTCCAAACTGTGAGAAAATAAATCTTTTTAGTAAGCCCCCAGTCTGTGGTACTTTATTATGGCCGCCCAAGCAGACTCGAACACTGATCTTTGCCTGGGTGCTGAGAGCTGGTGTGCTTTGTGATAAGAGCCGACAGTCTGTGCAGGCCCTGTGAGGTGTGTGCTCACCAGAGCAATGGCATTCCCATTCCACAGATGTGGAGGCTGAGGCCTAAGAGGCTAAGCAAATAGCCCACAGTCGCATAGGATGTGTGGAGAGAGCCTCCTTCTGAGAGTTGAGGTTCTCAAACCTGGCCGCGCATTGGAATCACCTGGGAAGTCTTAAAAAGTACTGGTTCCTGGGCCCCACCCCAAACCAAGCAGACTAGAACCAGGGTAGCAGTTTTCAAGTTGCCTCAGGTGACTTTCACGTATAGCCAGGGTTCAGAACCACTGCTTTATACCTAATTCCTCTTGTTGGAATTCTTTTTAAAAATGTGCTGGCTTAGCAGGAGCTAGTGACCTGTGTGTCACCTCCCACATTTCCAACGTGGTCCTCACATCATGGTCAATTAGCTTGTACCAGCGTAGGCTCTGGAGCCCAAATGCCTGGGTTTGAATCTAGGCTCCACCGTTAAGTCGCTGTGTTACTTCAGGCAAGTCACTTGGCTTCTCTGGGTCTTAGTTTTCTCATCTGTATGATGCAAATAAGAGTACCTACCTCTAAGGTTGCTGTTAATCAAGTTAATGTTTGTAGAGTCCTTAGAACGATGCCTAGCACATGGAGAGTGCTAGAAAAACGTTTGTTAGAAATAAATTAACTTTCTCCTATCTTTACCCCTGGGTAGTACAATGTTGAGGGGTGCGGGTAGGGGTGGGACACAGAAGCCAAGTCTGAGCTCTGTATTTCCCCCAGGGCACGGAGGGGGCCTCGGGAAATGTTATCGGGAGGGGACGGGGCGTTCACCACCGCCGCCCTCACCACGCACACGTGGCCCCATGAGAGGTATGGTGACAGCCGACTCCTGTTCTCCTGTAAAAGATGACACCCAGGATCCGGAAGTCTTAGAAGGACGCACACATGGAAATGTGTGATGTTGCTGAAACGTAGTTTTCTCCGTCAAGAATGAGGTGCGCTACAGACAGCAAGGCGCCAGGTTGGCACTGGCCCAGCGTGAGAGCTGCAGGGGTTGTGGGCGATCCTCGTGTCTCCTTGTTTTCTGTGTGTTCCCGATTCTTGTCCAGCACTGGATGTGTATCCATTTTGTAACAAGACAGAGTAGTAGTTGTTTTAAAGAGCGGTGTAAAAACTGGCTGAGTTACTCCAGGCAGATTCTTCCCTGGGGCATGGTTTGGCATTTCCTGGACATTCTCGTGGCCAGCAGGGCTGGATGCCCCTCGTTCCTCGCTGGCAGAGCACGTGACTGCCCGTTTGCTGGTCTGTGGCCCAGAGTTGGGGGGTGGGGCGGTTGTGTGTCACCCAGCTGTGTGTCTCTGGGAGCCATTGCAGGGGGCCAGGCCACACGGCCACACTCCAGGGGCAGTGGTTTTGTGGAAGCATGGATCCGGATCTGGACTTCTGGGGGTACCTGCTGCCGAAGGAGTTAGGGTCAGGGTGGGAGAAGCTCCCAGAAGAGGCCTGGGGACAAGGACAGGAGCGGGTCTGGGCCCTTCCCCACTGGGTGTGTGCTCCTCAGCAGGGGTGTCTGGGTAGAAAGGACACTGCCTGAGCCCCTGCTGTGTGGTGCCAGGCCCCCGGGGTTCCTCCCAGCCTGCCACTTAGCTGGGAAGTTTCTCTGCCTTGGTGTTCTCAGCTGTAAAATGGGGGTGATAACATGAGCTAATTTAAGGGCTACTGGGAGGATCAAACAAATCAAAGGGGTAACAGCACCTGCTACTTGGAACGAGGCTCTCCTTAGGATCGTAACTGTGTTTCCTGTAACAACTCTGAGCGGCGTCCGTTTGCAGGGGAGGACCCAGGGCTCAGGAAGGCACGTTGATTTATTCAGTCCTTCAGCCAATAGTTACAGCCCTGGACTGGGCACTAGTGCCTAAGGAGAAGCAAACCAAGATTCACGTCCTTGGAAAGTTCTCCACCTCCTGAAGGAAGCAGCCATCAGTCAAATGATCACCCAGAGGGATAATCGCAGAATACGGAAGGTGCTGGGGCAGCAAGACCAGGATGAGGAGAACACAGGGCAGGAGACTGATGGGGACCAGTGATGTCTGAGTGGGATCTGGGGGAGGAGTTCACTAGACAAAAGGAGAGGAACAGTGTTCCAGGCAGAGGGAACAGCCTATGCAAAGAGCTCATCCTGTCCAGAGAATTAAAAGGAGGTGGCGGTAGGGCAGCTGGGGTGCAGAGAGGGAGGTAGCCACTGCTGATTCCCCCCGACCATCGACCCCTACGATCCCCCATAGTAATTTACGAAGAGTCTGTATGAAAGCATGTGACGAGCCCTGGCCAGTGTGATTTAAGAAGGGCTACGTGCAATCTCTGGCGTGTGTCCCTACCAGGAGGGGCCATCTCCTCGTCCCCCTCTGTGTCCTCCCAGTGGCTCGATGCAGACACTGTGGTGCATCATCACAGCCCACATGGATGAACCCCATGCTTTACGGCAGAGAGGAAACCCTGCTGGTTTCAGAGAGCAGAACTCAGACCTTTGTGGGAGAAAAACAAATTCTACAAACAGCTCATCTCGGACACTGGTATTCCGGTTTCTGTTTAGTGCAGCCGAAGCCAGCTTGTAACACAGTGCAGGCTTTCATGGAGGGGCAGCAGGCAACGGCCGGGGTCCCACTGTCCCCGCTCTCTGGCGTGGTTTTGGGAATTACTCCTGGCCACTCAGCCTTTCTTCCTGCTCCCCAGGACTGCAGATAATGTCGGCCGTGCAACATCCTCTTAAGTTGCTTTTTTACTTAATTCAGCCCAGGGAGCTTCAGTTATGTGGGAATAATACTCCTGTCTGGCGCAGGCCTCCAGGTCGGGATGCAAACTTTGCTATTTCTCCTAAGAGCCCCGGGAAGCCGATGAGAGGTTGGAGGACTGACCCACGGGCAGTAAACGGCAGGGCTGGGGCTTGGAGGCAAGTGCGCGGCCCTTATCCTCTCAGAGTTCCCGTCCGTACTGCGGAGTGGTGTGGGTCTGAGGAGGGGCTCAGGGCCAACCTGCAGACACTCCACTCACTTCTGCCGTCTTACTGACCGTCTGGCCAGCAGCTGCGGGGGGTGGGGGGAATTTGCACCCGTGAGAGCAGGAGGCTGGCGTCCCGCACGCAGATGGCAGGAGCTCTCCATCATCCCTCCCCGAATACTGGCTTATCTCAGATAAATCGCCTGTGCCAGTTTCAGTCGGCATTTCTGTCACTTGCCACTGTGGTATCTGAATGGGAATGCTGGTGCCCAGTGTTCATCGTCTGCACGTTTCCTCAGCTGGAGGCTGTTATGATTTTCTCAGAGCTTTCGCTTCTCTGGACTGGCCTTCCTGAGCTCCTTTGCCCTTGCTTTTGGCCCCATCTGCTTCTGCATGAGACCTGTTTTCTTGGGGCTCTTGGTTATGTTTCTGATGTTTCCCCGAAATGGACACGATGGAATCAGGTTGCTTCTCATTCCGAAGGAGGGACTCAGGCCATCGCCGGCGTCCCAGAGGCTGTGTGCTCCCTGTTTCCTTACTCTTGTGAGGCCAACCCCTTCCAGTGGCAGAGGCTCCTGGGTGCAGTGGCATGGGGCCACGGGACGTGACCTCATTGAGCACACCTTCAGGGAAGATCAGTGGAAGGGAGGTCAAACGAGAGGGGGCCCCAGAGAATGCCCCCCACCCTTGCAGAGCTGCGGGTCTCCTACCACCACCCATTGACCTTGGCCTCCTGCCCACCAGTGCCTCCACTGGGGCCTTACTTAGAATATCTCTTCCGGGACAATAACCCGATTCCTCCCAGCAACACTGAGCTGGTCTGAGACCCCCTCCCAGGCTCTCCTGGGTCCTCCTCCCCACTCAGGGGAAGAAGATGTGGGGAGAGGAACACGGGTTCTGGGTTTAAAGAAGTTTGCATTTGGTCCTCGGGTCTGCTTCTTGCTAGCCGGGTGGGTCTAGGACGTTGCTTACTACCCATGCATCCCATTTTCCATGTTTGCAGAATTAGTCCCCAAACCTGGGGTTGTTTTGAGGATTTCCTGAGATTTCGGCTGCAAGGAGGTCAGTGGGTGAGAAGGGTCAGCGATGGGGCTGCTGGAACCCGGGAGGGTGAGGTGTGGGCAGTGCTGGCTGCATAATGTGGGGGTCCCAGTGCAAGATGAAAACGGGGTCCCTGGTCAAAAATGATGAGGAATTTCAAGTCAGCTACAGCAGAGCACTGAACCAAGGGTGGGACCTTCTGGGCATGGGCCCCGTGCTACACTTGCTGGAGTCCCTGGAGGGCCCAGGAAGTGGCAGGAAGCTGCAGGCACCGGGAGGTCAGTGGCTGATGATAATGGATTGTTTGCCCATTGCCGGGGCCTTTGCGTCTCAGACCAGGATCCTGACCACAGCAGAATCCAGAGACGTTTCTCTTTAACTGTGGAGATCCACCCCGTGCCCCTGAGCCTCTCGGTGGGAGAAGGGGCACAGCTTCTGGACGGTCCCCCGTTGAATCCAGTCCAAGGACTGGCCCGAGGGTCACAGCCCCTTGTAACCGGAAGAAGCTGACTTCTGGTTCTGGGTTACAGAGCGGGCGGCCCTGCCCAGCACGGTGACATCATGCCAGGGAGTCCCTTGACGTCACTGTAATGGCAGCCTTTGTGGGGTGGGGGTGAGGCTGTAAAGCCATCAGCGTGGATGTCACCCCTTGGCCCCGTTTCTCCCATCCCCATCATCTCTCCTGAGCAGGCCTGGGCCTCCAGGACCCGGGGCCCCACAGTGAGCGTGCTTGTGCTGCGGGCAAGCTGGGCACCACGGCCACGGCTGCACCTTGCCGTTCAGTGCCAATGGTGCTTCCAGGTTAAGTCTTGTTCGGGTAATAAACGGGATGAAAAAACAGTATTTCACTGTATTTTTTCCTGGGGTGTCATGACAGATTGAGGGCCTATGGCTCGAGGCAAGCTGGCTGATTCCAGCTCCCGTGACCCTGAGGCAGGGGAGCAAATGGGCATGTCGCAGACTTCCCCTGCCTTGGCCAGGCCTGACTCCAGGCCCCCTGACCTCCATCTCTCTGACCATCCTGCTAGTGGCGCTTGTGGGAATGTTGAGCCTGGCAGAGCCCAGGCCCGTTCCTCTTGCCCTGAGAGCTCGTTGGGCCTCATGGGTCCCCGGGGAGCACGTCTTCTGAATGGGCAGGCTGCCTAGCCCCTGGCTGGCTGAGCTGCGTGGGGAAGAGCTGGCCTGCGTCTCCCAGGAAAGGAAAGAGCCCTGAGGGTGGGTGTCTTGGTGCCTGGCACCTCCCTGGTCCACCAGAAAAATGGCTGCTGCTTCTATGCCATCTGAGTGGCAATGAAACAAAATGGTCATTATACCCACATCCACTCTCCACACTCTCACTGTTCAAACTCAGAAACTAATTGATTCAGGTAACAGGGGGCACTTGTAACTATAATAAATATGACACCAGTGCTCACTCCTGGAGGCCTCATTCTGTATATAATATATAACGTGTACATTTTCTGAGCAAGTTTTCCTAGCAGCTCCATGTAATAATAGTACTAGAGAACACACCATGCTTACTACGTGCCTGTTCCAATAACCTAATATAGAGTGAGTCTTTAAATCCTAACAACAACCCTATGAAGTAGGTACTTCAGTCATCCCTATTTTGCATATGAGGAAATGAGGTTCAGAGGGGTTGAGTGACTTGCCCAAGGTCACACAGCTGGTTAGTGTCCAGAGCTAGAGTTTTACTCGGTCAGTCTCCCTCAGAGTTCATGCTTTTAACCACTAACGTTTACCACATCCAGGGCATTCAAGCAATATTTGGGTCAAGAACATGCTGTGGATTTTATCACGAGAGGCTGGTGCTCCAACGGGAAAGGAGCAGATTCTCCAGGCGGTTTCCTGGGGCCACCAGATGAGATGGTAAAACCACAGAGCCCTACCTCTAGGTTTAAGGGAAAGCAAGTAAATTAATAGATAAAAAACAACACCCTAGCGTGACCATTAGATGACATTTATGGATTTGTATTCTACTACTTAATGTATCTGATGCTTGTCCAGCACTGCTCTGTGTTGGGTGCTGTGCTAAGTGCTTTGTGGTGCCTGTTTCACGGGAGGTGAGCTCACCTGTGCAACGCTGGTCAGTAGATGCCTTTGGTGGGTTCAGGAGTCAAACCCAGGAGGTCTCTGAGCCCCCAGTGCAGAGGGTCTGCCAGCCTGGAGACGGGCTCCCTTGTGAGCAGGAAGGGGGCCACCTGCCGCCTGTGTGGTGTGGTTCGTCGGCTTGGATGGGAGGGCGCCGGGCAGACCCCTGCCCAGAAGGCTCTTCCCCAGTGCCAGCCAGACCTTTCTCCTCAATGGAGAGGTGAGATGTAGACCCTCCCCACCTGTCACAGAGGCAGAGAGAGCCCATCCAGTCTGTTCTTTCACACCTTAGCAGAGACCGCCCCTGCTCTTCTTCCTGGGACACCGCAGCCTCCACAGCCCAGCCTCCCTTGGGATTGGCTGTGGCCATTGGCTGGCTTGCGGCCACAAGTGATGCGCTGAAGAGGCCCCAAGATGCAGAGGAGAGCAGAGCCAGGACGGAACCGCCCTGGGGCCCAGTGACCGGGGAGCAGAGCTCGCCTCTGGCCACACTGGGCTAGGATGTGAGCATGGAAGTGGGTTCGTTGAGTTAAGACTTGGAGCTGGTACAGTGCTTAGCTTGTGCTGGGGAGGACAGTGCCCACAGCCTGGGCCAACACAAGGAGGATCTCAAGACCCTTCCCAGCTGGAGAATCTGTGTAGTTCATGTTTGTGGATGCTCAGCTGAAAATCAAGAAGAGGGAGGAGGTGTTACCCTCCAGCCACGTCTCAACCCTCCCTCCTCCAGCTCGTTCTCTGACTTCAGGGGCCTCCTCTTAGTGCCCTGGCCAGACGGACTGCTCTCTCCTGCCTGTCTTTGCACAGGCTGTTCCATCTGCTTGGCACACCCTTCCGCCACACCCACCCCGCCTCTAGTGTTCATCCTTTGGATCCCCTCTGAATGCCCCTTCCTCAGAGAAGACTCCCGTGACCCGCAGGATGGGGTCTGGTCACCTGTTTTATGTCCCACTATACTGGGCACACTTTGCTTTCATAGCACTGGACATATTTGTGATTTGTAAGCTCCCGGAAGGCAAGGAAGGACCGTGGCTGCCCTACTGATGAATCACTTGCCTGTTAACATGTGGGTACTTTATATTTGTTCACTCGTTAATAAATCAATGAATAGGCCTAAGAATGTCCCCCAGTTTGTGCCTGGAGTAGAGCCTGTGGTGTTCTTGTGTCTATAGCTCTTTTAATTATTGTATATAATAATATATAATAATTATATTAATATAATTTAAATTATTTAGGTAATGTAATAATTTAATTATATCCCACTGAACTCTGTCCTGGAGCAGTGCAGTCACACAAGGAATCACTGCCGTATCAGTTATCTGTTGCTGTGTAACATATTAGCCCAAGACTTAGGAGCGCAGTGTCCCAGGCCATACAACAGATCCCAGCACCAGAATCTGTTATTGTCATTTCTACACCCAACGCTGTGGGCACTTCTCTAAATATAAAACAAAGAGGAATATCACATTTTCTCAAATCCCAAAAACACATGTCCGTTTTCGCTCATGTCAGAGTGTTTCTCTAATCAGCGTGCATCTTGTCGCTGATGGTTACATATATTCTAGGATCTCTTTTCTCCCTTAAAGACCCTTAGTAAGTTGTTGGTGTGTCCCAATCCATGTGGCCTTAGGCTGCAAGGAGTATAGTACTCATGAGAACTGCTCCTCACCGATAGCTCTCTCTGTTGCTGTTTCACTATCCGTGATCTCACTTTATGCTCACAAACACCTGGGGAAGGTGCACAGGTGAGGAAGGTGTTGTTTCCATGTTACAGATGAAGAAGCATAGAATCAGAGAGGGTAAGTAGCTTGCCCAAACTCGCACAGCTACTAAGTGCTTGGATTGAAACTCAGCTGTAACTGTATGCTGAGCGCTTGAAGATTAGCTGTGGAGAATTTTTCATAACACATAGCTATAAGATATCAGATGCCTTTCATAAGCTCTCTGCTAACAAGCCTTATTTGCTGTGTCGGTCTGATTGAGCTGCACAACAAAGTACCACAGCCTGGGTGGCTTAAACAGCAGACATTTATTTTCTCAGGATTTTGGAGACTGGGAAGACTGAGATTGAGTGTCGGCAGGGTTGGTTCCTCCTGAGGCCTCTCTCCTTGGTGTGTAATGGTCACCCTCTCACTGTGTTCTCACATGGTCTTCCCTTTGTGTGTGGCTGTGCCCTAATCTCCTCTTCTTAGAAGGACACTAGTCCTATTGGTTTAGAGCCCCACCCCCTAGTGACCTCATTTTAACTCCATTACCTCTCTAAAGACCCTCTCTCCAAATACGATGACATTTGGTGGTGCCGGGGGTTAGGACTTCAGCACATGAATTTTGGGAGCACACAGTCATCTGTTTCCTCTTTATTCCCCCTCACCACGGGGACCTGCCATCAATCTACGTATCCTCTCTTTTAACAACAAGGAGATGTCTGTCTTGGAAACAATCAAATCATTTGAAATGAAACCATTTCTCTCCCTCCAAACAAATTGAACCATTCTATTTGGTTGTGTGGATATGTGTTAAATCCGTCTCAAGAGTTGTTTGAAGAACCACTTTGATAGTGTTCTTGTGTCCACTGCCCATTAGACCAGAAGTGTCTGAAAATAGATATGTAGCATTTCCCCTGTGAAGATTGTGTTAATATGTCTCCTTCTGGCACATGCAAACACACACACACACACACACACACACACACACACACACACACACACACACACACACACACACACACACACCCCAGTATTTCCCAAAATGTATGTGGAGCACATCCTATGAGAGGAATTGATGCATATCTCATGGAGGGAAAAGGTGTTTTGTTTTTTTTTTAAGTCAAATATGCTTGTGAAATATTATGGTGAACAAAGTGGAATGGATTTCCTTGCTGCTGGATTTCTTGGAGTCTCTAGTGTGATGATGTGATTTGTGAATCTTGAAGATGGCCTTAGAGCAGGGGTCAGCAAACTTTATCTCTAAAGTACCAGCTAGTAAATATTTTAGGCTTTGTGGATGACAGGGTCTCTGCTGCAACTATTCAACTCTGCTGTCGTCACCTGAAAACACCATGATATGGTTGATATGTAAATGAATGGGCATGGCCCTGTTCCAATAAAACTTTATTTACAAGAACAAGTGGTGGGCCAGACTTGGCCCTTGGGCTGTAGTTTGCTGACCCCTGTCTTACAGTGTGGAATATTTTCCAAACATATTGGATCATGGAGTTCTTTTTCAAGATGTGTTCATGTTCCACAGACCACACTCTTCCTTTGGCCAGCCCTGGACCCTCAGTTAGCTGACCCCTTCCCACTGCTCCATGTCCATCCTGTGTGCACTCATGTCCTGATACTGTTTTATGAGGCTCATCTGTGGACTGGGGTAAATCATCAAGACTTCTGTTCAGACTTTATCCTAAGTAATCCAAACTGCTTTGGCTGGAAAATTAGCCAGGACCCTCGTGTGAGGTTGTTCAGTATTTTCACGTTCTTCAGAACTTGAGATACCTCACCAGGCATGTTATCACAGTATTTAGTCATTCGAGGGAAATTGTACGTTACGGAAAGGCTGTTTTTTCTTCTTTCAGATTAGCCATTTCTCCTGTCCCTCTGGCC
The DNA here is from genome assembly GCF_937001465.1 of Orcinus orca. Lineage (NCBI taxonomy): Eukaryota > Metazoa > Chordata > Mammalia > Artiodactyla > Delphinidae > Orcinus > Orcinus orca. The sequence continues at coordinate 2,395,827 of NC_064578.1, forward strand.
TGTGTTTAGGTGTCTGTGCATTTGAGGAGGGTGTGAGGGGAGATGGGGAGAAAGGGTTGAATTGCACGGGGTGGGGGTATTTTAATCAGGGTTTACAGTTGTCAGCTACTTTCACTTACATTTAAAAAGTGTTTAGTCTTTGTCTTCAAGCCGATGGCTCTGGGTTCATTTTGGACGGAGAGTTTTGGAAAAGGGGGGACTGTTTGTATTAAGACAGACGTGGATATAATCTTTCAAGGTATGAAATTTGTGCTGACTTGGTCCAAAACACAACCGCATCTGGTTATGTCTGGTCTCCACTACTCCAAAAATGTCCTAAATTCCAGACAACCTCTTGGGCTTAGAAATAAAAGTCATTAATCCTGCATTTGAATTTAATATTTGAAATTTTATCCTAATCTTTTTTTTTCTTCCACATGAATTAACTTTTGAAAAGTTGGAAAGAAACATGAGTTTTTTTTTTTTTTTAAGGGAACATTCTTAACAAAAGGGTATAAAATTAAACTAGGTTTGACCTTTTGAGTTTAGCAGATTTTCCACCTGGTCTGAGCAGGAAGTGGGCTTCGCAGTAGGAAAGCTTCTTTTCCTACTTGTGGAAAGCAGTACCATGTGCATTCTGGAGGTGGTACATTTCCTACTTCTGGAAAGCAGTACTGTGTGCATTCTGGAGGTGGTACATCTCTCGGCTGAGCAGGAATGCGGGTCCTTCACTGACGGTTAATTGATAAGTGGTGAGGTGGAGCGTCTGGGTGGAAAGCCCATTCAGAGAAGGGTTCCAGCCAGCCCTGGTCTGGTCCCATCAGAAATATTTAAGCCCCCCTCTCCCCACCAAAAAATGCACATAATTCTGCAGGAATCTCACACGTGGGTGGACAGATCTATCTTGGGTTTCATCCGCCCAGGGCCAACTTCTTTCTGGCATGAGGGGTGCAAGCTTGGGGCACAGACCTAGCCACACAGACATTTCAAGTGATCTGGGAAAAGAGAAAATCTGGGAAGGAGGGGGGTCTGGGAGCCTGATGGTGGGTGGGAGGTGGGGAGTGAGAGGTGAGAGAAGAGGGAAGCCCATGGAGGGAAGGGGGGCACCCGCTTGGAGTCAGGGCTTTGGGGAACATGCATTTGACCTCTGTCCCAGATTGCTGGGGGCTTCCTGCAGGCAGAGGATGGGGCTCCTTCAATTGGGGTTATTGCCTGTCTGCTCCCAGGGGGTCTGTACATGCGGCAGCCTGGGCCTGAATCCTGGCTCCATTTGCTACTGAGTGAGAGACTTAGGGCAAATCACATAACCTCTCTTAGCCTTAGTCTCCTCATGTGTAAAATGGGAATGAAATAGCACCTTCCTTGGAAGGCTTAAATGAGATGATGCATCTCATGGTCACCCCGGGCCTGGCACCCAGGGATGAGCTTAAAGCAACACCCTTATAACCTAGAGAATTTTTCATTCTTGAGTTGATTGTGTTCCCCAAGGCAAAGGAGGGCTGGCTCCCTCCCCTCCCACTACCCCCTGCCCTCTTTGTGACTTGTTTTTCCTTTCAGGGGTGGTCTCTCCTCCCTGTGTACTGTGATGTCACTGCCTGAAAATGCTGGGCGCAGGCGTGGGGAGGCGGAAGGGGCATTTGCTGTGACTTCTCCCCGCCAGCCTTGTGCTCCCCAGGGGCAGCCCTGGCCACGTCTCAGGAGCTCCAGGCTCCTTCCCAGTGGAATTTATGATTCTCTCCTTGGCCAGAGCTGGTTGGCTCCTCCAGAAATAAAACAAAACCGGCAGAAAGCTGAGGCCGCAGCCCTGACTTCCTTTTTCGTCCCTGATTCATCAGGCGACAGAGGGGCTGGGTAGAGGGCGGCGCCTCGGCAGACCTGGGCCCTGGCTGAGTCTGCCTTTAGACAGCTGTCGGGCCTGCGCTTGGAGACAAGGGATTTGGACCAGCAGACTTGCAGAAGCTCATCTGTGTCACTGATTCTATTTTAGGCAGGTGAAGTGAGTGTTTCCGACCGTGCAGGATGGAGGAGAGGTTAGGTGACACTAGCCCGAGTATTTTAAAGCTTTATTTAAACGATGATGCAGGGAAGGGGCTAAGAGAGGTAGGTGAGGCACTGGCCTTGGGTGCAAAGTTTAAGGGGGCACCAAACAAGCCCGTCATCAAGATAAACACGACTTCAATGCAGCACTTGAAAAATCAAAATGTAAAAAGTAATGCACGGTGAACAAAATATAAACATTTTAAATGAAGGCAGGGTGAGTGTTACCGATTTTTCCTTTTGGCTCTCACACTCCAGTGTAGCTGACACACGTGCTTTTGCATTATGAAAACATTTCTCACAGATCAAACCCACATTAAGGTTTAAAAAGTGAGTTTCTTAACAAAGAAGAGGAGAGGTAATCTGGTGTGTGTGATTGTGGTGTGCAAATGGCAAAGACTGTGACAATGGGAAGAGGTTCAAGTTTAGGAGCTGGAGGGTAGGCCTGGGGCTGGTAGGTGGTTGGGTGGGTGAAGTGGACCCTAGATGGCCCTTGAATACACCCCCGATGCCTGGGAAGCCATGCTTGTGCCATGAGCGTCCACTCCTTTGGCCAGAGTGGACTGGTCCCCAAGGGCTCCCAACTGGAGCTTCCTGGGTCCTGGCTGGGCTGGCATCCTCCCTGGGAAGGTGTGCACTCTCGTGTCCTGGGCATGGCCCTGCTTCCCTCTGTGAGTGGAGGGGCAGAGAGAGGAGATGGACCCAGCCTGCTCTTCAGCTCCTGGGACCCCTGTGTCTTTATCATTAATCCCCTTTGGCATAAACTGGTTGGATTCGGCTTCTTTCTCTTAAAATGAAAATGTCTCCATGGGTGGTCTGAATCCTTGTTCCTCATCAGCTACTGACTGTTTGCCCCTGGGCAGGTCATTTTCTTTCCCTCTCTCTAGAAAATTCCCTGACATGTAAATCAGCGTGTCCATGTCAAATAATAGAATGTTAAGTGCTGATTCTCAGAGGGTGAGGCTGAGGCATCTTAATTCATTCATCACGCAAATCAAATTTATTGAGCACCTCCTATGTGCAGTGAGGATTCAGCAGAGAACAAGACAGGCGCAGATCCTCTCCCTCACAGAGCTTCCAGAAGCAGACCTGAGGCAACGGCTCATATCTCAGGGAGGGGGTCCCAGGACAATCCATTAGGGGGCGGGGAGGCAGACAGGGCAGGTCACCACGTGGGCAGTGGGGCTCCTCCTTCCGGGGATCTTTGGGGGGCCATAGAGAACCCAGCCGAGTGCTGTGCTGCCTGGCAGCGGCTTTGGTGCTGGTCTCAGGTGTCACAGAGGAGCATACCGGCTCCCAGGTGCTGGGGCCAGCCTTGTCTTCCAGGCTGTGGGCTGAGTTGTCCTGAGGGTGGGTGTCTGCCTGTGTTCTGGAGAGGAGGAAGATGGCGTACCCTTGCATGGAGACGTTTGGGAGGCTGACGGCGCCAGGGTTAGTCCGCGGAGCGTGGAGGAGAAACGGCGGCCCACACCCTCCTGCCACCATGCTCTGCAGAATGTCCCTGTTCCCAGCTGGCACCTCGCAGTTCATGCTGTCTTCTTTCTGCCTGAAGGGTGTGGAAGCCAATCCTTCCCTAGGAAAGTTCCAGCTTAGGGGGTGGATTTCGACTCCTTGGTTTCTGCAGGGCTCTCTTAGCTCCCTTCTGGGATGACCCAATCTGGATGCACTGTTCTTTCTGGACCGTCTCTCCCGCTGCTCACCCGTTGGAAGCCCTCCAGACCTGGAAGGAAGGTGGACCTTCTCAAGGTCCCCGGCGGGGCCCACAGCCATCCTTCATCTTGCCTGGAAGGTCATCCTTTTTTCCATGCAAGCTATCCAAATCCCATGGACAGTCTTTTCCGGAAGCTCCTTGAGTAATCCAACCTTCCTTGGGCTCTGGTTTATCTCAGAATCTCTGCCACTCACAGTGAATTCAGGGGCCTGAGACGGGGCCCTTTGGTTGTAATGAGAGTGATCTTGTTTTTTGCGTGGGCAGTGGGGGTGGGGGCATGTTTGGCATCATTCCCTTCGGAGAGCCAGCATTTTATTCCACAGTAATCTGTGCATTTCAGGTAAGCCTGGCCCTGCTTCCTGGCCCATGGACGGGGTGTGACCCGGGCCTGGCCACTCTGAGTGTTCCATGCCCCTTCCCCTCCACAATAACGGGCACAGAGATAGACATGGGACCATCCCAAGCCAACCCTAGTCTTCCCTGGGACTCTCCCAGAGCTCTTGGGAGAGATGAGCTCCCTTCTCAGGGACCCACGTTTTATGGACAAGTAAGGCCTGGTGTTGCTGGGGATCATTCTTACTTGAGAACAAAATCAAGACAACCAGTGTCAAGATATGGAAAGGGACAGATTCCTGATAGCTTCCAGTCCAAGTGTGACTGAGGCTAGACCTACCCTGTCGATTCTCCCGTTAAGAGAACCCACGAACGGCCTTTTGGGTCAGGCTGGTTGCGAGGGGCTCCTGGCAATCACAGCTAGGAGTCCCAGCTAACTTTGCAAACAGGATTAAAAGTCAAGAGCAAGGTTTAGCAGAAGGATACTGGGGGCTGGTAGATTCCAAAGAAGAACCAAACATGCAGACTCTAGGAAGGAGGCACCAGCCAGCATCAGGTGTCTTGGCACCTGGAGCACAGGGAGTCCACATACCCAGGGAAGCATCCATGTGCTGGCTCCAGTGGATTTCCACTCACACAGGATTCCAGGAAGAGATCACCTGAGTGGCCCAGCCTGCAGCCAGGGAGCTGGGTGGACAGCTCCTCAGGGACCTCGCCGCCCCAGGGGAGAGGTGTCCTAAGGTGAAGAGGAGGCTGAGCATCGCACGTCCAGATGTCTGCATAGCTTGGGACAGAGCAGCCGACAACACAAGAGTCATTCTTTCTCTGGTTGGACTTGAATACCCTTGAGGGCTTTAGCTCAGAGGCCTGGCAGAGGGGCTGCGCTGCGGTGGAAGGAATGTTGGGCTTGGGGTCAGAAGTTCCTGGTCCTCCTTGGACAGGGGTGTCCTTCCACCGTGGGCGTTTCTAACCAAAAGCTGAGACCATGACAGTGCTGTCCTCTCAGAGCTCCTGTGGTGACCGAGTGAGTTACGCTAAGTCCGGTCCTCAGAACTACGCATTTCCACCCAAACTGCAGGCGTGCTCACTGTGAACGTCTCTTCCCTCATCCTCACCCTCACAGGGGCTGCAGGGCCACATCAGGGAAGCCTAACTTGCCACGTGAAGATGTGCTGCTCAGTGATGGATTTCCATCCTGACCTTGAGTTTTAAAGCCCGTGCTCCCCTTTGAGAAACGTGATGACCTCAGTCTTTCCTGTGACGTGAACTGAAATTCAGATACCGTGATAAAACCAACCAAAAATGTGGTTATAGTCAAGCTGTAACTGACATTCATGGGGATCCCGACATGCAGTCATGTTCTTGAATTGGTCTATAATAATTCAAAAAGCTAATTTTTGATTCAAAAAGTAAAAAAAGCCACACATGTCCCTCAATTTCAAGTTTTAGGAGCAATGGGAGTGCAGGGGTCCAACAATCTTGGCTTGGAGGTAGACTTCATCATTGCCAATTATTTTCTGAGTAACCTCGGGTAAGTCCCTTTACCTTTTGAGCCTCAGTTTTCCCGTCTGTAAAATGGGAATTATGATAGCCTCCCTTCATGAAGTTAAATGGGTTAATGCATTTAAAGTTATTAGAATAGGTTGGCACGTAGGAAGTATGCAATAAATCTTAGCTCTTATTACTGCTCCCAATTAGTAAAGATTTGGACATGTCTAGCACTTTAAATGCCTAAATTGTGTGTGCTCTCTCAGGAATAAGCTACATCCTGAATATAAAAAATCCCCATGCCTAGGTCTGAAGCCATTTATAGCAATTCCTGTTTCCACTGTGGATTTCAGTTTTGCTGATATGGAGGGAAAATTTCAAGCCCTCTGCTGTATAAATTTAGTTAACATTTTATTGCTCGTGACTCCTTTATCACATGACTTTTGTTTCTCATTAAGTCAGTGAATGAGATTTACTAATAAGGCAAGTAAAATCTAATTAGGGCAGGGGCCCTTTCCTGAAGAATTAGTTCTCCTGCTGACCAACAGATGTTGGGAATCCAGGGTGAGTGATGCGGAGTGTCCTTCGCTGCCTGGAGATGCTGAACCCGCACGCGCTCACTTTGCATATGTTGCACAAGCGCTGCTATAATTTTCATAGGTTTGTTTCCTGAAGATGAATATTAGTTGCCTCAAGGATGAAAACCAAAAATAGATATAAAGGACAATGGAATTGCCCTGGCAATGAAATACATGTATTAAATGCAACTTGGCAATCCATACTCGTTGGGTCTCTTACGAAAAGAAGAGATTTTTAGATTAATGTTAGGGTTTTTATTTCCTTTTTGGCTATTTAAATGTTCTGCTTCCAAGGCATAAGAAAATTTATCTCAATCAAGTACCAGCGTATTGTTTACAGCTGTCCAAGTGTGTGTTCTCACACACACACACGTACCTGTTGGGACTAAAATTACTGTTGTGTGTTTCCAGAACTGGTCTTCCCCCTGACTGTTGAAGAGACTTATGATTTTTTTTTCTTCCTAGGTTCTTTCCCTATTTCCACTCTGTTGTGATCTTAGCGGCCATTGGTGCTTAATGCCTTTCCATTAATTCATTAGGTGCTGCAAAACAGTGAAGTTCTGATTCTGTCATTTTGTTTTTGTTTATTAGCTGGAGTAAGTTTATACAGAGATGCTTCCCTTTGTCTACTATTTGGTTACCCAGTGGTACAGTTCGCATAGGAAAGAGAGGATAAATGATTGAGTCTTTCATTTTATTTACCTAGTTGATAAATTGATTCCTTGCAATTCTCAAAAGGTGATCAATTAGTTTTTTTAAAAAAAATCATTGTGAACTTGTAGATTTGAACATAATTAATGAGTTTCAGCCCACTGCAATTCAATGGCTAAGGACCCAGCTTTGGGTCTGCATATGCTTATGAACCCATGGGTCAGTCATAACCTTCCCTCAGTTTTCACTTCTTTGAAGTGGGACTAATAAGACACACCCTCTAGCATAATTGTTTGAAATGTGGTAACGTCTGTGGGTGTTTAACAAAAAGCCTGGTATATAAGAAGTACTACATAAATATATATTCTTTGTCGTTGTCATTGTCATTATTGAGATAGAAAGGTTAGCCACCCTTAGAGCAATTATTCATGCAGCTGTTTCGTTATCTTTCTGCCCTACCAAGCTGCCAGTTCCATCAGGCCATAAATTGTGTCTGTTTTGTATGAAGATGAAAGAGCAGTTTTCCCACTGGTGGTAGACAGAATAATGGCCTCCAGAATGTCCGTGTCCTAATCCTGGTACCTGTGGATATACGACCTGACCTGGCAGAAGGGAGTTGGCGATGTGATTAGGTTAAGGACCTTGAGATGGGAGAGCATCCTGGATTCTCCAGGTGGGCCCATATATAAATAATTCCAGGTAGCATTAGATTGACAGCAGGGCAACACAGGGGAGAGGGTATCCCAAGGAGATTAACCCAGTCTAGGGCTCAGTCAAGGCAGCCCTGAGAGTTAGGTTCAAGGTGAGACTCGAAGGATGATGGAGTTGGCCCATGAGAGAAGGGAAGGAGGAACATGCCAGGCAGACCGGAGGGCAAAACCCAGTCTAATTCTCGGAACAGATGGCGAGGTGGTGTCAGTTCCCCATTATACAGACGAGAAGACCGTGTCTCAGAGAGAGATTGCTCATGGGCCCAGGCAGCGCTTTATACCCTTAGAGACAAGGAAACAAACACTGGGGGTTTATATGAACCCTATATGCCTGCTCCTACCCAACCTGGATCCAGAAATATTGTGGTCCCATCTCTGAGTGCAGTCACTCCTGAGGCTGCAGAGTCCAGCAGGGGAAGATTTGGGAGGCTTGGTGGATAATAAGGCTTGAGGAGCTGCTGCGAGCAGGCAGACACGGCCTGGCCGAGGCCCAGCCGCGTCACCTGAAGCCACAGGGCTGAGCTCCTACGTGGGCCCCAGAAGAGGAAATAGTCCCCCAATTGCTTCAGCCACGCGAGACATTTGTCCGTCTGTGTTTTCCTTGCAGTTACTGAAATCCTCTGGCTCATGTTTAACGCTGCTTCCAGATCGCTTTTCCTTAGAACATTGAAACCTCACTTTTCGCTGAGCGATTTTCAGTTTGAGACCAGTGTGAAATTAGAGGCCTCCCCCCGCCCCCCGGCCCCGGCAGGGCCTGGCAGTGGGGACTCACACCTACTCAGGATGTTCGATCCACTTCGTTCTGCTCGGCACAAGCAACGCGGTCAGAAAATCCCGATTTACGGTGCTGCTCAGGCTTCCTGTTACTCTAAACCTCGAGCTTTCTAGCCGCACCCTGTGTCCCTGGCCAGCGCAGCGGCCTCCTGACACCCCCCGTATCGCCAGCCACGAGCTTATATAATGTCAAGAGTGGAATAATTGACTTTCCAGGGCTTCGAATCGTCCCGGACCTCATTCTCCCTTTTTCAAAACAATTGAGTTTAATTCACATAACATGAAACACAGCGTGTTAAAGTGTACAATTCAGTGGCAGTTTTCGTGCATTAAGCGCAGCCAGCACCTCTGTCTGGTTCTTAAATATTTCCGTCACCCCAAAAGGAGACCCTATACCCATCAGCAGTCACTCCCCCTCCCCTCCCCCGGCCCCTGGCGGCCACGAATGTGCGTTCTGTCTCTACGGGTTTGCCTGCTGTGGACACCATGTAAGTGGAATCATGCAACATGGGGTCTTTTGTGTCTGGCTTCTTTCATTTAGCCTGTTTTCGAGGTTCATGTGCCTTGTACCACATATCCATACTCAAATCTTTTTTATGGCTGAATAATATTCCATACTATTGTGACTACCATTTGCTTATTCATTCATCCATTGGTGGGTGTTTGTGCTGTCTCTGTCTTTTGCGTTACCGTGAATAATGCTGCTATGAACATTCAGGTACAAATTTTTGCTTGAGAACCTGTTTTCACTTTTCTTGGGTCTGTACCCAGGAGTGGAATTGATGGGTTATATGCTGATTCTGTGTTTGATTTTTTGAGGAACCTCCAGGCTGTGGAGGCTGGGAGAGCTTCCTGGGGGAGGTGATGTATAATTTAGGAACCAAGGGAAGAACAGGCATCCCTGGAGGTGGTGTAGGTGCACAGCACAGCTCAGGGAAAATGGCAAAATAGCTTTTGGACGCTTGTCCCTGACCTCCTGCTCTAGTCTACCCAGACTTTTCCCTCCCAGTGCCAAGGGCACCCATGTCCGACCACGTCCAGGTCGCCCTGCAGGACCCACTCGGGAGAGGTGTCAGCATCCCCAAGGAAGGAGGTCTTTCCCTGGCAGAGCATCTGGGGCTTCGGGGTGCTCCCTGCAGCTGGCTGCATCCGGGCAGGCAGGCCAGCGTTCCTGTCCCTGCCGCACCATTTCCACCCACCCCCACACTGGAGTGGAAGGGACTTTGGGGCCCCATAGATTTGGGTTCCAGTCATGGCTGTGCCATTTCCTGAGCTGTGTGGCCTTGAGCAAATGTCTCTGCCACTCTGACCCTCAGTGTCATCATCTAGAAAATGAAGAGAATCACACCAGGTAGGGAGAGCTCACCTAGTGGGGACCCTCCTGAGCTCTTGCCAAGTATGTCACAGACAACGGCTCATTAATCCCACAGCGCTGCGAGGCTGTGCTAGTGTTCTCCACACCTTACAGATGAGCAAACTGACCAGCAGAGAGGTTGGGACACCTGCCCAAGGCCACACCCTTGGTTAGTGGCAGAGCTGGGCTCCGAGCCCTCACCCTCTTAATTCTTACACTGTGCTTCTTCATCGTGACTGTCATCATTTGTGTCATACTTTCTTATGAAATTTCTACTCAAAGGAGGACAGAACAGGACAATAAACTTATCACGCCCCACTCCAATCCTCCGAATGTCCAGTCCTGCCCCCCAACACAGGTCCAGCCACTTCCCTTCCTCTTGGTTACTTTTGAAGCAAAGCCCAGACGTCCATCATGTCATCAGTAAATATTTCAGAGTGTGTCTCTAAAAGGCAACCACCTTTTTAAGTGTTTGTCTTCCCCTCTGCACTGTGTGTTCTTTTCACATCTGAGACTTGGAGCACAGGCCTGACCCAGAGGGCACTGGCCAAGGGCTTGCTGAATGGTGAGCGAGTGAGGGCGTGAATGAACCAGCACCAGGAGCCGTTTCCGTGGATCCTCGTGTAGGAGGTCACTCTTACCTCCCCACGAGCTAATCAGGAGCCCTCGCTTCCCTAGTCCTGGGAAAGCCAAGACCTCCCTGGAAACGCAGGCCTGAATCCCTCAGTGGAAGTAGGTGACAATTTATGACATGGATAAGCGCTCACAGGCCTCAGAGAAAAACACCACATGTGCACCCAGAGCCTCGCGTCCAGCCCGGTCGGAGGCCCTGCCCACAGGGCTTGGGAAGCTGCTGCCCACGCAACTGGGGCCAAATTGGACCGGGGGGCAGAGGACCGGCCCACTCGCTCTGCAGCCCCTGTGGCCTGCACGTGGTGGGGTGGGCCAGAGGGAGCCCCTGTGTCTGTCTGGAGGGGCGGCCGCCTGTGTGGCCTGAGCGGTCCCGCCAGACTGTGTCCCCACCTCAGCAGCTGGTCAGGAGCTTGTGGTGCTCCCGGGCACCCATAAGGGCATCACTGCAGCTGTGAGCTTGCAGTGGAGGGCAGATTGAGGGAGAGTGTGCATCTTCCCAGCCCAAGTATCTGCTTGTCTATGTTCTCTCAAAGCCCCCTGATCCCTCGTGAAACACCAGCGACCTCGGCCGCTGGCTTTGGCCATTGTCTGCAGAACGCGTCTCCTCTTTGCTCCGTGTCTTCCTCCAGTTCTATGGCTCGTATTGGCTCCTGATCTCAGTTCAGGCTAAGACTTCCAGTTTTCCACAGATGTTGATCTTTGGGACTCAGGAATAACATAGCAAAATTCCTGGGAAAATGCAAGAACTTCTGAAATCATAAATTATGTAATATTCTACAGCACTTACAGTGATTCAAATAACAATGAGAGACCATGATAGTAAATGGTTAATCGTTTGTCTGGGACTGGATTATATGAGAAGTTTCAGAGTTTTTTCACCTAAAAAGTACAATGATAAAGCATAGTTTATTATTGTTTTAAATCAATATATTTTGCCAATATTACATAATTCAATAATAGATAGCATTTCATATTAATTTGCACCTGATTCAGATGTATGATAATAGAAATGATTAAAAGTAAGACATATTAACACAAAATAAAATGTCCAATAAGAATCATTTAAAAATTGCAGTACTGCAAATATTTAGTAATTAAAATTTATCGGTCTTGATGATGAAATTTAAAAAACACAATCCAGTAATGGCCCTATCTGAAGGTCTTGATGTTTGTTTTGTAACAGATAATCCAGACTTAGAAAAGTTTCCTTTATTTGGCATCTACATTGGTTGAATGGCTGAGTGCATCCAAAATCATTTGCAGTTTGGGCGTTAAGTGCATGTTACTTTATGTAAATTAAATTCCTTTTTTAACAGTGAAAAAATTTTGTCCGCTGGCCTGATTGTGGTTCTGCTGTTGAAAATGGCTCTAGCACACTTGTGTAAGATCAGTTTCTGATTTCACTTGGAGCGCTCCGCAGTGACATCCACCACTCTGCCTGCATCTCTTCTGTTAAAGTATTTACAAAGATCGGTGCCCTAGAGCAAAAATTCATACACCGGAAATAACGCCGAGTTCAGACCGTCTAGAAACGTTAGCAGGGCTGCACAGGATCATGTCAAAATTACCAATTTAAGGCCTTATTTTGCTTCCATAAGTTGTTATTTCTTGGAACACCGCTCATGGGATTTGAACGTACACAAACTTATTGATATTTATGTTATTTGCAAGAATGACTCACCCCAATGGCAGAGCTCACAGTTATAAGAGGACTGGCTAGTGGGCACCACTTCTCCCCTCGTATTCCTGCCCCAGTCCCTGGAAATGTCGGCTTTACCCTCAGGGCTACCCCTGGTCTGCACCGTCATCTCACACCTGGCTTATGGTAACAGCCTCCTGGACTCCTAGTGCTTGCCCTTCCACCGTCCACCCCTGCCCTTTCTCCAACAGGCCGGGTCCTGCCGGGTCAGACACCATAATGCTCACATCCAGGAGATACCAACAGTGACCAGATGGGTCGGGTCACCCCTCCAAAGTTTCAAAACTTTTCAGTGGTATAGCGCGCACTCTCTTTCTCTCTCTCTCTTCCTTCCCTCCCTCCCTCTCTCCCTTCCTTCTTTCCTTTTAAATTAATAGAGTTCATTTTTTGAGAGGTTTTAGGTTTACAGGAAGTTGAGCAAAGAGTACAGAGAGTTCCCATACACAGTTGTCCCTACTATTACCATCTTTCATTCGTGTGATGATTTGTGACAGGCGATGAAGTACCACTGATGGGTTATTACTAACGAAAGTCTGTAGGGTTCACTCTTGGTGTTGGGCGTTCTGCGGATTATCCACCTTCCATTGTCAGATGGAACAGTTTCACCTCCCTAAACATCCCCTTGAAGAAGGTGGGTGGACCTTTTTAAAAAATGCCATCTGTGCGTAAATGTCCTAGCACAGTGCCTGGCATACACCAGACACTCAAAGACGGACTGCAGCCCCTCCTAATGGGGGCGACTCCTCCCAGGTTCTAGACCCACCCAGGAACCACTCTGTCCACTAGATCATCCTGTCCCCTCCATGGGCCTTGTCAGCAGGAAAGAGCCATGCAAAATGGGGCCACCAGGCCAGGGTTCTCACTGCTCAATGCCATGGGGAGCGACTGCTCTGACTTCTCCTGTGAAAGGGCGGCTTGTGTGGTTGTTGACTCTGGGTTGGCCGTTAACTGCCCCACCGGGTCCTGACATCACAGCTCCCAGGCCAGGCAGCTCAGGCAGAGATCTGCCACCAATGATGGGGGCATAGAAACAAGGAGTGACAACGGGGCCATTGAGCTCGAGCAGCTCAAATAGCAGTGATGGTGTCAGTTCTTGGTGGCCGCTTGTCCAGAAGGTGGCTGGAGTCCGGCCGTCCTCACTCCCGCATTCCTTTCCAGAGGAATCAGCCAGGAGGGGGGCCGAGGGCATCTGCAGCAGGGTTGCCACAGTTTTCGGTGCAGATGTGGATGAGCTGAAGAGGCGAAGTCATCTGTGGTTACAGGGAGTGGTGGGCGTTTGTTCAGTTACCCACTGCTGCCTAACAAGCCACCCCCAAATTAGTGGCTTAAACAACGACTTTGTGTTTCGCACTGTTCTGTGGGCTGCCTGGTGGTCCCGCTCACGTGGTGTCTTGGGGTTACTTGCAGGCTGCGTTCAGCTGGGAGCTCTGTGGTGCCCTCCACGCGGGTGGCCCCGTCTCTCCTCCTAACGGTGGCTCAGCCCCTCCCCCCTCGGGGGGCCTCTCTCACCAGGGACCCCTCTGCTTCCTTACAGCATGGCTGCTGCAGTGCGACCCCCAACTCACGGCGGATTAGTCTTTGGGGGACTTTGCCGCGGTCGTGCCCCGGGCTCCTCTGTGTGGGCTGCCGCGGGGTCCCGTGTCAGGCAGGCCGGGGCTCGCCTGCTCCACTTGCAGCCCGCGGCTTGCCCTTCACTGGGCGCCGGCTGGCCCGAGGGGCCGAGTTTCTTACATGCTGTTAGTCAAAGGCACATCCGTCATCCATGGTGTCAGGACGGGGACGTTTGTCACCTGACAGCACAGGAATGTAATCGGTAGATCAAAGCCTTCTTCCCATCTGAGATGAGGACACTGGCAAGAGAATGAAGTCTTTGTTTAACAAGGAGCATCAAAGCTGATGTCATGAAGCATCGTGTGTCATGTGTCGTTCAGAGAAGCACTAGCTCACCATCCCACTTTGTGGCGGGGAGGCGGCCCCATCCTCTGCTGTGTGCCTTCACTCGGGCGTCTCTGGACGGAGCTCAGGGCGGGGGACCTGCCGGGGGCCACGCAGGTTGTGAGGCCACGTGCGTGTCACACAGGAGTTGGGAGCGACTGGGATTCGCCGAGTATGTCACCCCCCCACATGTCACTGTGGGCATCGCATCACCTCCCTGAGCCTCAGGTTCTTCACCTGTCACATGGGGATCTGCACGGCCCCTGCCTTGTTTGGTGTCTGGGAACTCTCCGTCAGACTGCAAGCTCTGGGGCGCAGGGGTCCCCTCTGTCTCGCCCATCAGTGTTCCCCAGCTCCATAGATATTCAGTAGTTAGGGTACTGCCATGGCAGAAAGTTGGCACTCAGCGTTTATCATCGTCATCATCGCTATTGCTATTATTATTGCTTTGTTTCACATTTGCTGAGGACCTCAGACACCCTCACAAATCCATGAAGCCATTTGGCACTCTCCGGCGGGGGTCAGCAAACCAGGGCCTGAGGGCCACATGTGGCCCCCCATTTGCTTTTGTGAATAAAGCTTTACTGGAGCCCAGCTACGCCCATTCATTTACCCGGCATCCATGGTTGGTTTTGTGCTGCAACGCCAGAGACCATGGCCCACAGGGTCTAAACTGTTCACTCTCTAGCGCTTTCCAGAAAAGTGTGCTGGCCCTGGTCTAGGGCCTACAGCCAGGAAGGGGTGATGGAGTGCAGGCTCTCTAGTCCTCTCTTGCTGAGGACAATATTTAGCCCTGACGGTGGGCTGAGAGGAGGAATGAGGGAGAAGCAGCGGGATGGGGAGGGACAGGAGGAAGATGCCAGGGGGGAATGCGGCCCTGAGCGGGCTTCACGCCCCCTCTGCTGAGGACACTGCCGAACTGGCTGGACATTTCTCTCAGCTTCCCCTCAGTCCCACTCCGTTGTTCTCATGATGTGTGTGCAACTTCATCTGGAAAAAATACCGGGGGAGAAGCCGGAGGGCCGCTGGGAGAGCTGTACCCTCTCTGTTCTACCACTGAGTGCATCCTCTCTCCACATGGCCTGGGGGGGGCCCGTGAGACAGGCCTGCGTGGGCAGGTCACCCGTCCACTTGTGGGGTGAATGGACGGGCTCCTTTCAGCCTCCCCCAACCCCCAGCCTGGGGACTTCTCCTCTCTCCCAGCTTCGGATGAAATATTAGGGAGGGAGGTGCGTGGTTGGCTATCACTGGGGGAGAAGTCCCAACCTGGCTCGTGGATGTGGTCATCCCAGCCTTCCTGGGGTCTCTGCCAGCTGCCCAGAGCCAGGTGCCTCGGTTTACCTGCCCCCACTTGCTGAGCGGAGTGGAGCGTTGGCTCCTGGCGCCATCCTGGATTCCCCTCTCTTGTTCTCTCCCTCCTGGAGATCTTCAGCTCCATGCCTCTCCTGCCAAGCGGAATGCTGCTTCTGGCCTGCTTCGGGGCCAGCTCTCCTCCGGCTGGCCAGTTCACAGACTGCTGTCTCCACTGAACCACCCACCACGGTCCGACACACAGGAGCTCGGAAGCGTCATGTAAAATAAGAAATATAAGCCACGGTGACCCTTTGTCCCGAGGAGATGGGGAGAGAAAGCCCACAGTCCAGGAAATAAGAGCCAACAACATTTCTAGCTGGAGTCTCATTGTCTGACTGCTTTAGGTGCTCAGCTAAGCGGAGGGCTGCAGGGCCGGGCTGGGCAGTGAGGCCCTGTAGGTGGGGTCACTGGGGTGGGGAGAATATGGAGGGAATGGGGACCTGGTAGGACGTGGTGTCATGGAGAAATGCGGTGACTGAGGGGCTTAGGGGCATGTTGACAGAGGTGTCGTGGTTGTGTCCGCCCAGGGATGGAGGCTGGTGGTCCCCAGGCATGTGGACGGGCAGGGGTCAGGGAGCCGAGTCCTCCTCTTTCTGGTGGCACCGGCGTTTCATTTTGTAAATCACTCATGGCTGACTCAGGTTAGAAATAGCTGCAGACACTCGTGGAATCTGTGATGACTAAAGGGCCGTACAATGCAGAATCATCATGGAAAGAGCTCTGGACTAGAAATCAGGAGCCCTGGGTCCAAAGTCTGGCACCTCAGTTCTGTGTGCCAGTTATTTCCAATTGATTGCTGAAATAATTGAGGCTCAGAGAGGGCAAGTGTCTTGCTTAAGGTCACAGAGCTTATATGGCGGCAAGGGGGATTTGAACTTAGATAGGCTCTTGGGATTAAAGAACCTTCCTTGTTGCCCATGGAATTGGGGATGAAGCCCCCGAGTCCTTCTTATTAAACACAGACATCCTGGGAATCTTTAAAGCAACTTTACAGATATATATTTTACATAACATTCAGCCATTTCAAATGTACAATGATTTTAGTAACTTCACTAAAAAAAGTGGTGCAGCCATCTCCATGCGTGAGTTTTAGAATATTTAGACATTTTTGTATCTTCAGAAACATTTTAGAATCTGCTTATCAATTTCTGTAAATAAAATAAAATAAAAGCCCTGTGACATTTTGATAGGAATTGCATTGAACCTATAGATCAGTTTGGGAGAACTGTCGTTTTAACAGTGGTGAGTCTTCTAATCCATGAACATGGACCGTCCTTCCGTTTATTTAGGTCTTCTCTGACTTTCTTCTGTAGTTTAATAATTTTCGCTCTCCTAGTCTTGTGCTTTAAAAAAACATTATTCCAAAGTATTTTATTCTTGTGATGCTGTTGTGAATGTAATTGTGTTCTTAGTTTTATTTTTGGATTGTTCATCACTAGTGTATAGAAACAACACTGATTTTTGTGTATGGATCCTGTGTCTCGTGACCTTGTGTTTAGTTCATGTGAGTGTGTGTGTGTGTGTGTGTGTGTGTGTGTGTGTGTGTCTGTGTCCTCCATATACAGGATCATGTCATCTATTAGTAAAGTTAATTTTGCTTCTTCCCTTCCACTCGGGATGCTTTTTCTTTCCTTGCTGATGGCACAGGCCTGGGAATTTGCCTGTGCACCTCGGAGAGGTGTGACCACTCAGCCTCTGCGAGCCATTGGCTCCTCCTCCTCCTTCAGCCTGGAATTCACGCTGAGGTTGCCAGCCACGCCCACTCCCACCCTCAGAAGTCTGGTGGAGTGGCTGGGTTTGCATCCTGGCTTCATCGTTTACTGGCTTTGTGACCTCGGGAAAGCTGTTAGCCTCTCTGTGTCTCGGCCTCCCATCTCCCAAGACTGTGTGGGTCAGTCTGTTTAGCACAGCAACACCTGGCACAGAATCTCCCGTTGGCACATGTAGGCTGTTTTTATCACCCCAGTGGTTCAAAGGTGGACTTAGAGCAGGTCGAGATCTTTGCTGATTTAGAATCTTATTATCTCACTACACCTCACTTTGTACATGAAGACACTGAAACTGAGAAGAAGGTCAGGACCCCGAGACCCTGCTTTCCTGACAGTCATGAACCCACCCCGGTGACTGCAGGGTGGCCTGAACCCACCCTGAATACTTTTCATTTTGGATTTCATTCCTGGCCTTCCAGTCCAGCACCCCTCGCCCACCCATATTTAAAACGGATTATACTGCAACACATAAACACAATTAAATTATAGCCGTCTGGGTATCTTTCCATCCAAACAGGGGCTCGTTGTCTGCTGTGAAAGCCATCGTCGCCCGCCTGACCGCGTTCTGGCTTGCGTCTCCCGAGATATTGCTCCATGATAAATCGCTGGGTTGGCCTTTTTCCCTAAAGGAAGGCTCACAGGCCTCCTCCTGCCCTGGCTGCAGGCCTCCCTCGGCCCCGAGTAGGGTCCTGACTCTCACTCAGAATCCCAATGGCCTTGGGCGAGTCGATTCACGCCCCCGAGCCTTACTTAGTTCCCACTCGTGTCAGCAGGTGAAGAGACACCCTCTACACGATCGGGCTTTCCGCTCGTGCTCCTGGGCCTTATGCAGGGCTTGGTGTGCGGTGGATGTTAAACAAACATTTGTTAATGGAAGGGAAACAAATTATTTTTAGGCCTTCACTTCCCTGAAATTGCAATTTCAAATAAGGTAGTCAGGAAGGCCTCTGGAGACCATGAACCTTGAGGTAGGACGTGAAGAGCGTGCTGGAGGGAGCTGCATGGGTCTCTGGGGGAGGTGATGGGGATATAGACCTTTTAGGATGAGTCCCCACACTGGGATCCTCAGCTAACCAAACTGAGAGGCTCAACCTCAGAGCCTCTCAAGGCAGTTGTGCAGGGCAGGGGGCTGGGTAGATAGAGGAGGACCCCAGAGCGCTGTGCCAGGGGCCTAGCGTGAACAAGAGCAGCGCCTGCTCAGCTACTTCTCAGGGGCCTCGAGCGTCAGGAATCGAGAGAGGGTGTGGGGCAAGCTCGGGCCTGGTCTAGCTTCTCCAGCAGCAGAGGAAATAGAGCCGGGGATTCCCAGTAACACAATAGAAGCGTGCACCTCTGTGACATCCAAGCCCCAGCCCGCCCTTGTAGTATGGATGCCCAGGCAGGAACAGGCGTGTGGGGGTCCCTCTCACTCTGGGCGGCTGCTGAAGGGGCACACGAGGCTACCGGGGAGGGAGAGCCCCGTGGGCTCACCTGCAGGAGGGTCCACAGCCAGGATTTCTGGAAGCCCCGCGTGGGACCCTCCGTGCGTGCCGGGCACCTGCAGGCCAGTGTCCGGAGGATGGGAGTGCAGTTTTCCATCCCGGCTTGTGAGCCTCCGTGTGTCACCACCCTTTCGTTGGGTGTTGGTGTTGCTCCTGAGTGGAGGAGAAGCTGGTTTCTGACCCACGAGTGGTCTCCTGCCCTTTTTGTCTCTCTTGGGGCTGCAAGTCAGGGCCTGGCTTGGCTCAGCTCAGCTGGGCCTTGAGCGGACTCAGGGCCGCTGGGAGGAGCCGCCAGGAAAGCGGAAGCGTTAGCTAAGGTGGAGAGTTCCTGGCCTGGGTGCTTTCTGAGGCCCATTTGTTGGGGAGAGGAAGCTGGTGGCTGAAACCAGAGCCAGTGCCGCCGGGCGGGTGAGAAGCAGCCTCCCAGGCACACAGGCCCTCAGTGTGGGCGAGGCCGGTGCCAAACGCCCTCCTGCGGAACTGGGGCTTGGCAGCCTGGGTGGCGCGCTCAGGTGGTTACAAGGCTGGGGCTGGGAAGGAGACTGCTGACGAAATGTCACTTTGGGGAGGGGGTGGGGCTGGTGGAAAAGGACTCCTTTGGTGTCTGAGGAATAAAGAGGCTTTTGTGCGAGGGCTGGTGACAGACACTGATTCTCCACAAGGCGGAAGGACACACGCCTGCTTTCAAGTGTAGCCTTGGTCAGAAGGCGCGGATTTTGGCCCACTGCCACTTCTGGACAGGTCCAGAGTTAAGGCCGCAGGCCCCTGGTGACCTAACTGGGACCCCAAACCCGCAAGCCACCTCATAGGACTGACCCGGGACAGAGGGGAGCCACAGGCTCTGTGGCCTTGAGCAGCAGGGCGGTCACACCGTAGAGATGGCAGGTCACAGCATCGAGGACTTCTCTGGGAATCTAGAGCTTCCAGCAGGACACCCGCCTCCCCTCACCCATGCCCAATATCAGCCATAAACTGTAAGCTCCAAACACCTCAGGTTCATCTTTTCTTTTCTAAAAATACATTCATTTTTTGTGGACTTTACTTTTTTGAGCAGTTTTGGGTTTACAGGAAATTTGAGTGGAGAGTGCAGAGTGTGGTTGTATCCCGTCCCCCAGTGTCCCTTATTACTGATGGCCTCACTGGTGTGGTGCATCTGGTACACTTTTTTCTGGCTTTAAACACATGATAGACTTATAACATTGTGTAGGTTCCATGCGTACAACGTGATGATTTGATACACGTGTGTGTTGCACAGTGATCACCACAATAAGGTTAGTTAACACCTCCATCA
Source organism: Orcinus orca (assembly GCF_937001465.1). NCBI lineage: Eukaryota > Metazoa > Chordata > Mammalia > Artiodactyla > Delphinidae > Orcinus > Orcinus orca. The sequence goes on from NC_064578.1 coordinate 2,415,603, forward strand.
CCTCACATGGTTATGATTTCTGCTTTGCGGTGAGAATGTAAGTACGTAATACAGTATCGTTAGTTCTAGTTACCATGCTGTGCACTACATCCCAGAACTTACTCACCTTCTAGCTGGAAGTCAGTACCCTTTGACCAGCATCTCCCCATTTCCCCCGCCCCTGACACCAACATCCTACTCTTTGCTTCTATGAGTTTGGCTTTTTCAGATTCCACATAAACGTTGATATCATACAGTATTTGTCTTTCTTTGACTGATTTCACTGAGCATAATGCCCTCCAAGTCTATCATGTTGCTGCAAATGGCATTGTTTCATTCTTTTTTGAGGGCTGAGTAGTATTCCATTCTGTATATATATACCACATCTTCTTTATCCATTCCTCTGTCTGTGAACCCTTAGGTTGTTTCCATGTCTTGCCTGTTGTGAATAATGCTGCAGTGAACGTGGGGTGCAGATCTCACTGAGATCCTGATTTCATTTCCTTTGGATATGTAAGGTGGGTTCATTTTACATGTTAATGCTTTTCCAATCCACTGGGAACAATTGGATAAAATTCATCTAGGCCGATTGTTACACACAAGCCATCTCAAGTACAGGCACACTTATAAACCTAAACAAAAAAAGAAACTTCAGGACTGCTAAGTCTTTAGTGTGTTTTTTGCCAAGTAACAGCCTCTCTGTTTGGGGAAATTGCCTACGCTTTCCCTATACTCTTTTCTTTAAAAAAAGGAAAACAATTAAGAAACAGAATTCAGGAGTACGTAGTGAATTCCAGGTCAGCAATTTAATGTCAGATATGAAGCCATTTCCTTGTAGACTCTCTGGTCTGTGGCGCTGGTTCCCTCCGGAGAACAGACAGCAGGCGATTCTGGCCAGACCTGGGGCCGCTCCTTTCCAGTGACTTCCCTTGGTGGATCGTCACTCTGCCTGTGGCAGGATCTGCTCAGGTCTGTAAGGCTAGTGGCGAGTTGCTTCCGTCGATGGTGTTTGCGGTCCAGGGGAGGTGCTTTCTGTGAAATTAACTGCAGACAGTGGTGTGGGGGCTGGACTCCTCATAGCGTGTTTCTAGAGCTACATCATTTTCTTCTAAATGAATGTGGCCAGAGGAAAACAAAAATAAGGCAAATTACAAGTGTGTGGCCTGAGCTGCCCCTTAAATGCCAGGAATGAGAGGGCTGTGTCCAGAGAGGCCGATGTGTGACCAGCACACGAGCAGAATCAGAGGGTTCACCTTGCACACCGGAAGGGGGCTCGGCTGGACCAAAGAGAAGGCTTGCCTCTGATGTCAGCCTGGAACCGCTAACTGGCGGAGACTCGGGACAGACCAGCCTGAGGCTGCAGAGGGGGAGACTGGTGGAAGATTGCCATTTTTCTAACCCACACTGGTTGTCCCTGAGCTCGGGCACCAGTATTTTCTCCACGGAGCCAAAGTTGCACAACTACTGTCCATGAGCATTTACTCCAGGCCCTTCCTGTGATGGGCAGTTTAGATGCCCATCTCATGGGATCCTCTCAACAACTGCACAGCCCTGGGAGGCTGCTGTTACGATTATCCCCGCTATAAAGATGGGTAAACTGAGGTCAGGGCACTCAGTGACTCGATCAAGGCCACACGCCTTAGAGAGTCTCAACATACACGAGCACACTTGAGGCTCTCGAGAGTCCTGCGGGAAAAACCAACAGAACACCCCGCTTAGATATCTGGAAACTGGCATTTCCTAATGAGAGCTGGGTGCAGATGAATCGTGCCCGGAGGCCCTCGTGGACGCGCATCTCTGCATGGGGCCACTCACCTAAATGCCAGTTTAAGGCCCAGAAGGGCGGTGGGCGCGTTAGAAACACCGCCGCTGAAGCCCTCAGTGCAGTGCCGACTGTGCCGTCTTGATGACCAGTCTCGCTTTCAACCTTGCCGCGTTCGTTCCCTGCCCCGATGGACATCTATTTGTGCAGCATTTATCACGTGCCAGGAGCTGGAGCTGCTGCCGTCGCGTCACACATTTGAACTCCTGTCGCCCGCCTAACAGTGCTGCGGGGCGGTCACGATTGCTGCTGCTTCGCTTAGGCCCAGAGACGCCAAGGAGGGTGCCCATGGTCAGACAGCTGGCCACTGGGGTTTGGACCTGGGCCGAGCGGGGCATCTCAGCTGGCTGACCCGCGAGTCCCTCACTCGCTGCGTCCACCGAGGGCGTCGGCGCAGGGCGGTCATTACCCCAAAGACAGATCGCGGCTGGCGGTCTAGCTGTCAACCTTACGCAGTCCAGAGAGGCCAGGACGCACCTGACTAAAATCCATTTAAGAAAATTAACCCTGGGGCTCTTGCCCTGCTTTCAGTTCGTGGGCGGCAGGAGCTGCAAAGTTCTTAAAAGGTGCGAGGGCGGATTAATGGGGTCCATATGCCTGGATTGAGAGTATCTTTGTGCTGGGTGGGCTTATCATCAAGCCTCTTAGGATAACAAAGGTGGGACAGTTCAAAAGACTGGCTCTCCAGACGCGGGGCTCTCACGGGGTCTCCTGCTCCAGCCCCGCTGAACAAATATTGTCGTCTTGCTCCTCCGCTTTGAGCCCAGGCCTTTGTCCCCCTCCCCGCCGCCTTTTTTTCTTTCCCTTTTTACCCTGACAGTGAAGCAGGACGTTTTGTGGGAACCATCCCTGTAAAAGGACTGATTTATAACTCCATTTGGGAGTAAAACGATCTGTGATGATCCATACCTGGGCTTGTGGGGGCCGTGGGATGAGCAGGGCAGGGGCTCGTCCAGCCTGACAGCTCGAAGCTGACAGCCCTCGGCGGAGGCACCTGCCTCATCTGCACAGCCCTGCTGGGGAGAGTGTCTGCTGGGCAGACCAGCAGCTGGACTCCAGGCCAGGACACTGTCCCCCCAAGTGGCGCTGCCGCTCACTGGCTTGTTCTGTGAGAGACTAACAATCCGTTGTGTGCAAACGCCCTGGGGGGGAACACGCTTGTCCAGACTGGATGTCTGTGATGCCTCAAAGGTCAGGCAGTTGCCACTTCTCTGCTTTGCTGCTACTCACCTTCTTCTAGCTGATACCTGAGCTGTGGTCTGTATTAGGTGGTTATTGTTTCCTGGTTTTGACAATGCACTTGACTTACAGATCCTCCTGTCTTGGTAAACGAGCATTTTTAAAGACTCTGGGTGATCCAGTATTTGACTATAAATGAACTAAGACTTACCGACACCCACGAAGCACAAGGCTTTCCCCTGGGATGGGGTTAGTCATACTAGTAATAATAATGATAATGATGTTGCGTGTTTGCCTTGGATTCTGATGAAGGGTCTGTGTTTGGAGAGGAAGCCTTCTCCAGGAAGCCTTCTTGGTGCATGCCAACCTCAGAGTCAACTTTTCTCTCCTCCTTGCCGAACATCCGATGGTTGTCAAATCCTGTTGCTTCTTCCTCCAGAACATTGTGAGGATGGGAAGTCCCCCAGTTCAGAGGAAGTGTGCTTCTCTGAGCCTCGGTTTCCAAACCCATAAAAATCAAGGAATTAATAAAAGTCTTTGAAGGGAGGCTTAGAAAGAGTGAGGAAGAGTCTTGGGTAGGTTGTGGGCCCAAGGAAGCCCAGTGAGACATGGCTTTCGTCATCGGCTGCTGTCGCTGCTGCTTCTCTGTGGAGCAGCATTCGCTCGGGCTGTTATGGTTTATTTATTTCCTGGACCTGTTGCAAAACCATTCGGAGATCTTCTCGCCATATCTATCTAGCCTTTCCCTCCTCTGACTCCTTCAGTGTGTTCCTGGCCTTGTCTTGGGTGCCCCCAAAGCTGCGCCCCTGGGAGCTAGTGGTTTATTTGGGAGGTGGTGTAGGGTGCCAGGAGTGAGGGAGCGGGGAGGAGGAGGGTGTAAGGTTGAGGTCACTGGGGACAGCGGGGGCTCAGTCCTACCAGGACAGCCTAAGACTCTCACAGAACACCTCCCAGAGCTGTCTGCCCCAAAGACGGGGGCAGGGGTATTTGTCCATTGGTTTTCTTCCCTCGTTGGTCAACTCCTAACTTCCAAATGGTGCTCAGGGAGGCCGGAGGGGCCCCCTCCACAGCCTCCATGGCAAAGTGAGGACCTGCAGCCTCTGAGGCACAATGTGGTCAGCAGGAGGGGCCCCAGGGCTGTGTGGACAGTCCACCTGGCGTGGGCAGTCAGAGGACGGGCTGGGTGGATGCGAGCTGGGGCAGCACATGAGCACATGTGCCCATGTCCCTCATGCTGGCTGATCGTCTCGGGGCTCTGGTCAAGCCCCCTCCTGCTCATAAATCTGCTGGTCCCGCTTCTCTGTAACAGCGTTCCCCAGGGCTTGTCACAAAGAGCTGCTTGATCCAACAAGGCTGAGAAATGCTGTGTTAAGCAAATGTGGATTCGATTCTCTACTGTAGGAACTCTCAGAGCCTTGATCCTGTTCACGAGCCTGGGATTTATTCAGAAGGAGGCAGGCGATAAAGCTTTCCCCCAGTTTCCTGATTATAGAACTCTCACCTTATAGGCGCAGCTCACGGGACCCGAGTTTCCTGGGAGAAGTGCCAGTAGTAGAACTGCCTCCAGAACCCTTCGTCTGAAACTTGAGACCCTTTGTCATCTTGGGGCCAGTGGTGTTTTCTAGTTGGCATTTCTGCCACCTCTCTTCCCATGTCCTCACCTCTGACAAAACTGGCTCTGCTTCACACTCTGTAATTTCTGACCTTGGAGCCTTTGCTCGTGCTGTTCCTTCTACCTGGAATAGCATCTAATCTCCCAGATCAAGCTGTCCTTCAAGTCTACTCAGTTGCCATCGCCTCTCTGAGGCTGACTGAGATCGGGTGAAGCACAGAGCTGGCACAGAATGGTACTTGCAGCCCTTGAGACCCACCACCCACCCCTGTTCTGGTTTCTCACACACACGTCTAGTCTCCCTGCTAAGCCGTATGTGCTACGGGGAAGGACTCGTGTCTGCTTTGCCAATCCTTGGTCAGTCCTCTCTCTAGTAGCCTGGCTCTTCTCTGCCATGCTGCACTAACAAATAGCTCCCGGATCGCAGTGACGCAGCACAGCAAAAACCTACCTCCCACTCATGCCAAACCCACTGCAGCCTCAGGCAACCTTCCTGGGCAACCATCCTCCACACAGTGACTCAGTGATCGAGGCTAATTCCACCTTATTGCCCCATCCTTTCAACATGAGGCTTTCACATCTGCCACCACGGGGAAGAGGGCACATGGCAACCAGCTTAAGGACGCCCCACCGCTCTTTACTGATTCGGCCTGGGAATCACCCACGTCACTGTGGCTCACAGACCTGCCAGAACCAGGCACGTGCTGCCCTCTCCAGGGGCAGGAGGGCCGAGAAGTGCAGTTTTCCTTGTGCCACTGATAGTGTCTTGCACACCCACCTCCCTGTCCCTCGCCTGCACCCCACTCCAGCAAAAAGCTCAAAGCTCTGCTCTAGAAGGTGCCCTCAACCCGTTTACACAGTGGTGCATAACTACAAGGTGACCTCTCCCTGTCTTTGGAATTCAGGGCCCTCACAACTGGAACCACTTACTGGGCATTTAAACACATGTTGTCTTGGCAGAGCCCTTGGAATGGCGTGTGTGGTTCAAATCTAGAACCGAAGTGTGTCCCCGGAGATGCTTCATGAAAAGATGTTTCCTTGCCCAAATAACTGGGGAAACCCAGCTATCCTCTATTTCTTGGAGATGCACAATGCACATAAGCATATTGAAGGCTCTGAAAAGCCCTGCAGTTAAAATATAAACATGGAAACCTGTATCAATTGCCTTAACCCAGCACTTCCCAAACCTCTACCTGCCTCGTGGGGTGGTAATGCAGGTTAATTTGATGATATGCACAATTAGCCCTGTGCCTGGCAAGTCACAAGCATTCAGTAAATGACAACTGCACTGTTAACTCTCCCCAGGCCTCAGCTTTCCCACCCATAAAATGGGAGAGTTAGACACATGCACCCTATGTGTTCACCCCCGACACCTGCAGTGTGTCCGTATTTTCACGTCTTAGGGCTTGAGTCATTCTGGGGCAGGGTTTCTTGCTCGAATGCTTATATTCTCTTCTCTCGCAGAAGAAAATATTTGAACTAGACTCATGGTTTTGCTCAGAGACTGACTCGCTGTGTGTCTTGCATAAACCACTTTCCTTCCTGGTTCTCATTTCTCTCACATCTAAAATTATGGGCTTGATTAAAAGATCTCTAACATCCTTTCTGTTCCTAAAAGTTAGGATGTCATGATTCTCTTCAGCAATGCCTAACCAGTTTGATTTCTGGGTTATTAGCATAATTCCCTATTCCCATTCCAGGTTCTCTCTGCTTACCTGCTGAGATCTCTCAAGAATCTCACTTGTTCAGTGAGGAATTAGGTCCCTGGGAAAGAACATGCGTTGTTGAAAATTCTTGCTAGAGTATAAATGCCTGATAGGGAACAATCCAGCCAGAAAGCCGTGTGATGGGGAGCAAAGGGTTAGAGTGAGGGAATGGCAGGGGCTGGGTGAGGGGAGAGGGCTGCCCCCGAGCGCTGGAAGTGGGGTCTGGTTGGGTCAGTTAACGTAAATGTAGTTCACTTCACCTGGGGATGGAGAAGTAAGAGGCAATTTAGCGCTGGTGACAGGGAGCACAGAGCCAGGAGTGGCCAGCGTGGAATTACTGGACACACCAAGCACTTGGAACTGGGCCTGGCATGTTTTTGCAAGCCTCATCACTACAGAAAAGCAATTAGGAGATGCAGGGGAAGCTCAGAAGAAAAGTCACCTTTAATATGCCACTGCTGACACTATGTATCTTTGCATTTATGTTTTACCTGGTAGCTGTAGAAATAGGGTGCTGTGTGCAGTTGCACAGGGTGTGCACTGCACCGCTCCAATCAGAGAGGTGAGGTTGAAAAGCCTCCCCCTAGAGGTGTGCAGTGTGCGACACGTATGCAGCAGTGGTAATATCCTCCATGACAGCCTCTTCCCACTTTTTAGCTGGGGTGTAAGCAAGTCCGTATTTCATAGAACACACCTGAGGTTCTGCCCTCGGCCAGCTACTTGACCGTATGGGGGCTTCTCTGGGTATTGCCACCTTAGTTACCTCCAGGCCAGGGCTCTGGAAGAACAAAGCTGAAAGGGATTTGTTATTATTCTGCCCAATTAGTCTCTGATTAAAGGTTTAAAAGGTTTAAAAAGACAGGAGTGAGGGGGCAGCAGGAGGAAGAGGAGGGAGAGCGTGAGGGCTGTTTATGGAGCAATAAAAGGAACATTATGCTTCGAGGCTCTGCGAAATGTCTCCACAGAAGCCGACCCTCTTGCCAGCTAATTCAGGGCGTAATAAATACTAATCCCACAAAGGGGGCCCTTGGAAGCCATCGGAGCCCTATCTCCCTGTAATCAGAGCTCCATTAAGCGCCCGTCTTCCTGCACTCGGCGTCGTAGCCGACAGCCCTGCTGCCGGCCCCGTGCTAGGGATGTGGCAGCCTCGGAGCCGACCTGGCTGGCCCTCCCTCCACCTCCCCTCCCCGCTTGCTGCTCGCCAGCTGCCCTTGTGTGCTGCCCGTCTCTGGGACACCCTTGCAAGGCCCCGGCTGCAGGCTGGCCCTCTGCTCCTATCGCTGGCGTGCTCCAGCGGCAGGTTGGGGTGGCCAGGGTGTCGGAGGAAGCCCCGTGGAGCACCAGCAGCTCCGGGAGCTGTGCTAAGCCCGTCACGATGCCACCTATTTCCCCTGCCATCGGGGCCAGAATCTCCATTTTACAGCCGTGACAGGCCGGTGTGCGTAAGCCACCTGCCCCGGGGTTGCAGCCAGAAGTGATGGAGTGGGGCTTGGACCTGGGGCCCCTCTTTGCCCCTCAGCCACCTGCCGTAGAAGCTCCTGTTTGGAGAAGCCAGCACTCCCCCGCTGCAATGCATCCCAGAATCTTGTGTCAAAATATGTATTTTTCCACTCCACAGGCACCCTAGCCCCCAAATACCCTCAAACATAATTCTCATATCGTACAGAGGTCCGGAGGGCGCCTCGTATAGGCCACTGCGTCACTCTGTGCCTCAGTTTCCCCACCTCTGAGATGGGGCCGGCCCTGGCCGCACCCACAGGACTGCTGTGAGGAGTAACCGGGACAGGGCAGGTACAAGGTCACAGCGAATGCTCGGCCCCGTGCGGTCACCAGGGCCTGGCCGGGCATCCTCTGCGCACGCTCTTCCTCCTGCCCCTCTGTCCGCTTGGCCCCCGGTCATCCTGGGCCACGCTGAAGTCGAGGTCCAGTCATGTGGCCCTCAAGGCTAAAAATAGCAAGGGGCCATCTAGGGGCTTCCCGATGACCTTTGTGGGTCCGGTCAAGTGTACGTGGCCTTCCTAAGCTAATTAGCCCGGCCTCTGACCCCTACACATCTGTATTCGGGTTCAAGGGGCGGGTGAGGTCCTGCTCCCTGAACAGCCGGATAAATGCAGCGGTCGACTCGACATCCCTTGGTCTGCTCTGCTGGCTGGGGCACTCTTGACTCAGCGCTCCTGCCCGGAAGCCCCAGGATGGGGCAGAGAAGACGGCCCCAAACCACAGGGCTCTCCCTGCCCTTTCACTTGGCGCTTTGGGTGTCTCACCACACGCTCACCTCTGTGCTGCCCCTCCCGGAGGGGCAAGGGCCACTGGGTAGGTGATAGGCACCCTAATGTCGACGGGGAAAGCTGGCACGAAGTCAGAGTCCTCCCTGAGCGGAGCTGTGTGGGCATGGCGCAGGGTCCTGGGGCCGCAGCAAGCGCCGCACGCCGGGCGCTCACAACAACAGAAATGTCCTCTCCCAGCTCCGGGGGCCAGAGTCTGAGATCAAGGGATCAGGAGGCTGCACTCCCTCTGGAGGCTCGGTGGGGTGGGGGTGGGGGGCGGTCCTTCATGCCTCCTCCAGCTCCTGGGGGCTCCAGGTGTCCTTGACTTACGGCTGCATCACTTCAATCTCTGCCTCTGTCTTCACGTGGCCTTCTTACGCGTGTCTCTCTGTGTCACCTATGCTTACAAGGACACCCTCATCCAGTGTGACCTCATCCTAACTACATCTACACAGACCCTCTTTCCAAATAAGGTCACGTTATCAGGTTCTGGAAGGACATGAATTTGGGGGGGAACACTGTTCCAACCCATACATGCCTTTGTTCTCCACTATTTTATTCCCACTTCCCAGGGGAGGAAACTGAGGTTTAGACTGGTAAAGCAGTCATCAGGCCAAAGTGAAACTTTAAACCCATCAGGTTCCATGGCCCTGCTCTCAGCCTGCACACCTCCCACTGGCCACACAGTGAAGCTTTCTGGGAGTTTGACCACTAGAATGGGGTGTGGGGGGGTGAGGGGGTGTCAGGTCAGGAACTCCGCAGGAATCCAGAGCGTCCTCTGGGGCCGAGAACTGGATTCTCAAGGAACTTTAAAGGTGTGATTTGAACCAGAGGGTAAGCTTTCTGTCATCATCATCGGATCACTCATTTACACGACAGAGGAGCATAGTGCCTGGCAGTATAAGCCCCAGGTCAAGGTGCCCACGAGTGGAACAGAGGGCACCCCAGTGAAGGGTCGGTGAGGGGTCTAAAATAATACCTGCTCTGTACATCTGTTATGCGAATTCAAATGTCCGTCGTGTGTGATCTTGGGCAAATTACTTCATCACGCTGCCCCTGAGTTTCCACATCTGTGAAGTGGGGGGGGGCCACAGATAGACCTCCTGGGGTTCACTGGGTTCATCCCTACAAGGCCCTGGAGCACGACGAGCGTGTCATACTTGTTGGCACTTCGACCCTCGAACTCGGCACCTTAGGAAGCATTTCTCTTAGCATCTGCCTTGGACTTTGTCTCAGGTGAGGCGTGGAGGGTCCAAAGTGCAGACATAAGCCTCAGCGTTTTGGTCCCATCCAGAGAAGGAGGCAGACAGAGCCCGACTCATTCTCCCATTTTCTGGATGAGGAAACTGAGGCTCCAGGGCTGGGGGTCAGGGGGGCGTCCCTTCTCTCATGGGGCTTCTCAGTGTCCCGTCTGTAAAATGGGTGTAAGAGCAATGCCTGCACGCTAGACCTGCTGTGCAAGTTCAAGAAGCTGATTCAGCGTCAAACAGTGCATGCAGGATGCTGCCTGGTGCACGGTAGGCACCCCATAAATAGGGCCTGCTATTGGCTACTGCGGGGCAGCAGCATACATAGAGGCTGGAGCTTAGTAAGAGGGGTGGTGAGGAAGGCCCCTTAATCCAGATTCATGCAGGACTCCTGAGCCGTCAGCCCAGGATCAGGGAGCACCAGTGTCACTGGGGGAGAGTGTGTCCCCTTGAGGGTCAGGACCCCCTGTAGGACAGCCGGCCTAGGGGTGGGGGATGTCTCAGGCCAAGACCTGGGAACTGGAGTCTTTCTCAGCAAAGCTCAGGTTCAAAAGTTCAAGCCTGCTGCTCTCCAGAAGGCAAAACGGAGGCCACAGACCCTCTAGCCACTGCGGCTGCCGCCTCCCAGATTCTGACAGCAGCCAGTACCACCATTTTTCAGGAACCGCTCAAGCAGGGATGACTGGCTGGTCAAGAATATTCTACTCCTGCCGTTCCAGGCAATGTTAGTGAGCAACAGAAGTGACATGAGAATCTTTTTTGTTTATAAAATTCTGAAAGGAACCTTTGCTCACAAAGTCTGCCGTTCCCTCTGAGCACGCACACCAGGGCTTTAAAATAAAACACAGGGCATCTCTCTGTCAGTGCACACGTTTATTCACCATCTTTTGAGCACCTACTGTATATCCAACACTGTTCTAGAACATGGGGACCCAAGACGCCTGCCCTGTGGAGCTTGTGGTCCCGTGACCGACCCAGTTATCTTCAGCGGGTGCAGGCTGTTGGGGGTGTGCCGTGCAGAGCACAGGAACTCGGGCCCGGGAGGTGTTCATCGTGCAGCTGAGGGCTTTACCTGCGTCTCCGGGGCTCGTCTCGCGAAGATGCAGATCCTGCTTCCGTGGCTGGGGTAGGGGTCTGCATTTCCCACGGGCTGTCGACACTGCTAGTGCACAGACCACACCGAGCAGCCCCCCGTCCACAGGGGTGTCCTCCCCGGGGTGGCAAGGGCACGCTGGCCTAGAGGAGGTTTTGCGAAGCCCAGTCTGAGCGCAGGACCTGGGATCGTGGAGACCCCGTTCCTCCACACCTTGAAGAAGAGAGTGTGCCCCTCTGGTGTGCCCGTGTGTACTGTGGGCCGAGGTTTCAGCGACTTCTCAGAAGGCCTCTGGGGCAAGGAGCAACCACCCACCTTCGTGGGCCAGCCAGGCCACCTCCTGGCTCACCCCTCAGGAGCCAGCTCACATTCCAGAGGAGGGAGGTCTTTCTGCCCAGGGCGATTTATTGCTGAGCAATTTGTAACTAATTAGCCAGCGTGCAGTGATTAGACGCTTGCATAATAATTGCAGGTAATTGCCTCTTGACACTGCGAGCAGGATCCACTGGCCAGCTCAGAATGTCTTTTCAAATTAACTTGACTGTCTTGGGAGGCCCTCCGAGGGAGCGGCTACATCCCAGTTCCTCTGACACTCTCTGGTGAAGTCCTGCCTGGGGGATCGTCGAGTGGGTGCCAGGCTCTGACAGCGACTCCAGGCCTCCCTCAATTGGTTCCAGATGCAGCCCTCCAGCAGGCCTCCAGTTCTATAAATAGCTTGCCCAGTCTGGGCGCTGTCAGCAGAGACGGACAGCTCGGCAGTCCTGCGGGGCCCTCGTGTGCGGGGGCAACGCTGAACCCGTCAGGCATCAGGGGCCACACACCACTGCCCTCTTCTCCTCCCCTTCCTTCTACACAGGGTAACACCTGAATTCTAACGTTGAGCTCTGTTTCCCCAGTAATCAGAAGTTTGCCTTTCCAGCTGCCTTTGGGGTGTTTTCTCTCGAGCTGGGAGAAGGGGGGAGTCATAACGTGAACTCCAAGAGAACAGAAACCACCGTGCCTCATTCAGGACAGCGTCCCCGGGCCCACAGCCGAGCCCCACAAAGACGTATTGTTGGAGAATTACTGCTCAGAGGAAAAAGCCGGGGTAGCCGGTGTCCCCGGACATCACTGCCTCTGGAGGTGACTCCGGGTGATGGTCAGCCTTCCGGCGCATTCTCCGCCTGGGGCTCCCCTGGGGCTCCCCTGACAGCCTGTGTGCTATGAGTGGGAGGACAGCCGTCAGAAGCTGCAGCGCGGAGGTCCGTGCTGGGTCTGAGCACCGAGATATGAGGATGGAGACCCCGCATTCCTGGCTGGCCCCGCTCTGCTTTCTGGCCATGTTTTAAAGACAGCCAGGCTCTGGGTGGTACATGTGGCAGACATCAACTCTGGAGCCTGCTTTTGTAGAAATCATTCAGAATGGATGGTTTCCCTCACTTTCCTGCCGTGGTTACACAGAGGCGGGGGTGGGGGCGGTTGGCCCCGAACGCTTTGAGCCGCCTCTCCCCCTCCCCCCGCCCCCTGGATACGTGGATCTATAAACACGTCAGGAGGACAGTTGTAAAAGAGATGGATTTTGCTTCCCAACAGTATCCGCATGGGTCTGTCGCCAGATAATTCATGACTAGCATTTATGGTCAGGGTCCTCGGCCGTATGTCCAGCACCATACGACCTAGGGGTGAGGGCATGGCTCATGCGCGGGCCCAGACCCCGCCTCTGCCCCCACCAGCTCCATTTGTCTGGAGCAAATTCCTTACTATCTCTGTGCCTCAATCTCCCTACCCATAAAAGGAGGATCAAAAATAGAATGTTTATAAGCGGTGTTTATGATGTCAGGTGTGTGGCAAGCTCTTAATAATTCTTACTTGTTGCTATTGGTCAGATGGAAACACTTCTGTAGAACATGCGGGATCAACACACACTGGAGGCATTTGGAACCTGGCAGGCCATGTAGGGAGTGAGTGAGGGGGGTGGAAATAAGGATGTGGTAAAGCTTTTGAATGTAGATCTTTTAAATTCGGGGCCATGTAAATGAGTTTCCTGTTAAAAATTATACACATCGTTGAAGTCCATTGTCCTGCAGTATCCCTCTAGGATAGAGCCATTTTACTTTGTATTGGGGTAGACGCGTATTCAGTAAGGGGAACACGTTTAAGTGTAGCCCTCAGTGCACTTTTCCTTGGCAGGTGCATACCACGTAACCACTGACCAGACCAAAGTCCGGAACAGTTTCAGCCCCCAGCAGGCGCCTTCCTGCCCATTCCAGCCAATATCACCCCCTTCCACAGTGAGGAAACTTCTGTCTGATTCCACACCCTAGACTAGCCTTGTTGGTTCTCCTCTCTCTCTCTCCAATATATATTTTATTGGAGTATAGTTGATTTACAATGTTGTCTTAGTTTCAGGTGTGCAGCACAGTGATTCAGTTATACACACACACACACACACACACACACACACACACACACACACACACACATTTTTAGATTCTTTTCCCTTATAGGTTATTACAAAATATTGAGTGTAGTTCTCTGTGCTATACAGTAGGTTCTTGTTGGTTATCTATTTTATATATAGTAATGTGCATATGTTAATCCCAATCTCCTAATTTTTCCCTCCCCCACCCCTTTTCCCTTTGGTAACTGTAAGTTTATTTTCTATGTCTGTAGGTCTATTTCTGTTTTAGAAATAAGTTCATTTGTATCTTTTTAAAATAAATTTACTTATTTTATTTTATTTATTTTTGGCTGCATTGGGTCTTCGTTGCTGTGCGTGGGTTTTTCTCTAGTTGTGTCGAGCAGGGTCTACTCTTCGTTGAGGTGCATGGGCCCCTCATTGTGGTGGCTTCTCTTGTTGCGGCGCATGGGCTGTAGGCGTGCGGGCTTCAGTCGCTGTGGCTTACGGGCTCTAGAGTGCAGGCTCAGTAGTTGTGACGCACAGGCTTAGTTGCTCCGAGGCATGTGGGATCTTCCTGGACCAGGGCTCGAACCCATGTCCCCTGCATTGGTAGGCGGATTCTTAATCACTGTGCCACCAGGGAAGCCCCTGTATCTTTTTTTTTTTTTAAGATTCCACATATGAGTGTTATCATATAACTTTTGTCTTTCTCTGTCCGGTTTACTTCATTTAGTATGATAATCGCTAGGTCCATCCACGTTGCTGCAAGTGGCATTATTTCATTCTTTTTTATGGCTGAGTAATATTCCATTGTATATATGTACCACATCTTCTTTATCCATTCATCTGTTGATGGACACTTAGGTTGCTTCCATGTCTTGGGTATTGTAAATAGTGCTGCTATGAACATTGAGGTGCGTGTATCTTTTTGAATTAGGGTTTTCGTCTTTTCTGGATATATGCCCAGGAGTGGGATTGGTTGATCCTCTATTTTCAGTTTTTTAAGGAACCTCCACACTGGACTAGTCTTGTTGGTTCTTGAATTGCCAGTGATGGGGCCGTACTGAGTGTTTTCTTTTGTGTTGGCTTCTTCGCTCAGCAGAAGGCCTGCGAGAATCATCTGTGTTTTTGCATCATAGAGGGTACTATATTTTAAAGGACTTATTTGGGGGCCTTTATCAATTGCTTAACTAACATTTTATTCTGTGAAACTTCTAAGGGAAATACCTTAAAAAAAAAATCACTTCTAGGTGTCAGGAGCAGTGTTAGGCTTCTTCCTGTGATCCTTATAATATTAGATCACCTGGTTGTCACAAGTATGTATATTTATAGTGCGTCTCAAAGACACGCATCACCCAGATGAACTCTAAAGTGAGGAAGCAACACCAGCCAGAACATGCCAGCCAGCCGCAGGTCCACATGCGCGGGAGCCCTGGGGAGGCACAGAAACCTCCCCCGGAGGTGTTCAGGCCTGGAAGGGAATTGCCTGCGGGGGTAGGGGGCGGTCTAGCCGGGGCAGGTTTGGTGGACACACAGCCGAGTCTGGCGGGGGCGGGGGGCGGCACCCAGGAGAAGTAGCGCTGGCACAGGGCACACGAGCTCTGCGTCACTAGAACGTCTTACTGCTCTGAATCCTCCTGCCAACCCTGAGATGGGTTTCATGTGTTATCGGGTGTTGTTTACACACGAGGACCCCGAGGCACAGGAAGGTGAAAGCCGTGGCCCGGGTTCCCTCTTGTAAGTCGAGGAGCTGGGCTCCATCTCAGGCAGTCAGATCCACGACTCTGGGGCTGAACTTTTAACCATCTCGATACGCTGTTGACACTTGTTTATTGAGCACCCGCTATGTGCCAAGCACTGTTAGGTCCTGAGGTCCCATCAGCAAGCAAGTTGTCCCTGGGTAGTGAGTGAGTGGCTGGCTGTGTCCAGTAGCAGGAAATCGTGGCCATGTGGCCCACCTGTCTCTCTCTCTTGAATGAATATATATATATATATATATATATCTCCCATACGTATATATATGTCTATTTACTTACTTATTTTAAGAAATTGGCTCATGTGGTTGTGGAGGCTGGTAAGTCCACAGCTGGCAGGGTGGGCCAGCATGCTGAAGGCCCGGAGAAAAGTTAGTGCTGTAGCTCAAGTCTGAAGGCCGTCTGCTGGCAGAAGTCCCTCTTGCTCTGGGGAAGTGAGTCTTTTGTTCTATTCAGGCCTTCAACTGATTGAGTGAGGCCCACCCCCATTATGGAGGGCAATCTGCTCTACTCAGAGTCTACAGATTTCAGTATGAATCACATTTAAATTTTCCTAATTTTCCAGACTGGTGTTTGACCAAATATCTCAGTACTGTGACCCAGCCAAGTGGACACATAAATTTAACCCTCCCAGAGTCCTGTTTCCCAGAGCTTCACAAACTGCTCCATGGACCCCAGAGATCCCATAAAGGGGTGTGAGAAGGGCATGGTGGAGGTTGGGCGGCAGAGCCTGGGCCCCTCAACTCTCTAGCTGAGAGCAGTTTTGCTACCTAAAGGTCCCCCAAGCGTCCTCTGCTTGTGTCCCAGCCCACACCTTACAACCCCACAGCTTTGCCCTGTCTCACCTCTGCATGCCTGTCTCTTGCTCTCCATCTCCTGGGCTTCTGGATGGCTCCTGTCGCAGCCTCATGCTTTTAGAAGTCACCTAACAATTGGAGGCATTTATATGCCTGCCTGGCCTCCCTAGTCTAACCTGCTCCTTCTTCCTGGGGTGGGTCGTCTGTGCCGTTTCTGTCTATGCCTCTAGCTCCCCTGGACCTTGAGAAGGGTCTTCCTCAGGCCGTGCTGCTGCCGCAGCCCAGGGTGGACACCCCGACCGGGTCATCTCAGCTCTAGATACCTCTAGCCTGCCCTCCACCCGTGGTCACACTTGCCTCAGCCCTGAGCGTGGGAATGAAAACCATGGCATGAAGCCACGTGGAGGGGATGGCTCGTCCCTTGTGCTGACTGCTCGGTTCCTCAGTGACTGTCCACCTGGAGTGGATGAGGAACGTAACAGCAGACCCTACCTCTGGAGTCTTAGAGGAGACAGAATACAGCACTTGCGCTTGCATGAGAGATGCTTCTCTACGTGGGTCCTGAGGGCTCCCTGGGGAAAAGGCACTGTATTGAGTGAGGATTTTACAGGTGTTATTCTTTAAACTTTTATTGAAGTTGTATGTACATATCTGTAGCTATAATATCTACATATCTTTATATGTAGATTTGTATATAAATTTTTACACACTGAACACACCGTGATCCAGAAAGAGACCACTGTCCACCCCTAGGCCCCCACCCCACCAGAAAGATGCCCCCTGACTTCCAACACCAGAGGTGAGTCTCGCCGACGGGGCACAGTGCTTGTGACCACCCAACAGCGCCTGCACTGTGCTGGGCTTGTCCCTCTCACGGTGTCCATGGAGGCTGAGTTGTCTCCTGCAGTGATGCTTTGCTCCTTGTTGCTGTAGGGTCTCCATTACAT
This sequence comes from Orcinus orca, assembly GCF_937001465.1. NCBI lineage: Eukaryota > Metazoa > Chordata > Mammalia > Artiodactyla > Delphinidae > Orcinus > Orcinus orca. The sequence continues at coordinate 2,432,386 of NC_064578.1, forward strand.
GAGCATCACAGGACTGACCTGCTGCCTCCTCCCTGGATGCGGGGGTAGGGGGCGGTCTAGCCGGGGCAGGTTTGGTGGATACACGGCCGAGTCTGGCGGGGGGGGGGGGCGGCACCCAGGAGAAGTAGTGCTGGCACAGGGCACACGAGCTCTGCGTCACTAGAACGTCTTACTGCTCTGAATCCTCCTGCCAACCCTGAGATGGGTTTCATGTGTTATTGGGTGTTGTTTACACACGAGGACCCCGAGGCACAGGAAGGTGAAAGCCGTGGCCCGGGTTCGCTCTCGTAAGTCGAGGAGCTGGGCTCCATCTCAGGCAGTCAGATCCACGACTCTGGGGCTGAACTTTTAACCATCTCGATACGCTGGGACAGACACGCTGGCCCCACTTAAAGAGGAGAGCCGGGTCACTCTTGCTCTGAAAGCCTTGATCTGTATCTTAAACTCACAACTTCCTCTCATGAAGGGGGTCACTCTCTAAGGACACAGCCCTTTTGTAGGAGAAAAAAATATTTTTAGCACACCCGGGATCAAATTTTGGCTCAGCGACCCAGGAGCTGTGTGACCCTGGGCGGCTTCACGTGAGCAGATAACGAGATAAACCACACATCGTGAGGCCTCATGCAGTGGCTCCTTTTGATATTCTCCTCAGATCCCCAAATAAAGAAATTTTCCTTATGATTAAGAAAAAGTTCCTGAACCACTGGAAGCAAGCCAAGATCTGTCATCCCTTTTTTTTTGCACTTATTTGGGAAGACTGTCCCTTTAAGACTTCAGATTAGCACCAGAATGTGGCGTGAACATAGTAGAGCATGACATGAACTGATCTGCTTAATGTTTTCAGTGCTCTTGAATTTTAATACCCTGAAACTATCACCTTTCTCCCTCACAAAAGAGTTAATATTTAAACTGATAAAAATAAACAAGACAAAATGGAATTCATTGTAGAAAGATTAGTTTTGCAGGTAACTTTTTCAGGAGTGAGCCTTAAAGCTCTCTTGCTTAATTTCACACCAGGGAAGACTGTTGTAGAGTCCACCTGAATTGGGGGTACAGACTCTAAGGAACCTGTATAAGAAAATATGGATGCAGTCTAGCTACAAGAGGCTTCCAACTCTGACATTGAAGGACAGGTGGGATGCAGATAGCCAGACGTGAAAAAGAACAGCAATAGTGTTGGAGAGAAATTGTCTGAATATATCATAGGACTATTCATTTGTTCATTCGTTCATTCACTCATCCATCCATCATCCTCCCTCCCTCCCTCCCTCCCTCGCTTCCTTCCTTCCATCCACCCATCATCCATCCATCCTTCCTTTCTCCCACCCGTTCATCTACATGGCTCACTTCCTCACTGCTTTAGGTTTATACTCAAAGATCACCTTCTCAGAAAGCCCTTCTCAGTCCACTCTAGAATTTTCAACTCTTCTGACCCCCCAATTTCATATGTTCCTCCTCAGTTTCCTATTTTCTTTCTTTCTTTTTAAGTTGACGTATAGTTGACTTAAAATATTACATTAGTTTCAAGCGTACACCATAGTGATTCAATATCTTTATATATTACACACCATATAAAGTATCACGGTATTTTTGACTATATCCCCCGTACTGTACATTACATCTCTGTGACTTACTTATTTTATAACTGGTAGTTTGTACCTCTTAGTTCCCTTCACCTTTTTCGCTCATCTCCCTACTCCCCTCCCATCTGGCAACCACTGTTTGTTCTCTGTATCTGTGAGTCTGTTTCTATTTTGGTATATTTGCTCATCTGTTTTATTTTTTAGCTTTCACATATAAGTGAAAACATCCAGTATTTGCCTTTCTCTATCTGACTTATTTTACCTAGCACAGTACCCTCCAGGTTCATCCATGTCACTGCAAAAGGCAAGATTTCATTCTTTTTTATGGTTGCACACTATTCTTATGTCTCTCTCTTTATATCTGTCTATCTATATCACCTCTTCTTTATCCATACATCTGTCGATAGATACTTAGGTTGTTTCCATAACTGGGCTATTATAAAGAATGCTAAAATGAACATTGGTGTGCATATATCTTTTTGAATTAGTGTTTTAATATTCTTCAGATAAATACCCAGACGTGGAATTGTTGGATTATATGGTAGTTCTATTTTTAGTTTTTTGAGAAACCTCCACTGTTTTCCATAGTGGCTGCACCAAGATACACTCCCACCAAGAGTGCACAAGGGTTCCCTTTTCTCTACATCCTCACCAACACTTATTGTTTCTTGTCTTTTTTTTTTTAATATAAATTTACTTATTTATTTTTGGCTGCGTTGGGTCTTCGTTGATGCACACGGGCTTTCTCTAGTTGCAGCGAGCGGGGGCTACTCTTTGTTGCGGTGCACAGGCTTCTCATTGCGGTGCTTCTCTTGTTGCGGAGCACGTGCTCTAGGGCACGCAGGCTTCAGTAGTTGTGTCATGCAGGCTCAGTAGTTGTGACACGCAGGCTCTAGAGTGCAGGCTCAGTAGTTGTGGCGCATGGGATTAGTTGCTCCATGCATGTGGGATCTTCCCGGACCAGGGCTTGAACCCGTGTCTCCTCCATTGGCAGGCGGATTCTTAACCACTACGTCACAAGGGAAGCCCTCTTATCTTTTTGATAATAGCCATTCTGACAGGTGTGAGATGTTATCTCATTGTGGTTTTGATTTGCATTTCGCTGATGATTAGTGATGCTGAACATCTTTTCATGTGCCTGTTGGCCATCGGTATGTCTTCTTTGGGAAAATGCTTATTAAGTTCCCTTGCCTATTTTTCAAATTGGATTTTTTGGTTGTTTGATACTGTTTGGATGAGTTCTTTATATATTTTGGATATTAATCCCTTATCAGACATATCATTTGTAAATATCTTCTCCCATTCAGTCAGTGGCCTTTTCATTTTGTTGATGGTTTCCTTTGCTGTGTCAAAGCTTTTTAGTTTAATGTGGTCCCACTTGCTTATTTTTGCTCTTGTTGCCCTTGCCTGAGGAGGCAGATCCACAAAAATATTGCTAAGACCAATGTCAGGAGCTTACTGCCCATTTTCTCCTAGGAGTTTTATGTTTCAGGTCTTGCGTGTGAGTCTTTAATCCATCTCAGTCTGTTTTCGTATATGGTTAGCAAAGCAGTCCAGTTTGAGTCTTTCACATGTAGCTGCCCGGTTTTTCCAGCAGCATTTATTGAAGAGGCTGTCCTTCCCCCATTGTATATTCTTGCCTCCTTTATCATAAATTAATTGAACCTATAAGTGTGGGTTCATTTCTGGGCCCTCTGTTCTGTTCCAGGGATCTAATCTGTGTGTCTGCTTTTGTGCCAGTACCATGTTGTTTTGATTACTGTAGCTTTGTAGTATAGTTTGAAGTCAGGGAAAGTGATATCTCCAGCTCCGTTCTTCTTTCTCAAGTTTGCTTTGGCAATTTGGGGTTTTGTTTGTGTGTTTTAACTGGCCACGCATCTGCTCTTTAATATTCTTAGCACGCTGTAAAACATATTTCAGTTATCTCCCTATTTACTGAATGCATCCAGCCAGAATGGGAGCCTGAGAGCTCAGGACTTAGAACAGCCTGGCACACAGTAGATACTCAAAGTTACTTGTTGTCAAGTCCAAACAAATCTGCCTATTCCATTCGTTCACTGAGCACCTGCCACGTGCCTGGCACCGAGCTGAGCCCTGGGGCTGCCGAGGAGATAGGGTGGGCCCTGAGCACACAGAGGAGGGGCAGGGGCATCAGAACTGAGCCCCAGAGGCCAAGCCAAAGGCCGGCAGGTGTGGAAGAGTCTTAGGAGGGCTCCAGGAAAGAGTGACCACCAGCCTGCACACGGGACACTGGTCACCAAGAGGACCTCCAGCAGGTGGGCCTGGCTGGCGAAGACGAAGCTGGCAAGGTGAGCGGAGGCCAGACCCGAGAGCACTGAGAGGCACTCAGACAGACCCTGTGGGCGCTAGGGAGCCCCTGGAGGTTTTCAGGGGCGGGACACAAATGGGTGGAGAAAGCGGTGGTGGGCACTGTGAGCAGGACCCGCCCCTGCGGAGCTCCTGGCCCTTGGCTCCCTGCCCGCCCCCCACCCCTGTCTTCAGAAGCAGATGTTGCTCCAGGTGTTCCCGCCTCCTTGGCTGTGCTTGTCCACACAGAGCTGCTTCCAGCCCGGCACATGCCCAGGGCCCCCTTCAGAGGCCTCTCGTTTTCGCCTGCTTCCTGCTTCCGCTGGGCTTCCAAAGGCCTTCTGTCCTCAGTCCAAGCTGCCCGGGGCCTGCCCGACAGCTGGGTTGTGGCTGCTGACAGGCAGAGCCAGAATCAAGGCGGCAGTAACGGCCGTATTCACCACACACGCGTCCTGTGCTAAGACTGTGGCTCTTATTCCCAACGCTGTTCGCTAGGGATAAATGCAATTTTCCCCCCTTTTGAAGATGAGGAGGTTTGGCTCCGAGGAGTTAAGTAACTTCCCCAAGCTCTCCCCTGGTCAGCGGCAGAGGTCGCGTTCCAGCGCAATGGGGCGGCCCTGACACGCCCCTGGCCATTGCGCCAAGTTGCCTCCTCCGCTTGCTGGGGACTTGGGCCTGGCCCGTCACTGCCAGTGTTGCGGGGTGCCAGGTCCTGAGGGCAGTGAGTCCGCCTGGAACCTGGACTCCTCAGCAGACACATGGCGCTGGGAGCGGATGGAACGCTGCCGACGTCCTGCGGGACTGGATGGGACTTCTCTTGCCCCGCCCCGCCCCCGCCCCCCCCCCCCCCCCCCCCCCCCCCCCCCCCCCCCCGCCCAGGGCAGAGGAAGTGCGTCCCAGCTCAGCGACGGGGCTGCTGCGGGGGGTGGGAAGCTTGGGAGGAGTGTTCTGTGCCTGCCCAGGCCTCCCATGCACGTTACCCCCGGCTCGGCTGGTCAGAGGCCTCCCATACCGTCACTTCTGCTTCCGGGAAACACCCAGTTTTGTGTGTTTGGAGGAAGGACATATGTCACAAGTTTCTGTAGAGGCAGCTGCGCTCAAAGCTGCGGCCTCCAGGTTGGCGCTTCCCTTCTGCTCAGAGCTGGGTGAGGCAAGTCGTGCCGGTGACCCTGCAGTTAGTCGGTCTGTCAATGTCCTGGGGCTGCCGTAGCAAAGACACAAACTGGGGGGCGTAAAGCAGCAGACTCTTATTGCCCTACAGCCCTGGAGGCCGGAAGTCTGAAATCAAGGTGTCACAGGGCGGTGTTCCCGCTGGAAGCTCTAAGGGAGGATGCTTCCTGCCTCTCCCAGCCCCAGGTGGCCCTTGGTTTGTGGCCACTTCACTCCATCTCTGCCTCTGTCACCACGACTCCCCTCTGTGTGTGTCTCAGATCTCCCTCTTCTTATAAGGACATCTGTCATAACGGATTTAGGGGTCATCCTAATCCAGCTTGACTTCATTTTTACTAATTATATCTGCAAAAGCCCTATTTTCAAATAAGGTCACCTTCACAGAGACCAGGCTTAGGACTTGGCCGAATTTTTTTTGAGAAGGGGTTTCTCCCACTGACGTTGTCTTGGTGAAGCTCTGAGGCAGAGTGGACGCCAGGGGCCCTGCTGTCGTTCCACAGTCCTTGAGGCTCTTCTCCTTACCGAGTGGACCCAGACTGTCGGCTCCCCTTTCGTGGATACTCACACACCCTGTCTCTAAGATGAGGAAGTGGAGCCAGGCTCAGGGTTATGTCCCTGGATGTCCATCCCAGTCCCTCAGAGAGCATTTGAAAAGTACAAATGGCTGGGCCCCACACACTCCAGCTCTGCTGAGTCAGAAGGCCGTGCAGCTCGGGAGGAGTGGGACTGATCGTGCATCCATAGAGTGTGAGTTTCGCAGGTGATTTCAAAGCATCCAGTCTAGGGATCACTGTTGGGAAACTTCCGGTGCAAGTCTTCTCCAGGAATGTTTTCAAGCTTGGGCATTCTGGAATTCTGTGGGATGTACATCTCTCCCACAGAGCAAGCAGTTAGTGTAAGTCTCGAGCCTGGGAACTGGTTCCAGGACTGTGCAGTACCCTTAATCCAAACTCTTTAGAGAAACACTGAAATTTCAGTAGGAAACACACATATCGAACACAACATCAAGGTATTTTTAATGTGACCAAAAAAAAAGTCAAAATTTGCTTTAAATTTCAGTCATTTTGGGGCAGAAACCATTGTCAAGATGTTGGATGTATTTCTTAACATGGTGTGAATGTTGTGCTAATATTTTTTTCGGTGTTTCGGCTGAAGTCTTCTTTATGGTGAGGGTCCCCACATAGGATGTACAAGTGATGTCACTAAGGCTCCCTCAAGTATGAATAACATTGGACCCTACAGCAAAATGACAGTAATTGACCCCAAATATAGTGATAATGAAAAAGTATATTTTCAATTTTTCTGAAAATTTGGCGTTTGTTCATTATAGCTATCTTGATGTCACAAAAATATTTAAGTATTTAATCACTCATTCTAAAGAGAGCAGTACCTGAGATTGTGGCCATCGAGAGGAACCACCTCTGATGAGCCATCAGGCAGGTGGTGTCCCAATGCCTGGCGCTGCCGCTCAGCTGGGCCCCCAGGCTGGCTCTCCAGTCTCCTTCAGCGCCCCTCCCACCTGACATCTGTTTTAGCTCCACCACTGATCTGTCTTTTCCCAGTCAGGCCCTCATGATGGATTGTACCACGTGTCTACCCGTCAGTCACCAGGCAGCCGGTGGGCTCACACAGGGGGACTCCAACTGGGTCATCTTAAGGGTCCAAGTAATTTACCATGTCTGGCCCTCTCCTCTGTTAATACTGAGTGGAAAAACAGTTTGCAGTGGGGTCAGTCGCTTACTGGGCCCCTCAGAGGACATCTGAGTGAGTCCATTTAATGGAGAAGGCCTCTCAGTGCATGTGTAGATTCCATGCCTGTTGCCCCTGTATCATCATCGTCGTGACGTTTACTTTATTAAGTAGAAGAATATTCATTTCTCACACCTTATCTTCCTTTCTCATCCCTTATCTTAGCATCATCCGGGGGTTTATATTCACAATATGGTGCCACCCCATTCCCTATAGACTGAATTCTGTCCCGCTCTCCAGATTCATATGTTGAAGCCCTTACCTCCAATGTGGTGGTGCTTGGAGATGGGGCCTTTGGGAAGGAATTAGAATTAGAGAGGTCATGAGGGCAGGACTCTCTTGATGGGTTTAGTGTCCTTGTAAGAAGAGGAAGAGACACAGGGAGAAGGCGGCCATCCACATGCCAGGAAAGGGCTCTCACAGAACCTGCCCATGCTGCCACCCTGATAGTGGCCTACTGGGCTCTAGAATCGTAAAAAGATAAATGTCTGTTGTTTAAACCACCGGTCTCTGGTGTTTTGTTGTAGCAGCCCAAGCAGACTAAGACACTGTTCTTTAAAATAAAACTCAGTCGAGTATGTGAACTGTTGTTCTCATTCTCGCTACCCAGCAGTGTCAGCAGGGGAGCTGATAAAGCACAGCACGTGGTCCCCTTCCGAAGGTTCTGACGTACCTAATCTTACACAGGGCCTAGGAGGCACTGGCATGTTTGCAAACTGCCCCAAGTGATTTCAGTGTGCGTTCAGAGCAGAGAGCGTTGAGCCCTTCTGTGTGGGTGCTTGTTATGTATGTACGTCCCTGCATCCATCTCTCCTTCTTTGGATAACATCCCTGATTTTTAGACTCACCCAGGCTCAGCGGGTCATTTCACCCCATCCAGCCTGCTTGGTCCAAGGCCGGATGAATGACTGGGGCAGCCCAGCTGGAAGATGCCTGGAGACCATGCAGGGAGCCTAGGCTGAAGAAGGACACTTCCTCTCTCCTGCTGGACTAGAATCTGGACAGATGTGGCCACCCTGTGAGGCTGGAGCAGGCCTGAGCATGGATGCAAAATTGAGCTTCTGGCAGATGCAGAGAGAAAACCGCATTCGTGCTGACACTGTTTCCGCAGGGGTCCAGGTGTATGTGAAGTGGCTGTACCCCAGCGTTGTTCAGTTATGTGAACCAATTAATTCTCTGCTTTTCTTAGGGCATTTCGAGGTTGCTTTTTCTATCACTTGTAATGGCTTCCTAACAGATACATCCTTTTTTATAGAAAAAAAAAAGGAGGTTCAGAGAGGTTAATTAACTTTCCCAAGTTCACAGTAAAAAAATTCACAGCATTTCAACAAAAGAACACAGCTACCAACCATTGAAGGGGGACAAGATATAGGGCTGGTAAACCCTGGCTCTACTGTTCACTGACTTGGGGGGGGGGCTCTTTGACCCTTAGTGTCCTCGTCAACAACAGAGCAATCAGTATTATGCCTGCTTGTAGAATTTTCATGTGGAGTACATGGGTTGCAACAGTCATATTTTATCATCAGATTCTAAGCTTCTTGAGGGCAGAGAAAAATGCCTTTCCTTCTCTACATGACCATCGTGTCTGACTGCATGGAAAGATGCCTTAACATTTGTTGAGTCAGTGAGCGTAGGAAAGTACTAACCCAGTGCAGCATGTCGTGAGTTCTCAGGTTTACTAATGCATAGCGTTGAAATTAATTCACCTTCCAATGATGGATTTTCAGACAAGGGAAACGGGAGGACGTACTGAAAAGGACACAGGCTCTAGAGTCAGATGGCATCCAGCTTAATCTATACTCTGCCTTTGGCCAAATTAAATACTCTCTTAGTTTTCCTCATAAGTAAAATGGGTTTGTAGCCTCCACCTTGGAAAGCAGGTAAGAGCTTCAAAGTAGATCACATATAGTAAGTACTTCATAAATAGTACTTATTTGTTAAATAAAGTTTCCAGGCACAGGACTTTATAAACCGGAGGGTCAAAATCAAATATTAGTTTTGTCCTTAGCAAAAACAGTGACCATTTTTGTTGTTTGTGCCAGTGGCAAGGCATTTTTTGCACCCTGTATGTGTGTATGTAATATGTGGAGAAATGCCCCTCCCCCTGAAAAAAGACATCACATCAAGTCCCTAGAACCTGTGGTGCAGTCTGGAAATGGAGACAAGGTCAGTTTCTGGAGACATTGTTTAAATCCTGGAGCAAGCCGTGCCTGAAACCCTTAAACTACTCTTGGGCTGTTCTGTTATATAAGCCAGTAAGTTCCTTTTACAAAAGAACAGATGAGAATGTTATCATTGCTCAAAACACATGGCAAGACAGATCCCAGAGCACAGGCTGGGGACTCACTCACCTCTTCGTCTCCCACTGTGCTAACTCCTGTGGTTGCTGTGGCTTGCACCTGGCCCTCCTCTGTGGAATCTTGACCACCCTGGTGGTGCACCCAGATTAGAATCAGCAGCAAAGCCCCTCTTGGCAAGACCGTCCCCTGGAGCCTGGGGTTGGGGGGCGGCACAGGCATTGGCTTCCAATCAGATAAAGTGCCGGTGGGTGCAGATGCTGCCCCCTTCACAGGGCACGGTGGGTTAGGTTTCACAGGCCGGACACATTTATAACAGCACAGTCTCCGTGCAGAGAGGAGGGAGGGCAGGCAAGGGCTGGTGGGAGATTTATCACCTTAATAGTAGCTCTGACAGGCCTTGGAGTGAGATGTCATGGGTCCATGGGGGGTGTGAGTGGGGACGGGCCAGGAGCTGATCAGAAACATAAATTTGGGGAGAGCAGCTGGGGGACAACTGGGCCCAGCTCTGCGCAGCCGCGAGCTGCCCTCGGAAATGATAGAGCTGATGCGTCTCAAGACACCATGAGAAGCGTGTTGTTCATATTAATGTATTTAGTCCCCCAGCAACCCTAAGCGATAGGTGTTGCTCTCATGCCTCTTTTACAGATGAAGGAACTGAGGCACAGAGAGGTTAAATGACTTGCCTCAGGCCACCCAGCTAGAAAGTGGCAGAGCTGGGACTAGAGCATGGGTCTGTCTCATTCTGAGCTATTCTTGAATCGACCACAGGAGGATTCCCATCACTTGGTCAAGTGTGTCCCATAACTATCTGCGACAGACCAGCACCAGCAACCTTGACTTTCCTGGGCAGTATCAGCTGGGGAACTTGTGTGTCCGTGGAGTTGGACAGGCCTAGGTTTGAATGCTTCCCCATCCCCCTACCCCTACTAGGCTGTGCGACATTGAGTAAGTGAATTTGCCTCTCTGATTCTTAGCTCATACTCCCACGCACCACTTAAGGTTGTGAGGCTAAACCCCAAAGAATGCAGGATACTAGTCTGGAAAAGTGGTACACGGAGCTCAGCTCTGAGCGCAGCCGTGGGTGCGTGTCTTCCACCCTGCAGGCTTGAGAGCAGTGGTCCCGAGCCGGCTTTGCAAAGAAAGCCTGTTGCCGAGGGCATGGCACGAACTAGGAGTAGAGCTTAGTTGCAGGCCGCCTGCGCCAGCAGCTGACCATGGGCATCTCACTCCTGCTTTAAGCCTCAGTTTCCCCACATCTCATGGGCTAGGGCAGCAGTTCACGTGTTCCACACTGGAATCACCCGGGCTCCCCTTACACACCCTGCCTTACTTGATCGGGGTGGGACAGGACTTTTGGTGTATTATTTTAAATTAGGGGTGGAACTGTGTCCCCCCAAACGATGTTGAAGTCCTGCCCCCTCAGTACCTGTGAATGTGACCTTACTGAAAATAGGGTTGTCATCAGGAGATGAAGGTCAAGTTGAGACTGAGTTAAGATTAGAGTGGGCCTAATCTTGTGACTGGTGTCCTTATGAAAGGGACATTTTGAAACAGAGACACTCACAGCCACGTGAGGCTGAAGGCAGAGATTAGAGTGACACAGTTACGAACCATGGAGCCCAAAGATGGCCAGCAAACCGCCCCGAGCTGGGCCTCCTCAGACCCCACAAGAAATCAGCCCTGCTGACGTGACACCCTGATCTCGAACTGCGGGCCTCCAGACTGTGGGAGAGGACATCGTTTAAGCCGCCCGGCTCGTGGTCCTTTGTTACGGCCGCCGCAGGACACCCACACACCAGGTGGTTCTCATGTGCTGGCTTATTGGAAACAGAACACAGCCGAGCTTCCTCCTCACTCGTAAATATTCGCATCCCTGGGGCTCTTTCTTGGAAATGATGGGGTTCTAGAGCACTCCTGGGACAGAGATAAATTCTAACAGAGGACAGGTCTTTTTGGGGGTGACCCTCCGGAAGGTCCAGGTTAAGGGAGGGGGCCTCGATCTTCGGTGCAGACAGGTGGGTGTGGGAAAGGTCACTGCGGGCTTCACCTCGCAGCGGATGCCGTGGCTGCCTGCTGATACCCACCATAAGGGGACACAGGGGCCAGGAGGTAATATTGGTGCAAAACACTCAGATAAGGGAAGCAAACAGGGCCTGGCTGTCATTCCTGGCAGACCATCAAAGCCCGTCACCCACCAAGGTAGCGGGTGTTCCAGGAACCCGTCCTGGTTGGCAGCTGGTCACACGGCCCAGACACAGTCCTCTTGCCGCCCTCCTTTGCACCCACTGTCCACGGCTGCTGGACATGGAAGGGGTGTGGAGGGTCCCGAGAGAGTAGCTGCAGACACGGAGGGGGCGTCGGGGGTAGAGCTAGGAGGCACGGCGGGCCTCTGGGGTCGAGAACCGAGGGTAGGAGTTGCTGGTCCACACACACCAGCTCATTCTATCACTGGTCCTGCTTCAGGGCTGAGAAGTCTGTGCGTCAGAGAGCAGGCTACCCGCCGGGCCACAGGGCTGGGTGGTCACAGACGAGGATGAGAGCATGGGCCCTTGGGACCCAGTGGTGATGACAGGGGTATCTAGGAGCACCCAGGGTTTGCTGGGTGCCAAGTCTCTGGGCAAGTGGCCTCCTTCTCGCCCCACCGGAGCCCAGGAAAGCGCTCTTATCCCCACCAAGGTCTGAGGGCCAGCTTGGGTGTGGGGGGAACAGGAGCCCTGTGCTGTGCCAGATGGTGCCGACCATCCCCCAGGACAGGGGTTCTAATGGGCGATTGCACCCCACAGTGGGCACTGGCGATGTCTGCAGACAGTGTCGGTGGTTGTAACTGGGGGAGGGGGTGCTACTGGCATTTACTGTGGGGGCCAGAGGTGCTGCTCAACACCTCACAGTGCACAGGACGGTCCCCCACAAAGAATCATCCGTCCCCAAATGTCAACAGTGCTGAGGTGGGAAAGCCCTGTTCCTGGCCCAACTTCCCATAAGATGCTCCGAGATGGGGCTGTTGATTGGTTGTTTCAGGTGGAGACGGTTTGTGCTGTCCTGTTCCTTACGGGGCACAAGGACATAGGTGTACAATTCTGCGTGATTCCGGAGTGGCTGAGTGTGGTCTGTGGGGATCTCCCGTTTTAACCTCTCACTGCACAGCTGAGGTGACAGGGCCAGAAGCAGGATTCGAGCTTTGCCCAAAGCTGACTCACAGGCCACGCCCCCCCCCCCCCCCCCCCCGCCCCGCTCCGAGGCTTCCCTTAGTTCCCTGCTTATTCCTCCTTGGACTCCACTGTCCACTCACAATCCAGAGTGACCCCCTTGAAGGCAAATCCAACTCTATCGCTTATTGCTGGACACATTCCGGCAGCTTCTGTGCACAGTTAGGGAAAATTACAAAACCCTCCCTGGGGCTCCTCAGCCCCTGTATGATCCTGCCTCACCATCCCCCTGACCCCTTGGCCTCCCTGCTGCTCTGCCAAGTGCAGTCCTACCACAGGGCCTTTGCACGGCGCTGTCCTCTGCCTGAAAAAGCCCCCGGCCATTTTCAGGACTCACTTCTTACCTCTGCAGCTTGGTCGTCATCAACACTTCCAGTGAGCACTCTGTCTAAAGAGGCACTCTTGTTCCTTCATTCTCTAGCCTCACCCCGATGTGTTTTTCTTTGTAGTATTTATCACCACATTATGTATTTATTTATCCATTTATTCTCATGTTTGTTTACGGTCTGTTTCCCCCACCGGCCTGTAAACTCAGAGAAGGCCGGGCCTCGGTTGGCTGTGGTTCATGCTGCATCCTCAGCTCTGAGCACAGAGGATGGTGGCAGGACCAAGGTCTCCTGAGGGTGCAGACCTGAGGCCACAGGGCATGCCCCTCCCCACCTCCCGCCACCTGCCAGCTCAGTTCTTCGCAGGAACAGCCCCGGGAGGTGATGGGCCTTTGTGCACTTGCTCAGAAGAAAGGAGAAAACTCACTGTAGCCGGATGCATGGTGCCCCCCATCCCCCAAAAAAGACACGTCCGTGTCCTCATCCTCAGGACCTGTGGATGTGACCTTATTTAGAAATGGCATCTTTGCAGATGTGATTAAACTAAGCATCTTGAGATGAGGTCATCCTGGATTGCCTGGCCAGGCCCTGAATCCAGTGACAAGTTTCTTTTATGAGACACAGAAGAGACACATGCAGGGAGAGGGCATGTGAAGATGGAGGCAGAGGCTGGAGGGAAGCGGCCACAAGCCAAGGGCGCCTGGAGCCCCAGGAGCTGGAAGAGGCAGGAAGGACCCTCCCAAGGTCCTCCAGAGGGATCCTGGCCCTGCCCACACCGTGATATCAGACTTCTGGCTCCCAGGACTCAGAAACAATAAATTTCTATTGTGGCAGTTCCTTGCAGCGGCCCTAGGAAACTCGTACCTCACCTAGTAGATGCTCAGAAGTCTGACTGTTTCTTTCAGTTGCCCTGTAATCCGTGAGGTGCACAAGCTAGGTGGAAGATTGGCTCCCAGCCTAGTGTCTGCGAGAAATGAGGGAGTTGCTGAGAACTCAGCCAGCGTCACATTCCTGCAGTGGAGGGCAGGGAGAGTTGAGGGGTTGAGATGGGGAGCAGATTTCCTTGTAATCAAATCCAGAAGTTGCCTGTAAACCTTATTCCAGGAGACCCCCCCGGGTCCCGAGCGTGGGCAGCGCAGTGGTGGATTTGATTCCTTCAAGCAGGCAGATTCCTGGGGCCTGGCCATCCGGTGATTCCGGCCGAGGACCGTGGGGAAAGTTCCAAGCGTGTCACTGAAGCAGCGTTGTCTCCCTGGGGCCAGAGTGAGCAGCTGGCTGCCGTCATTCTCACTGATCACCTCGGCAATGGGGGCCCCTGGGGACAGAGCGGGCTGGGGGCTCTGAGGGAAAGGCTGGGAGCTGCTCCTCGTTAACCCACTGGGAGGAATCGGGAAAGGGAAGGTGACCACGAAGCTGCTTCCCAACTGTGACTGTGACCATCCGGGCGGGTGTCCCATGAAACCGTGGGCCAGAATCCCAAGATCCAGCATCCCTGCGCTGGGTAGGGCGGATGGACGCTGGAACAGGGCCTGGGTTGGTCCTCACTGCACAGTGCTGATGCCCTGGGGGCTTGGGCGTGTCCTTTGTCCTCCCTGAGCCCCATTGCCTCCATCTGTATGGGGGAGGGTACAGTGAAGGTCACAGCAGAGTGCACAAGAGCCTGGGGTCAGGCCTGGGTTTGAGTCAGGCTCCGCCACACACTGTGACTCCGGGTGGCTCTGAGTAGGTCACCGACTGCCCCAAGCCGCAGTTAACTTGCTAGTAAGGAGATCGTAGTAGGGCCTGCCGATAGGGTCGTTGTGAGGTTCAAAGAGAAAATGTATATCCAGTGTAGCCAGAAAAAAAGGAAAGACTTTTTATCATCCACATCACAGGAGTGTGAGTGTGGAATGTTTTGAGTTTCAAATAGTCGTTACTGCTAACAGCTGTGTGACCTTGGCTACTTTACTTACCCTCTCTGGTTTTCCATTTCCCTTTTCTGAAAAATGATTGTTAAAGGATCCAACTTACAGGCTGGTCTCAAGGATGAAATGAGATTTCGACCTAGCGCAGTGCTCGGCACCCGGGCAATGGCTCGTACCCGTCATATGTCGCGACGGTGGTGCTGTGCCCCTAGTCACAGTGGCCTTCTCTGCGTGTGGCCTGTGCGGTCTGTGCATGACCAGGCTCCCAGGGAGGGGGCTGGGAAGACTCCCTCATCAGCGTCTCGTCTCTCCCACTATTACTTGTCTCCCTCCACTGAAGGCCAGGCTGCCCCCACGAAGCTTACGTTACAAGGAGGAAGGTGCATGAGTAGTTAGCAAACAAGCAGCTAAAATAAGTTGACACAGTGCTGATGGGGTGAGCATGCCAGCTGCCTCGCTGTGTCCTAACCCTGCAAAGTCAGGCTAAGTCCTGCGCACCAGTTACCTCTTCTACCATTCCCCCAATAGTCTTAGGAAGTGGGCAGTAGTATCATCCACCATTTCACTTACAGGGAAACCGGGATACAGAGAGGTCAAGTCACCTACCCAAGGTCACATAGCAGAGGCAGGAGTTGAACTAGGGCAGCGTGGTTTCAGAGCCCTGTCTTCTAATCACCTTGCTGTATTGCGGGGGGTGTGTGTGTGTGTGCGACTGTGTGCACACATGCCTGTGTGTGTGCACAGCTGTGCGTGCAAGTGCCCATGCAGGCCCGTGTGTGTGCACATACACAAGGCTGTAATGTTGGGGGCACATCTTTAGAGTGTGCTACCGGAGGAGGCTTGTTGGAGGAGGTGGCATTGGCTAAAACGAAATGAGACAAACAGTGTAAGACACAGGGCAAGTCCCAGGCTGAGGACTGGTGAGTGCAAAGGCCCTGGGGAATCAGCCGATGGACTTTCCAGAGCCAAGAGTCGGTGGTGCCCCCCTAACCCCGTGTGCCCATGTGGAAGCCCCCTCCTTCTCCGTCTCCCTCCACCACGTGTAGACACCCCACCTGGCCAGGTGCTCTGTCAGCAGCGTTCGCAGACCCATCCTCTCGGGCTCTCCCCTCTCCATCCTGTGTGTCCCTGGTTCCCGCCAGTCTGTGAGGGCCTCCCCTCTGGGCACGCAGTGCTGGGCAGAAGCCTCTCTCCACCTGGCCGCCAGGGCCCCGAGGGCTCTCTGGCCGTCTGTCAGGACCTGATGCCCCGGCTCCTGGGCAGCCACTGAGGGACTAATGTGTTTTACATCCCTGCTCCTTCTCCAAACTCTGAATATGAGACGCGGTTTTCAAATTCTTTGACAGAATGCTTTTTACAGGGCCAAGGGGCTGGTATCTTCCCTGCGTCCTGGCTGGCTGGGCTGCCATGAAGTCTCAGTGGGAGGAAGTGGGCTGGGGGCAGCTCCCATTTTCTCCTGGAGCCCGTGGGGGAGCTGGGAGGTGGGGTAGCTGTGGTGCCAGGGCCCCTGTGGCCTCAGGAAACCGCGCTAGCTCTCTTGAGTCTCTCAGAAGGAGACTTGAAGCTCTGGAGTGGGGCCTGGGGCCAGGGGCTGGGGGCTGCGGGGCAGAGCTGCCCTGGCACACCTGCCCTGGAGGGCTCCAGTCCAGTTGGGGGAGACACACGCGTGTTATACACCGTGGAAAACCATGACTGCCTGTGGGAGCCCCTGAGATGCCCCCTGAGCTCCTTCTGGGTGGGCGGCCTGCCCTGGAAAGGAGGTGGGCTGATGTGTGCGGCAGCAGGCTTGGGTGGGGCCGCGGTGTATGCGAGGATGAAAATACGTTTGTGCGAATGGAGGCCAAAGCAGAGCGGGACTAGCCCCACCTCTACCTTCTGTGTTTGAAGTCCCCGCGGACGCTGTCACACGCATGCTTGGTTGGCAGAGTCCCTGAACTGTACACTTAATGATGGCTGTGCTTTTCCCTGTGTATATATTCAGTGGAAAGGTCAAAAAGCGTTTGTCACCCAAAACATCTGGAATCACACCAACATGTTCAAAATGTGTGTTGTTTCTGGGTGTTGGGATTCCGCAGAATTCGCCTGCTCCCCCCTCGCCCCCGCAACGGTTTCTCAGCTGTGTTCCTATAGTCTATGTTTGTTTGTTTTACAATGAATATATGGTATATTAAGTGTTTAAAGATGCCCACCTGTCCTGGGGAAAGTTCGTCTGCCTGTCACACCTTGTGTCCAGTTGTGACTTCTTATTAGAGCCGTGGGATTAGCATCCCTGGATGCAGGGTCTTCCATCAAATGCAGACAAACACCCTGATCTCAGTCGCGTTCTGCAGCTGGGCCTGGCGGA